>NC_087580.1:61412977-61716007 GCF_036250125.1 Pseudopipra pipra | reverse complement strand
GCTAAGTTATGTCGCTTGTTACTTTTGTGTCTTCGGAATGGGAGAGAGGCTGCTTTGCCTGGGAGGACATTAGAGTGCTAAAGAAGAGAGGCCGGGCGGAGCCGAAGGGAGCCGAAGCGGGACCGGAGGTTGCGGAGTGGGGCCGGGGGCAGCCGAGTGGCCCCTCCAAGGTGGACGCACTGCTAGCGAGTCGGCAGTATTTGTCCAAGATAATCAAGGACAGCTACGGCATGAATGTGCTGCTGATGGACCGGAACACGATCTTGTGAACGCAGTGATTAATTTTCACCTTAAGGAGCTTTCTACGTTTCCTCCGGACGGTGCCGTGCCTGTGCACCCAGCGCCGGGTGCCTGTGCAACCGTGTTGGGTCCGCGCGCTGCAGGTGCCTGCGGAGTGGCGCCGGCTCCGCCTTCGGCGCCGCCGAGTCCATCTGTGCCTGCGCAGGCAGCGGCAGCCACGCCGCAGCCCCGGCAGCAGAGGCCGCGGCCCTGGGTGCCGGCGGACTGATAGCAGCTGCGGTCCCAGGCGCCGGCTCCGGGCGGAGCGGCCCCGGCCCCGGCTCGGAGTGGCATGCCCACGCATGCGCCGGCGGCGGCCCCAGTAACAGCGGCCGCGGGCCCAGCACAGCGGACAGTGGGGGGGTCTGTTTTCCCCCGCACTGCAGACAGCCATGGTCCCGAGCGGTGTTGCGGGGGGGTAGCGGGCTGGTAGTGGCGGCAGCGGTGTCAGGCGGTGCAGTGGGGGGGCTGTCTGTGTTCTCCTCTGTTTTACACCCCCCCCAACCCCCCCCCCTCCCCGGAACGTGTCCATCTGCAGCTGTTCCTTCCCTCCTATGTATCGTTCTTTCTCAGCGGACCATGTAGCTAGCTTGCGACATAAGGAGAGCAAGGGCAATTTGACTTCTCTTCCTGATTTTTCTCCGAATGAACCCAACCTCTATTGCCTCCGCTCCCTCCCTCCCTCTCCCCCGTCTAGCATTCGACAAATGCTAGTGAAAGCTCCCTTAACGAAGCAACACTTGCTTCCAGGGGGGCCGAGTGCTCAAGAGAAACAGGAGACGCGGGGGGGCAGAGGGCAGGAAGAGGTGAAGAAGGGAAGACAAAAGGGGGTAGTCCTGCCTCTTGTAGAAATGGTTCTGTTGCCGTTATGACAGAGTGTCCTTGCTCTATGAAAAAGGTTGAAAATTTCCAAGGTAATATCCTGTCTGTTCCCGTCATATTTGTCTTTTGCATGGAGAGTTGTACAAGATTTACAAGTTAATATTAGCAAATATGCCTTAAATTCCCTTTAAGTTATGAGACTGATGAGAACTGCACAGCCAATAACAACTTACGATGTGTGTGTGAATGATGGATGACTGAGGTGGCCACCTATGTACGATTGGAGAAAGATTGTGTGAAAGAGAAAAGCTACATGAATGTGTAACTGTGTAAACTTAAAAATACTTTCTGCCGGTGTCAAGATTTTACAGAGATGTGTAACATGATTCTGTTGAACCATAGTGAGTCCTTATTCTGGATGGTATCATCATGACTGGGCTTCGTGAACGAAGATTTGGGAAGGCTCTATCCACATTTGTTACAGGCACGTTGGTGACTTATGAGGCCAATACGAGATAGACATATCCGATTGCAAAAGGCACAGTAGAAAGACTCTTTGGATGGTATATTCTGCAGAACGCGGTTCTTTCTGCGTTGCCTTTTCTCCTCAAGAGGAGACAGCTGCGTTATAGATGGTGTTTCTCCAGGCCTCCCGATTTGAGGCCAGAGTAGACCAGTTATGGTGATCAATATGGCCAAGGTTGAGATGTTGTTTCAGGGAGTCCTTGAATCTTTTCTTCGGGGCTCCTCTCTTGCGGCAGCCAGTGGCAAGTTCACCATAAAGCAAGATCTTAGGGAGGCGGTGGTCCTTCACCCTGGAGACGTGCCCTGCCCATCGCAGCTGTGTTCTCATCAACATGGCTTCTATACTTGTGACTGCTGCTTGCTCTAGAACAGATGTATTGGTCACATAATCTGACCAGTGGATGTTTAAGATTGTTCGGAGGCAGCGTTGATGGAAGCGTTCTAGGAGACGCAGGTGGTGGCGGTAGATGACCCATGATTCGGAACCATACAAGAGAGTAGACAGCACTATGGCTCTGTAAACACTGATCTTGGTACTTTTCTTCAAGTGTTTATTACGCCATACTCTTTTGTGGAGTTTTCCAAAAGCACTATATGCCTTTGCTAACCTGTTGTCTATCTCTCCGTCAATCATACCATCCGAGGAGATGAGGCTGCCTAGGTAGTTAAACTGTTGGACTGATTTCAGTTCTGATTGGCCAATGGTGATGTGGGGATGATGGGGGACTTCCTGAGGTGCAGGTTGATGGAGAACCTCTGTCTTCTTTAAGCTGATTTCCGGCCCAAAGAGCTCAGCAGCATCTGCAAAGCAGGATGTTAAATGCTGCAGAGCTGCTTCTGTGTGGGCGACAAGGGCGGCGTCATCAGCATAAAGCAGCTCCCGGACAAGATGGTTTAAGGTCTTAGTGTGGACCTTCAGACGCCTTAGATTGAATAGGCTTCCATCAGTACGATATCGAATGTAGATACCGTCCTGATCATTGAGATCTGCCATGGCCCTTTGGAGCATCATGCTAAAGAAGACTGTGAATAGGGTAGGAGCGAGAACGCAGCCTTGTTTTACACCATTCTTAATTAAAAAGGGCTCAGAAAGTGCATTGCCATATCTGACTTGACCGTGTTGATCCTCGTGGAGTGAGATGATCATTTTAAGGAACTTGGGGGGACATCCTAAACGTTCCAAAATCTGCCACAGACCTTTTCTACTCACAGTATCAAAAGCCTTGGTGAGGTCGACAAAGGTTACATAAAGACCTTTGTTCTGTTCCCTACACTTCTCTTGCAGTTGTCTGAGAACGAACACCATGTCTGTGGTGCTCCTGTTGGCTCTGAAACCACACTGACTTTCAGGAAGGATTCCTTCTGCTATAGTGGGTATTAGTCTGTTCAAGAGTATTCTAGCCAGGATTTTGCCAGCAATGGAGAGTAGAGTAATACCACGGTAGTTTGAGCAGTCAGATTTAATTCCTTTCTTCTTATACAAAGTGATGATGACTGCATCACGAAGGTCAGATGGTAGTTCGCCTAGTTACCAACAGCGCACCACGAACTCATGAAATTTGGTGTGGAGTGCAAGGCCCCCATGTTTCCAGATTTCAGGTGGAATTCCATCAATCCCAGATGCCTTGCCGATTTTCACCTGCTGTATGGCCTTGAGGGTTTCTCCTAAAGTGGGAGCAGTATCCAATTCATACTTTACTGGTTGTTGTGTGATGCACTGAATTGCTGAGTCTTGGACTACGCGGTCGGTACTGAAGAGAGTCTGAAAGTGTTCAGACCATTGATTCAGAATGGAGGTTTTATCTGTCAGAAGTGTTTGACCATCAGCGCTGAGTAGAGGGCTTTGTACCTGGTATGTAGGCCCGTATGCTGTTTTCAAGGCCTCATAGAAACCTCTGTGATCCCCTGTATCCACGCATAATTGAGTTTTTTCAGCTAGATCGGTCTACCACTTGTTCTGGATGTCACGGAGTTTCTGTTGGAGCTTGCTGCATGCGAGACGGAAGGCTGTTTTTCTTGCGTGACAGGATGGCAGTGCAAGGTGTGCTTGGTGGGCGGTTCTCTTCTTCCTCAACAAGTCCTGGATCTCTTGGTTGTTTTCGTCAAACCAGTCCTTGTTCTTCTTGAGGGAGAACCCTAAGGATTCTTCGGAGGACTGCAGGATGCTGTTCTTAATATTGCGCCAAATTGTTTCAGGAGAGGAATCTGCAGAATCTGTGGAATGGTTTTCAAGCCTAGTTTGAAGGTTTACCTGGAATCTGTCTCTAACTGTGGCTGATTGGAGATTGTTGACTTGGAGTCTCCTCCTTGGGATACTGCCCCTTTTAGGTTTGAATTTGAGATTAAAGTTGAGTTTACAGCGCACAAGCCAATGATCTGTTTGGCATTCTGCACTGGGCATCACGCAGGTATGGAGGGCATCGCGAACATCTCTCCGTCGCACCAGGACATAATCGATGAGGTGCCAATGCTTAGATCTGGGGTGCATCCAGGTTGTCTTCAGACTATCTTTCTGCTGAAAGATAGTGTTAGTGATGGTGAGCTGTTGCTCTGCACAGAATTCTAGCAGGAGTCGACCATTATCGTTGCAGTTTCCAACACCATGCTTGCCTAATATTCCTTTCCAGGCATCAAAATTCTTTCCTACTCTGGCGTTGAAATCACCAAGGATAATGACCTTATCATCTGCAGGCACCTTTTGGGTAAGGTGGCGCAGGTCAGCGTAAAATTTGTCTTTTTCAGCAGGGTCAGCTTGGAGAGTTGGGGCATATATACTAAAGAGGACGACGTGTTAATTGTTGTGGAGTGGAAGGCATAGGGAGATAATGCGGTCAGAGTGACCTGTCGGCAGATTTTCGAGTTTGGGAAGAATAGAGTTTTTGATCATGAAGCCGACACCTGAGAGATGTTTTTCGGTTCTGGGCTTACCTGACCAAAAGAGTGTGTAACTGGCACCATGTTCTCTGAGGCTGCCTTCTTCATGAAGGCGAACTTCACTGAGAGCAGCAATGTCGATATTGAGACGAGCCAGTTCATGGGCAATTAGGGCGGAACGTCGCTCAGGACATCCGCTATCCGCAGAATCGAGCATGGTTCTGATGTTCCAACATGCTAGAGTTAATTTAGGTACACCTTTGGAGGCAGGTGCGTGCCTTAATCTTTTGATCTTTGTGCGACCGCATTGGAAGAAGATGCCCGTTGGTCTGCGGTTAACCAACCAGGTGAAAGTGGAGATGAGCTTTGTTTAGGCCACCTTTTCTAGGCCCCTCTCCGAGTGGAGCAAGCAGTGCTGTCCTTGATAAGGCTGCTTGGTCATTCAGGGTGCTGCCCCAAGAGACTGTCATCTCCGGTCAGTCTCAAATGACCAATATCCTGAACCGCCTGCATGCAGGGTTGAGTCTGTGGCTCCCAGTGCACCTTTCACCTGCCGTTTCGACCCTCGCCTGTTGCTACAGGACTTTTTGCATGTGGGTAAAGCCTTCAAGCCTGCGCAATGGATTTTTAGGTGAGATGCAGTATGCACGGAACTGAACCCACCCTTTAATGCTTGGACAGTGGCAAAAGTTAGGTATTTTAGAGTCACTGTTTGTAAAAGACTGTGTGTATTTTAATCATCGTGTAGGTTATGACATAGAACGAGCACGTGGTGAGTCTATGGTACAGGATGTGTTCCCTTAATCGTCTTTCTATCGAAATAGTTCCTTCTGGTGTAGGTAAGAATCCGACTTGGAGTACTCCAGCAGTGAGTGCACCTTGTCGACTCCCTACGGGAGTGTTTCTTCTGTGTGGAGATAGAATCTAGCCAGGAATCCCTGCACAGCCAATAGGGGGGCCTTGTACATCTAAAAAGTTGGTGTTTGTAGTTGTGTTGCTGATGCTGCCTTGTCTAGTGTCGTTCCTGCAAAGGGCCCTGCAGGATACGATACGGGTAGTCTTTGTTGCTCAACTACAGAATAGGGGGGAATTGCGGGGTGAAGTCACAGCCCCACAACTGAAGTTTGAGGGTTTTGGAATATTATAAAGTGTTGGGCTGTTTTCCATGAGAGCAGTGGAGCTAATTAGATAGTTCCCATGGACACAGCCTTGAACTGTGTGGCTGAGTGCAGGTGCCGCATTCCTGGATGTTGTTGTAAGAATATGTTTATATATGTGTGGGAAAATAGAAGTTGGAGAACTGAATAAAAAGCTGCCTGCTGCACTGAGCAGGCAGACATCTCTCTGGCTCATCCTAGTGTCTGATCATCCTAGTGTGTGTGTGTCGCGTGTCTTTCTTCCCCCCTTGGACCAAGGCCTTCGACAGATACCCTGCGACAGGCCACGGCGTGTGCAATCTCCCATTTAATCTGTTTAAAGCTTGCTGTTGTTCAGGACCCCATTGGAAATCATTCTTCTTATGGGTCACTGAGTAAAGAGGGCTCATGATTTGGCTGTATTCAGGAATATGCATCCTCCAAAACCCTACAGCCCCCGGGAAAGCTTGTTTCCTTTTTGTTAGTTGGTGGAGCCATCGCTATGATCTTGTTGATGACTTCTGTTGGAATCTGATGACGTCCATCTTGCCATTTCACCCCTAAGAATTGAATCTCTTTGGCAGGTCTCTTGACCTTACTCTTTTTGATGGCGAAACTGGCTTTGAGGAGAATCTGGATAATTTCCTTTCCTTTTTCAAAAACTTCCTCTGCTGTGTCCCCCCATACAATAATGTCATCAATATATTGTATGTGTTCTAGAGCCTCACCCTTCTCTAGTGTAGCCTGAATCAGTACATGGGAGATGGTGGGACTGTGTTTCCACCCCTGGGGCATTCAGTTCCAGGTGTACTGCACGCCCCTCCACGTGAAAGCAAACTGCGGCCTGCACTCTGCTGCTAATGGGATGGAGAAGAACGCATTTGCAATATCAGTGGTGGCGTACCACTTTTCTGCCTTGGACTTCAGTTCGTATTGGAGCTCCAACATGTCTGGCACAGTGGCACTCAATGGTGGGGTGACTTCATTTAAGCCAGGATAGCCCACAGTCAGTCTCCATCCTCCATCAGACTTACGTACAGGCCAGATGGGGCTATTGAAGGGTGAGTGGGTCTTACTGACCACCCCTTGGCTTTCCAGCTCTCAGATCATCTTATGGATGGGGAATCACAGTGTCTCAGTTTGTTCGGTACTGTCGTCTATGCACTATTGTAGTGGCCGTTGGCACTTGTTGATCTTTGACTTGTAACAGTCTCACAATGGAAGGATCTTCTGAGAGGCCAGGCAGGGTAGATAATTGTTTAAGTTTCTCTGTAGCCACTGTGGCTATACCAAAAGCCCATCGATACCCCTTTGGGTCTTTGAATTATCCTCTCCTGAGGTAATCAATGCCAATGATGCAAGGGGCCTCTGGACCAGTCACAATGGGGTGCTTTTCCCATTTGTCCCCTGTTAAACTCACTTCAGCCTCTAGCACCGATAATTCTTGATGTCCCCCTGTCACTCCAGAAATCCAGATGGGCTCTGTGCTTTTATGCTCTGATGGCATCAAGCTGCACTGGGCACCAGTGTCGACTAAAGCTCTGTATCTCTGCGGATCCGATGTGCCAGGCCATCGAACCCACACAGTCCAATAAACTCTATTGTCCCTTTCCTTCTCCTGGCCGAAGGCAGGGCCTCTCTCTTGTTCTTGGTCAGAGTATTCGCTGTCTGATCCTTGCATTGCCCAGCCAGAGGTCCCTTCATCAGGATCAGAGGAATTGATCTCGGTCTTTCTGCATCTCAAAGGTCGCTGATCTCTTTCCGGAGCCTCTGCATCAACTGTATGGACAGCGTTCTTAATAGGTTTCTTCCCTCTTAATTCTCGTACCTGGGCTTCAAGTTTATAGGTAGGTTCACCATCCCACTTCTTCATGTCTTCCCCTTGGTCACGCAGAAAGAACCATAGGTCAGCACGTGGCCTGCTGTCGTGGTTTGACCCTGGGCCCAATTTTTCAAACCCCCACAAATTTGCTAAAGGGTGAGAGAAGTTTCATACACAGGCAAAAGAGACTCACCATGGGGAAATAATATAAAAATTTATTGCTAACAGAATAGAAACTATAGAATAATATATACACCAATTCTAACTTGTCTTTCCTATGATGACAAACTATGTATTTACAAAATCACCCCTTCTCCCCCTGTATCAGTCCAGGAGGAGAAGAAGTCTCTCCTTCACTCTCAGGATTGCAGCTCCAATTGGCTGTAGATGGAAAATTTCTTTCTCTCTCTCTTCTATAGGGTGCAGGGGGTCTGCCCCCACCTCTAACCACTCAGATACGCTACCGAGGGCTCATCCATGGGCTTCAGGGGAACACGTGTCTCACCATGTCTTTACCATGGAGTACAGGGAGTTAAACTCTGAGTCTTTTTCCCTGCTACGTGGAGGTTCCTTCCCAGTGAAACAAGCTCTTGGGGGATCCCTCTCCAAGGAGAATCCACCCCTCCCTGGGTCAAAGGTTTCTTAGAGTTTCGGCTCAGTCCATACCCAAGATGTTCCAAGCTTGGTTTCTCTCTCTCTGCTCCGCTCCGCTCCCAGTACACTCTGTGCCATGCATTGCTGCTGCTTCAGGCCCACTTTGCTCCTCAGCAGGTCTTCTCTGCTCACTCTGAGCTGCTGCTGCTGCTTGGCCCCCCCGGGCAGCTCTTCTCTTGCTCTCTGGAATTTCTTTTGATCTCTGCTGCACTTTTTTTGGCCAGGAGCCCAGTCTCCTGGCCCTAGCCACAGATGGCAGCTCCAGGTCATCACCACACCCCCACCATTGCAAGTGTGGGGGGCGCCCCAGGCCCAGACCACAGCACATGGTCCGGTTCTAACACTGCGCCGGGCCCCGGCGGAGGGGAGAGGGGCCTGGCCCCCCACGGGGCCCACTGTCCCCTCTGCTCTTTCCTGCTTCTAATTTCTAACTGCGCCACCACACTTATCTTCTGGTCTATCAAATACGTCATTTCGCAGAGGCATTGCTGCAGCTTTCGACTGGCTCAGCTCCAGGAAACCTACTTGGAATTAACCATTTTCAGCCCCAGGGGAGGGGCTGGTCAAACCACGACACCTGCTCTTGGGGATTCCTTTCCTTCTGAGTGGGGCAGGAGGAGACCGAGACCGATTTCTTAGGCTATCTCTGTGGCAGTTCTCACATTCGGGGCATTTGTAAGGCCTCTCCATCCTTTCCCCAGTGTGGGTGTGCCAGTGTCAGAGATCAGAGCTTTCTCTGAAATCTAACTTGCTGGCCCATGGGAAGTGAGGAGACTTCCATACCTTCTGCTATATTCCGTATCCAGGCACACATCTTGTCCACATTTGGTTCATGCATCTTTGGATGGTGTATTGTTACCATGCAGTTAACATATGATGCAGTAGTACCTTGAATTACTTTTCTCCACATGGGTAGCATGCAAGGGACACTCTCTGGATTTAGGAAGTGGTGATCACCTGGGTCACTGTAAATGATTTCCAGCATGTCCAATTCCCACAGGTACTGGACGTCTTCCTCTGCAGTAGTCCACCTTCTTGGAGAGCTCATTAGATCTTCCTTGAACGGGTACCTTTCTCTCACACCTATGAAGAGCCAAACCCAAAGATTGCGAATAAATCTCTCCCTTCCAATTTCCTGTTCAATTTCACGATCTCTGGCAATAGATCCTAGTTGCTGTGCTTCATGACCCTCTAACAGGTGACTTCTAGCCCCATTGTCCCAGCATCGTAGCAGCCAGGTAAGAATTCATTCACCAGGCTGGCGGCTGTAATCTCTCCGCAAATCCCGAAGTTCTGATGGGGTCAGGGACTGGGTAACTTCGCTTTCCTATCTGACTTCCTCTCTGATTGATCGACCTTCCTCTAGTGAAGAACTGGCCCTTTGCCTTGCCTCCTCTTCTTCTCCTGTTATTACTTCCGTTAGTCCGTCTCTTTTGTCCTCCCTTACTAATTGCCAAGGTAGGCCTGTAGGTCCTGTAGATCTCCTTACCCATGTCTTCCTTTTCACTACAGGGGCAATAATGACTTCAGATGTCATGGTTTGGGTCCCTGTCTCAGTCATAGTCTTTTTAGAATATTGAACAGCAGCTCGATAGGCACATGCCAGGCCCCAGTACAGGGTGAGAAGTTGCTGGTTTTGATGAGGGTAGGCAAGGCATCCTTCCATTAAACAATGTGTCAGTTTGTTGGGGTTGAATACTTGTTCTGGTGTGAAGTCCTAAGCAACAGGGGGTGTTAGACACCCTAAGAACCTGCCTAAATTCATCCACATCCCTTACCACCCAGGAACCAGCCCCTTTAGAGGACATCCCAGTAAATTCTCTCTCAAAGTTGGTTTTGTCCTAACACAAGGCAACAAAGACAACACTACCTTCCCCACTCCCCACACTGCTTTAAGAGCATTGGTTATAAGCAGTAATATAGCCAGACAGCTCAGGTAAGGATTAGTAAGGATCACGGGTGCCTTCATTACAAGACCCTCTATGTCAAAATTAAGAAGGGAAAAAAAATTGTTTTTATCTCCTTGTAGATCCTTTAAGGGGTAAGTTCCACATCCTGTCAAAACTGTTAGTAAAACTACAGGTATAGCCACTAAAATTGGGTGGATTGCCATGTTTTTCTATATGTTCCCAGGTTAGCAAAACAAACAGATAAGTGAGGCAGTTGTTCATATAAACAATCTTTCTTGGCAGTCTTCCCGAGTTTTGGCACCAATATGTAGTTGTTTACTTTGGCTGAATGCCAGATATCTACTGAGCTTGCGCCCAGTCCTCCAGATGGAGGGGGAGGGAAGGAGGAAAAAGAAGGGAAAACACTACTACTGAATCAAAGCTGCTCAGAAAGACGATTTATGTATTTACACAAAGAGGGAAAATTATATAAACACTATACATACAGAGAAGAACTAAAAATAAAGATACTTACCCACAACCGACGATCTTCTCCCCCCGAAGGAACTGCCCAAACCGCTCCGCTCAGTACCCAGAAGAGAAGAGAGAGCTCCCTTCCTTCCCATCTGTTTATATATCTGAGCTGACGTACCATGGTATGGAATATCTTATTGGCAGAATACACATCAAATGGCCTATCCTATTTCCGTTTTCCTTCTCAGGGAGAATAACAAACCCATTATACCTAGCTACCCCCTCCCTCCTAGGTTAAAATAAGACCTGGAAGGATATTTCATTCGAAAAGAAGTCCTATGCTGCCGGGGTGGTGGCATGGGTTCTGACACAGCAAACCATGTGAAGTGACAATGGTGGGGCCGGGATGACCTGGCGCAGTGCTGAGGCCGGGTGATCACAGGCCACGTGGTGGCAGTGCTCAGGGAAATTCCTGAGCTATTGGTGGTGGCTGATCACACTGGGATGACTCAGCTGGGGCTGGCAGTCTCGATGGCGGTGGAGGTTGTGGGACTCCAAAAAGGGAAATTCCTGAGCTCTCAGCGGCACATGGTTGCACCAGGATGACTTAGCTGGGGCCGGCAGTCCCAGGGAAAGGG
Source organism: Pseudopipra pipra (assembly GCF_036250125.1). Taxonomy (NCBI): domain Eukaryota; kingdom Metazoa; phylum Chordata; class Aves; order Passeriformes; family Pipridae; genus Pseudopipra; species Pseudopipra pipra. The sequence goes on along the minus strand of NC_087580.1, from coordinate 61,704,894 downwards.
ACTCCAAAAGTCTGCAGTGCTCCAGCAAGCAAAAGAAACCAGGCACCAAGAAGGAAGAGTTCCGGTGCGTGCCTGTTTTTATCTCCTGTCTCCTGAGTTCCTGGGATGTTTCACTTCAGGGACCCACCTTTCTGGCGGGTCTTGAGATGCTGAGGACAGTCCTTCCCCGATTCAGCTTGGACGGGGTGGGGGGGCAGTCCCCCACTCTCCACATTACATGGTTCTATGAAAAAATTCACTAAAAATCTTTCTCATTTAACTAAAACTACAACACTGCTGGAGCTACCCTGGGAGGCAAATCAGCTGACTAGGGGGCGGAGTCCAGCTCATCCACAAGGGATTTAAACAGCTGCTGGGAGCACCAGCGACCCGAAGCGCAGCGACCCAGGATGTGGCATGGCAAACAGGGATGTGGCACTGCAAACAGGGATGTGGCATGGCAGTTAGTGAGGCAGTTTGCACAGGCAGGGTAAGCAGGAAGGGCACAACCACCTCCCAGCTCTCTCAGGTGAGCTTTTTTTTTTTCCGCAACTCAACTAAAACCAGCAATGGTTTCCAAAAAAGTGAAAGTCGTTGTTGCTGTTCTCGCAAGGAGTGTGCTAACACAGATGGAACTCCCCAAGAAGGATGCAGCTGTTCAGACCTCTGGCTGCGCAGAGTGTTTGAGCCTGGCTGTTTGATTTCAAGTCTCTGGGTCGATTAGTTAATGGGACAGGAGCACAGGTGGTGTTCGCCTCAGTTCCTGCAGTAGCAGGGATGAATGAAGAGAGGAGTAGGAAAACCCATCTTATCAAAAGGTGGCTAAAGGATTGGTGCCACCAGCAGAATTTTGGTTTTTTTGACCATGGGGCAAATTCCATGGTACCTAGTCTCCTCAAATCAGATGGGCTTCATCTATCTAGGAAGGGCAAAAGGACTATAGCCCATAAGTTGGCGGGGTTGATCAGGAGGGCTTTAAACTAGGTTTGAAGGGGGAAGGGATTGAAACCAGGCTCTCCAGAGATGAGCCTAAGAGTGGAAAGCCCGAGTTAAGAGTGAAATCAGCAGCCCAGCTGAAATGCATGTACACCAATGCACGCAGCATGGGTAACAAACAAGAGGAGGTGGAAGCCATCTGTTACGACCCGCCCCAGGAAAAGGGGAGGGGAGTAACCCAGGTTCTTATCAATAATTCCCTTGGGGTGGATTAGACTGAAACGACACTGAATAATCGGTGTCTGAAAACATATATTGGTAGGGTTTATTTTAACAATTTTGTTTTAACAGGTATGTTAGCATTTTGGGTGTTGTCATCTATATTACCTATCATAGGGATAACCCCTGGGGGGAAAATGCATAAGGGAGAGAAAGGAAAGACAGGATAAGGGTAAGGGAGAGTAAGGGAAAGAAAAGATGAGAGTGGAAAGATGTATATAGTCACCGCCCACGGGGTCCAACAATGAAACTTGGTAGTTGCATCTTCCATGTCTGTCAGTTGAAGTGGTGGCCTTGATCCGTTGGGGGTGAAGGAGGGAAGCCCCCACACTCAAAGAAGTTATGAATTATTATATCCATGGTTAGTGTCACAGGCCATGCCACGAGCCTCCGACATCTCCTGGGTCTGTGCTGAGTTTCTGTGAGGGGTCTGGCAAAAGGGTTTTTCCCACCTTTCAAGATTGGCAGAGGGGAGGGATGGGCTTTGATGGGCCATCAGAGGTATAATGCAAAAGTCCTGCAGAAGCCTGCAAAAGTCCCTTGTCAATCCTAGAATGCATAAATCATTAACCATTTCAGTCTCTGACACCATCGTGCAGCAGGAAAGCTATGATGTAGTCGCCATCACGAAAACGTGGTGGGATGACTCACATGACTGGAGTGCTGCAATGAGTGGCTACGAGCTCTTCAGAAGGGACAGGTAAGGTAGGAGAGGTGGAGGGGTGGCTCTATATGTTAGAGTCTCTTGACTCTGTAGAACTAGAGGTCAGTAGCAACAAGGTTGAGTGCTGTGGACCAAAATCAGGGGGAAGGCCAACAAGGCCAACATCCTGGTGGGAGTCTGTTATAGACCACCCAAGCAGGATGATGAGGATGATGAATTATTCTACAAGCAGCTGGCAGATGTCTCAAAATCGCCATCCCTTGTTCTTGTGGGTAACTTTAACCTGCTGGATGTCTACTGGGAACTCCACACAGCAGAGAAGAGGCAGTCTAGGAGATTCCTAGAGCGTATAGAGGATAATTTCCTACTTCAACTGGTAAATGAGCCTACCAGGGGTGGGGCCCCACTAGACCTTCTGTTCACAGACAGAGAGGGACTGGTGGGAGATGTGGTGGTTGGAGGCCGTCTGGAGCACAGTTGAATCTGAAAAATCGGTCCGAGAAACTGCTCAGAGACTTTTTATCTTTAAGCAGCAAGGTATTTGTTTATTCAACGTTGGGAGCAAGCCAGCTCGCGCTGGACAAACTTGCTTGAAGGCTTCACACAAAATCAGCATTTTTATACAATCTTCAGATGTGATTAAATGCATATTCATGTGATTACAACATCTATCTATGCATATTAATAATAGGCGGAGTATAGGTGGAGCTCAGGCAGGGCTTGGGGCGGTGCTTCTCTTGGCCCTCAATCCTGAGGGTACTTCCACTCTTCCTCCATGGGTCTGGGGGCTTAAACTCATCTTCTTCAGCTTGACCTTCCTTCTCTTCCATTGTTCTTGACCCGCTCACTGAAGCTTGGAGAAAACCCTGGCTCCTGGCCTATTTCTTCTATTCAAATGTCTGCCTTATCCTACTGCATTTCTAATTTATCACCTCTAGGCCTATTACATGTTCTCGTACTATTCTCTTAAGCTTTGGTCCAGTAAGTAGAGCAGAACAAGCACAGATCATTTTGGATGTTGGTAGCTTGTTAGCAGGCCCAAATTTCTTAGTTAACTCTTTTGGGCCTGGCCTCCTGTTTCATTCCCCCCTTTTACTTATAACTTACAAATTCCTTCATCAAGTTCCAATGGGTTTTGATAGGTATGCATCACTGCCCAAATTATCCACATCCTTTTGACCATGGTACTTAATTTGTACCATAGCTAGGCATTTAAGACCAATTGTAGAATCATGCCAACTCCTAAAACCAATATTGGATGTATTAAATAGTGAAACACTTGTGATGCTGTAGGGGAGTATCCTGTAAAGATGTCTGTATCGGGATGAATTTATGCTGATACTTTTGGTCTGTGTTTGGCCCTGCCACCTGTGAAAGCTTTGCTCTTTCCGTGCCAAGTTATGGGAAAACAAGCACTGATAAACGGGAAAGTTGTCCTTGAAGAGAGCTTCTTGTATAAACTGCTTTAATTGGTGTCCTGTGATTGGTTACTTGTCTGTCAAGGGCATTTGGAGGAGAAAGTGATGATGAGGTGAGGAAGGCTCGGCCCCAGACTCAATTAAGATAGACCCCCAAAACACACCGCGCATGCGTGCGGGGATTTCTGAAGTTCTCACGCATGCGCAGAAGAGGTGCACTTACATAACTGGGAGGTGGGACTGAGGGCCTTTGGCTGGGCGGTGCTGGCCACACCTGGGAGGTTGTGGTCTCTCAATTAATTGTTTAAAAAGCAGATAGTGCTTGCTTGGAGCGAGCTAGCTTACTTCAAGGACAACGTTGCCTTTTGGCGGGGACGCCTGCCAGCTTGTTAACTTACTGACTCTCCGAGGATGCCGCTTCTGCTATGGGTAATTATAGGTATGCTAGGTCGGTAAGATAACTTTATAGGCAACAGCTGGGTAACTGGGGAGATCGTGCTGGGGGCTTATTCCTCTCCTTGTTCCTCCCTTTTGGGTTTGTTCATTTTCTTGGCCACCTTTTGTAATAAATATTGGGTTTTTTTGTTGAGCTATCAACGGTGTCTGTTTTTCGTGTCTGTATATCTCGGACTTTCCCTGATACAGTAACCCCTCCCTGATACAGATGTCCTATCAATGATGTTCTCCTACTTGCTCTACCTTTGTGTTTTATTCACCTCTTGCACCATCTTTTCTATATCTGGATGTTCAAGCATCTTTTGGAAAGACTTATGTCTATCCCTATTTGTAATTTATGTGCATCATGATACAACAAATAATCATTTTCAATTAATTGCTCAGTAGTTATTGAAATTGTATAGTTAAAATCACAGCCTATTATTTTAGTAAAACAAAAAATTAGTACCACTCACTACTTCATGACAAGTATCTATGGTAAAATTAACACAAAAGGTTCTAACACATGCACATCCATTTCCTATGTAATAGACTTGTGATTGGGTTTTAGTATGGGGAAGCATTTCAAAGGTACACACACTATCTTCAGTATCTAAGCATAAATCTTCATTTTCTACAACAGCATTTTCACAGATATATCCTAATTGTCCTTTAGGAATACATGCCTCAGTACTGACTGACTGCCACTTTTTCTTGGTGTGATCGTAACTTGCCCAAACATTATGGTCTATGGGTCTGACAATTACGTTTTGGTGTATGGCTCCTAATGTCAGGATAGGAAAGATGGTCTTTTCTTTAGCTGCACTGATAGTGAGTACATAAGCTTCAATTTGTTCATGTTGAGGGTTGTAAGTGAAATTCACTAACTGCCACCACGCTTGGTAATTTTTCTCAAATTGTGTAGTAGAACTGTTTCTAGCTATTATTTCTCTTACCTCTTGTGGTAGTATTCCTGAGGTTCCTTCCCTTAATATTCCTGCAGCTACAAATTGTACCTACTGTTGAGTTTGGAGGCATTGTATTGCAAGTGCAAACCTTTCATGGATGATACCAGCATAGTTGATAATCTTGGTAAAATCCCCTGCAATGTGGTTAGCTACTAATGTTAACAACCTAACTGCCAATGATTGTGTTTCTGCCAAAGTGAGCAACTTTGAGCTTTCCCAGATCAGAAGTGATGGCAATTAGTTTATTCACTAACACTTCTTGGTCTATAGTGTTTAGTACACCTAATCCTGTGCCAAACTATGCATTCCAGACCTTAAGACTTTGCTGAATATAGGGTTGACAGTCTTTTTGTATGTGTGAATATGTGGGCTAATTACGTAAGGTCCAGCAAAAGTTAAATTGTGGACACTCACAGGTTAAAGAAGGAGTTGTAGAACTGATGGTGGTCTTAGTCGATGGGGTGGTAGGAGATTTGGTAGTTGGAAATCTCCTGGTTATATTTCCTTCCCTGAATGTCCACTGACACATCACAGAAACTGATTTATCTAGAGTGAAGGTGTGCCAACATTGATCAGCCACTAATTACATTTCACAGTAATGTCAATTTTGGGTGACCATCTGATCTGTGCCGATTAAAACACTTGCATTGTATGGGGTACCAGGATTTTACCAATTATTCAGTACCCTCATTCCTTGGAGGACTATGACAGATGGATTGTATTGGTTCAGTTCAGATGAATTCAGAATATCTGTATTTATAGCAAATCGTATACTAGAACTCCCATTATAGGCCTGAGACCACGATGATTTTTGGGCAAGAGTTTAACACCAATGTACTTATCAGTCCAAAGATCAGCATTGAGAAGGCTTGAGAGCAGATGATTCCTCTCCCGAGGTCCATGCTTCCTCTGGAACTCTCTTGACTCGAGAGTAGTGGATCCACGTGGGTTTCTCTTTCATCCGGATCGCTGTGGAGGTGGTCATCAGCACCTGGTAGGGTCCATCCCACTTCTCCCATAGTGGATCTCCTGAAAGATTGTTAACATATACCTGATCACCAGGATTGAATGGATGTAATTTACAATCAGGCTGCTTGGGTTGGTGTTCTAACACCACTGTAGCATTTTTCTGCAATTGTTTTCCTACAGCCATAACATAATCATATACATACTGATTACTGATTTGATCTACAGTTTCACTATTCACAGTTTGCATCATGTAGGGTCTGCCGAATAGAATTTCAAATGGACTCAGTTTCTCTTTTGATCTTGGCTTGACCCTTAGCCTGATTAAAGCAATAGGTAAAGCTTGATACCAATGAAAATTTGTTTCTTGACATATTTTAGCAATTTGTTGTTTAATGAGATGATTCATCTTTTCTACTTGCCCACTTACTTGGAGTCTGTAGGGCATATGCAGTTGCCAATTGATTTTTAGTGCTTTACTTATTGCTTGTACAATTCGTGCACAAAAGTGTGAACCTCTATCTAAAGAGATGCTTTTAGGCATTCCAAACCGTGGTATAATCTCGTTCAACAAGACTTTAACCACTCCTTTTGATTCATTTTTTTTTTCTACATGGGAAAGCTTCAGGCCATCCAGAAAATGTGTCAGTCAAAACTAAGAGATAACAGGACTCCCTCCCTTTTCTTGGGAGCTCAGAGAAATTAATTTGCCAAATTTCACCTGGGAAATGCCCTTTGCTTATTGCCCCTTGGTGTATTTTTTGTTCCAGTATTGCAAAGTTCACATTGGGATGTGACTTGTTCTATTGTGGTAAATAAATTTGGTCCTGCTACTCTGGTCCTTAAATGCTAATAGAGTGAGTCTAAGCCCCAATAGTTTTATCATGTTTTACTTTTACAAATTGCCACACTAATTTTTCTAATAGTATTAACTGACCTGTTTTTAGTTAACCTCACCCATTGTCTAACACCTTACCTTCATTTTCATGTATCCACTTATAATCTGTTTCTTGACATTCTACCTGTTGATCTGTGTCTAGTTCTTCTAGCACTAAAGCTGCTACTGATAGTTCTTTACTTCTTGCAGCAGCTAATTCAGCTTCTGCATCAACTTTTCTGTTTCTTATTTCCAGGACAGTGTTCCCTTTCAGGTGTCCCTGGCAGTGCATAATTGCCACCTGAGAGGGGAGTTGTACAGCTTCTAATAATCGTAGAGTTTCTTCAGTATATTCCACAACTTTTCCTTGAAGAGTTAAAAGTCCTCTTTCTTTCCAAATTGCTCCATGAGCGTGAACTATGCCAAAGGCATATTTGGAGTCAGTCCAGGTGTTAATTTGTTTTCCTTCTGCCAATCCTAAAGCTCGAATGAGAGCCATCAGTTCTGCTTTCTGGACTGAGGTTCCTGCGGGCAAAGGATTTGATTTGATTACCTCAGTAGTGGTGGTCGCAGCATACCCAGCCATCTTCACACCTTGTCTTATGAAACTGCTGCCATCGGTAAACCAGTCTTCTGCATCCAGGGGTGGTTCTTCTTTAAGGTCCAGGCAGCTGGAGTGCACTGCTTCAATGGTTTCCAGGCAGTCCTGCACGACAGGTGCAGCCAAGATTCTTCCTTCTAGGAATGAAGTTGAGTTAACAGTGTTAGTCACCTGAATGGTTATATCATCTGATTCAGCCAGGATTACCCAATATTTCAGAAATTGGGAGGGTGACAGCCAATGATTTCCTTTCTGTTCCAGTACTGTAGATACTGTGTGGGACACTAACACAGTCATTTTCTGTCCCATTGTAAATTTCCTGGCTTCTTCTATATTTATGATCATTGTTGCTATTGCCCTTAGGCAGGTGGGCCATCCTTTGCTTACTTCATCCAATTGCTTGGAGAAGTAGGCTACTGTTCTTTTGTATGGCCCTTGTTGCTGAGCCAGGACCCCCAGAGCCATTCCTTGTTGTTCATGCGAGAACAACCAAAAGGGCTTCGTTACATCAGGCAATCCCAACGCCGGAGTCCTTATGAGTTCTCATCTCAGTTGTTTGAAGGCTCCGCTTGCTTCGGGGGTCCAGATTAGGTTGCCCTTAGTCATTTTTAGCAGGTCATATAAAGGCTTTGCAATTAGTCCATACTGATATATCTATAAACAACACCAACCTGTCATTCCTAGAAAGGCTCGAAGGTTTCTCACCATCTGTGGTTTCGGTGTCTGGCAGACAGTTTCCTTTCTTGTTGTCCCCAGTGATCATTGTCCTTCAGATACTTCGTAATCCAGGTACACCACTTGTTTCTGCACCAGCTGTGCTTTCTGTTGAGAGACTCGATACCCATTTAAGTCGAAAAAGTTTAAGAGGTTTACTGTCCATTGGACACATTCTTCTTGTTTTTCAGTAACAATCAATAGGTCATTCACATATTATAAAAGTACACCCTTTCCCGGTGGTGACTGCCATTGTTACAATTCTTTAGCTAATTAGTTCCCAAAATTGTGGGAATATATTCAAACCCTTAAGGTAATACTGTCCAAATGAGCTGTTTTCCTTCCTGTGGTGGGATTTTCCCACTTGAAGGCAAATATCCTTTGACTTTCCTGTGTTAAGGGAAGGCAGAAAAAGGTATCTCTTAAGTCTAATACTGTGAACCAAATTACACTTTCTTTTAATATTGTTAATAGGGTATATAGGTTTGCAACAGCTGCATGTATGTTTTAGCTATTTTATTTACTGCTCTTAAATCCTGAGCCAACCTATGTGTTCCATTTGGCTTTTTGAATGGTAAAACTGGGGTGTTGAAATCTGATTCACACTCTACAAAAGCCTTAATTTCAAAAAGTTATCTATTATTGGCTCAATTCCTTTTCTATTTTCTAGTCTCAGTGCATATTGCTTCCTAATTACTGGGTTTGCTCCTGGCCGTAATTCTATTTCAATGGGAGCTGCCCTTTTCGACTTTCCTGGTGTTTCAATAGCCCAAACTCCTGAGTATACCTGATCTAAAATTTGATTGACATTTGAATTACCCTGGCTTGGCTCCACATAGCTCATTGCTAAACTCAGAGCTGCTATTAATTTTTCTTCCTTTACCTTAAGTTCAATTTTACTTTGTTTGAACTCTATTACAGCTCCCAGATTTTCTAGTAGGTCTCTGCCCAATAAATTTGGTAAATACAAAAACTGATGCACTCCCATTTGTTTTCCAATTTTGAACTTTAGGGGTTTCAAAAGAAAGCTTTTCTGATTGGCCAGTGGCACCCACGACTTAAACATATTTATCACTTTTAGGTATTAATTCAAAACAGAAAATGTAGCCCCAGTATCAATTAGAAAATCTAATTCTTCTTTTTCTTCCCCTAGCTTAATTTTTACCAGCAGGTCCCCTAGGCACTGGCCTGCCAGCCCCCCCTTCACTCAGTACTCTGTAAGCAACAACAGCCCTTCCCGTGCCTGTATTTCCACCTGTTAATTCAGGGCATTCTTGCTTCCAGTGTCGCTCTTTTCTACAATATGCACACTGGTTCTGACCCAACCTTGTCTGTTGGGGAGGCAAACCTTACATCTGTTACAAAAGGCTCCTACATATAACCAACAGTTGCAAAATGGACAAATCTTAATTCTAGGTCTTATCCAAAGTGGTGTGCTTATAGTTAACTCTTCAGCACTACCTCTCACATAGCAATTCTTAGCATGATAATACCTTTAACTATGTGCTCCTGGATGTTTCAAGGTAAGCAAGATATATCAGGTACACAATAACAATATTTGGCCAAATACAAACAAAACCAGACCAGACCAGACCAGAGGGGATATTCCCCTGGGAGAGCCTCCTCTCCCGTGTCCCCCGTGAGACGGCGTCCCGCCTCGACTTACAGGTATCCAGAACCAGAAAAACCAGAACCAGAATAAACAAAACCAGAAACCAGATACAAATACCTTTTATCAATAGGCAGTGTTCTTGTCCAGCCGCCGCAAGAAGCCACCGAAGAAGGGAGCCCCTTCGGGTAAAAAGACTTACCCAAGGGTGCCCAAGGGGGTCTCGTCCTCCGAGGGACTCTGCAGCTTGGTGGAGAAGGTGTCCTGACACGGTCGCCAAATGAATCCAAAAAATTGGTCCAAGAAACTGCTCAGAGACTTTTTATCTTTAAGCAGCAAGGTATTTGTTTATTCAACGTTGGGAGCAAGCCAGCTCGCGCTGGACAAACTTGCTTGAAGGCTTCACACAAAATCAGCATTTTTATACAATCTTCAGATGTGATTAAATGCATATTCATGTGATTACAACATCTATCTATGCATATTAATAATAGGCGGAGTATAGGTGGAGCTCAGGCAGGGCTTGGGGCGGTGCTTCTCTTGGCCCTCAATCCTGAGGGTACTTCCACTCTTCCTCCATGGGTCTGGGGGCTTAAACTCATCTTCTTCAGCTTGACCTTCCTTCTCTTCCATTGTTCTTGACCCGCTCACTGAAGCTTGGAGAAAGCCCTGGCTCCTGGCCTATTTCTTCTATTCAAATGTCTACCTTATCCTACTGCATTTCTAATTTATCACCTCTAGGCCTATTACATGTTCTTGTACTATTTTCTTAAGCTTTGGTCCAGTAAGTAGAACAGAACAAGCACAGATCATTTTGGATGTTGGTAGCTTGTTAGCAGGCCCAAATTTCTTAGTTAACTCTTTTGGGCCTGGCCTCCTGTTTCACACTGACCATGAAATAATAGAGTTTTCAATACTCAGGAATGCAAAGAGGACCATCAATAAAACCTCTACACTGGACTTCCAGAGGGCAGATTTCGGCCTATTCAGAAGACTGGTTCAGAGGGTACCTTGGGAAACAACCCTTGAAAACAAAGGGGTCCAGGAGGGATGGACATGCTTCAAGAAGCTAGTCTTGAACACACAGGTGCAGGCTGTCCCAGTCTGCTGAAAGGCAAGCTGGCAGAGAAGATGACCGGCCTGGCTGAACGGGGGGATTTTGAAGGAAATAAGGGTAAAAAAGAGAGCTTACCGATTATGGAAAAAAGGGCTGGCTACTGGGGGGTCCCAGATGATTGGAAGTTGGCAAATGTCACGCCAATCCACAAAAAGGGTCAGAAGGAGGACCCAGAAAACTACAGGCCTGTCAGCCTGACCTCAGTGCCTGGCAAGGTTATGGAGCAGATCATCCTAGGTGCAATCACACAGCACCTACAGGATGGACAAGGGATCAGACCCAGCTAGCACGGGTTTAGGAAGGGCAGGTCCTGTCTGACCAACCTGATCTCCTTTTATGATCAGGCGACCCACCTGGTGGATGAGGGGAAGGCTGTGGATGTGGTCTACCTGGACTTCAGCAAAGCCTTTGACACCATCTCCCACAGCATACTCCTGAAAAAGCTGGCAGCCCACGGCTTGGACAGGGGCACTCTCTGCTGGGTTAAGAACTGGCTGGATGGCCAGGCCCAGACAGTGGTGGTGAACGGTGCTGCATCCAGTTGGCAGCCGGTCACTAGTGGTGTCCCCCAGGGATCAGTGTTGGGCCCAGTTCTATTTAATATCTTTACTGATGATTTAGATGAGGGTATTGAGTCCACCATTAGCAAATTTGCAGATGACACTAAGTTGGGGGGAGTGTTGACCACCTGGAAGGCAGGAGGGCTCTGCAGAGGGACCTGGACAGACTGGAGAGTTGGACTGATTCCAATGGGATGAGATTCAACAAGGCCAAGTGCCGGGTCCTGCACTTTGGTCACAACAACCCCATGCAGCGCTACAGGCTGGGCACAGAGTGGCTGGAGAGTAGCCAGGAAGAAAGGGACCTGGGAGTTTGGATTGACAGGAAGCTGAACATGAGTCAGCAGTGTGCCCAGGTGGCCAAGAAGGCCAATGGCATCCTGGCCTGTATCAGGAACAGTGTGGCCAGCAGGACCAGGGAAGTGATTCTTCCCCTGTACTCAGCACTGGTGAGGCCACACCTCGAGAACTATGCCCATTTCTGGGCCCCTCAGTTCAGGAAGGATGTCGAGGTGTTGGAGCAGGTCCAGAGAAGAGCAACAAGGCTGGTGAAGGGACTCGAACACAAGTCCTATGAGGAGAGGCTGAGGGAGCTGGGGTTGTAAACAACCTGGAAAAGTGAAAGCTCAGAGGAGACCTCATCACTCTCTACAACTATCTGAAAGGAGATTGTAGTCAGGTGGGCGTCGGTCTCTTCTCCCAGGCAATTATCAGTAGGACAAGAGGGCATGGTCTTAAGCTCTGCCAGGAGAGGCTTAGGTTAGATATTAGGAAGAAATTCTTTACAGAGAGGGTAATCAGGCATTGGAATGGGCTGCCCAGGGAAGTGGCGGATTCTCTGTCCCTGGAGGTTTTTAAGATGAGACTGGATGTGGCACTTAGTGCCATGGTCTAGTAACCACGGTGGTAGTAGATCAAGGGTTGGACTTGATGATCCCAGAGGTCTTTTCCAATCTGGCTGATTCTATGATTCTATAATTTATATGTAAGTCTAAAACATTTGTTGTGTTTTGGTTTTATATCAAAAACAGCTATAGGTTAAAAAGAGCATATCTTTAGCTCTGTTATAATTAGAAGAGGCCTTCTTAAAGGGACTTGACTGTGGTATTACTTGCATCAGATCTTTTGCAAAGAATAGATATTTCTTCTCAGTCTAAATAGTCTAAATTAAATGAACAGTGACTAAACTAGAAAGCCAATCTGATTTTACTGGGCATATCTTGCTACCTTTAATATCATAATTCCACCACAACCATAGTAAGGAACGCCTTAATGAATAATGTGATTCAGACCTAAATTTCTCATGTGAAAAATGAAGCTGGGCAAGGACAAGAAAGTAAGACTCAGTTTTTAAAACTAAAAAAGTGTTACCCTTTCATTCTTCTTTTAATTTTTCCTTAGCAGTTCATTAAAAGGGTGATTTACATCAGTTAGAGCCAATATAAGTAGCAACCAAGTTGTGCAAGATAGCAGTTACTGATTATTTTAACTTTTTGTCAGTTCCTCTTCTGGCTCTCTTCTGTGTCTGTGTGTGTATAGAATCATAGAATAGTTTGGGTTGGAAGGGACCTTGTGACAGTGGCAAAAGATAGTTGGGTCTTTGCATGCATCCCCCCCACACAACCCCCCTACCCCCTTGCTGTCTCTGATGGCCAGTGTGGTTTGTCCTAAGATAAGTACACCAGGCAGGTATGGCAGAAGGAAGTCTCTGGATGCTCGCATAGTTAATGCATTCCAGACATGGGAGAGCTGTGATGTTGGCGATTGACTTTGGTGCACATCAGCCTGCAAAAGGGTACAAGGACCAATTGGTCAAACTAATCTTTCAAGCTTGCAGGCAGCTTCCTGGTGGATCATCCCCTCCCAGCAGGCTCGGTATGATTATTAATGAATTCCCAGAGGTAGCACCCAAGGCCCCAAGGCCAGGGCAGGAGAGCAGCACTGAATACACATCCCAAATGACCCTCACTGCCCTTGATGTTATCATGTCTTAAACTGATATCCCACAGTACATCAACAAAGCAATCCCGATCCCTCTCCCTGCTCTGAAAAAGATCCCTGCAAGGAGCGCATGTGGGAACATATACAGGTTTAGGTAACACACCCACATGAACAGACCAAGCAACACTGTGACCAGTGGCTCCCTATCTAATACTGCAAATGCTTAGATTAAATTTGTTTCCAACATGCTCTGGTCAGATCTGTTGTTATCTCAACCCTTTGTGCCTTACATTGGGAGCCAATTAAGGCTGTAGTGGTTTAGGAATGGTATTCCCCAATTTAGTGCTCCCACCAAAGCACTCTCTTGTCCTCCCCCGTCCAGTTGGAAACACAAAAGGCAAAGATCACAGGTTGAGATAAGACCAATTTACTGGAAACAGAAATGAGATAAGGAAAGGAACAGTAACAGCAACAATACTAATAACAAAAGTGTACAAAGAGAAAGTGATTTACATGCAACATTCTCGCCAAGCTCAGGACAATGAAAAACAATGGTGGACAGACTCTCTGCCTGCCAAGCTTTCCCACAACTGAAAAGGAATGCCCTTTCATCTTGGAAGTGAGAGAGAGCCCCTTTTACCCATCCCTGGCAATGATGTAAGAGTGTATCGAATAACACAATGTCTTGGCCGTGCCCCCTCCTGCTGATCTGGGTTGGAACCAGGACATCAACTGTAAGATAATATTAAAGTGCAAAAACATGTTTTCCTATTCTCAAATTTATAAGGTGGCCACCATCAATTACAATATTTATTTATTTTATATTTAGTCATTGGATCTTCTCCAAACTTATTCCAGATTTTCAAAATACATCCCAGAGGGCTACAGAGTGGAATTGTGGACTGGTTTGCCAATACCCAATTACTCATTTCCTTTATCCTTAGGTCCAGACCTTCAATACAAATTGTTTATTACACACTGCTCCAATCCCATGTTGGTAAAGATAGGAGGGCCCTTCCTCCCTTTCATGTAGTTTTTGTGTATATTAACACTGTTACAAATTCTGATTGGATTTACACAGGGCTTGCAACTCTTCCACATACCAATTCCACAACACCACACACTCCAGTTGTCACTGTTGATGCCTTAAGACCCTTTTAGTTTCTTATTTTTCTAATTTTGTAAACTTTATGAGTTTTATAAGAAGTAGAAGTAGATTTTAGAAGCAGCAGCAGCAAGGCCTATGCTGTTTAGAGAACACTCATATCTTGGCCTGAACAGAACACAGTCAAGAACTGGGTGACCGTGTACCCGTTGTGCTCTGAAGATGATGAAAATGATGAAGAGGTGGTCCCGAAATACACCCCAGACCCAATTCCCAGGGGGTGGGCCAGGGGGTGGACCGGGGCAAAAGCAACGGGATGGACAAAACTTGGATTGGTCGGGCAGTATTATAAAATGTAACATCTCAGGCACGGCCTGCGTGCGCGTCTTGTAACATCTATACCTAGGCACAAATTAAACCCTTTCCTTATCTCACCCTCAATTAACTGCTCCAGAGTTTTTTCCTTAGCACCATTTTAGGTATCACTGTCAAGTGTGCATGAACCCTCCAAAATCCTCCTCATCATGTCTTCCCCAACTTCCTGCACCTCTTCCCCATAGCTACATGCCGAACAATACACTTTATTACACTTTCCCTTTCTAATGCCAACAGGTTAGCATTCGCTGCCACCAATCCACATTCTTTATGAGCCTTGTAATTATTCCGCAATGCAAAGAACACATCACCATGTGGTACTTCATCCCATTTTCCTTCCTGGCAACAAAATAACATTAACTGTAGGATAGTATTATAGTTCAGTGTTCCATTCTGAGGCCATTTTTCCCAATCCTCTTATACATACAAAGGCCATCACTGGTTACAATACATAATCAACTTTTTCTTAGTAAGGGGATCCCCTCCAAACTTTCTCCAATGCCCTAGAATACATCTTAAGGGTGAAGTTTTTACAATCTCCTCTTCTTGCAAGGCAGAGATTCTTGCACCCATTATAGTTATACTTTATCTAAATAATTGTAACAACAAGCAATTACTACAGACAATTAAACAATCAAACAGTATTCACAAATATTGTGATGCTGATCAAGACAACTAGGAAACTGTACGGGAAGGACAATTTTAAACCTCTTGTGGCTTCATCATGTTAGGAACTGCCCTCAGAAGAGAAACCCAAGGGACAATGTTTAACAAAATGGCTTGCTGGGGTACAGGAATCATTATAGGGAAACGAGGAAGATGAAATGAGCTTTGGTTTTTATTTAAGTTGTATAAAGGCAATCATGAGGTGAAGATGGATGGATGGATGCTGTTGACAGCATAGACTTACTTGGACTTGTTCCAAATAATAATTCTGGTATTAAGAGCCTAACAAATAGCCAAGCGACAGAGGAGCTAACTAAAACTTTTATTCTAATAAAAGGGAGAGTTCACTGGCCAATCCCCAATGAGGTCTCTCAACTTGATAGAGGTCGCAGCCTCTTTTATCCCCTTTGCCTGAAACGCAGGTCCCTCCCCTTTCCCCATTGGCTGAGGTACTCCGGGGTTTCAGACTTTCCAACACACCTACAGTGTGTCCCTCATTACATGGTCATTAGGGGAAGGGTCTCCAACATTTTCAAAATGGAGGTTACTGATCCTTTGCTGCTGATAGATTCTCTTGTCTCTGGGCAAACTGCACCTTTCTGTAACTGACAACTGAACAACCAGTAACTTGTCACTTTTTACTACTAAATGTAACTACACTACAAACTGCAAGAACACCTATTTATACCTAATAGACTGAAGAGATGCTGGCAGGTTGGGGAGCAAGTACAAAGCATGCTTCTAAGCTGCTCTACTTGACACACAGGAGCCTTATGAGTAGATATTAGGTAGATAAAGCTATTACATTAAAACTTCGAGGCAGCTTGGTAACCATCTGGTGCCAAATAGGTGCACGTGTGTGTTTTTAAGTCAGGGACAGGGCCAAGAGGAGAGGCTCGCACAGGCGGCCCGCAGGTGAGACGAGCATCTCCCAGTGCAGGCCAAAGCAAGTGGGGAGGCAGCCCCAGGGGAGTGGGGGGTGTCCATCTTGTGCCAGCCCCGCTCAGGTGCTGCGAAGGGTGGAGGATGAACCGCGGTAGCGCTTCTGCCCCCGCCTCCTCTGTGAGCCAGGCCTGTCGTGATGCTGCGGCGAGCTGCACAGGCGCTGCAGCTACCAGTGCTTATTGTACCCGGCCGGCGGCTTTTTTCTCTCTCCGCCCTTCCCCCCCCCCTTTCCGCCTACCCGCCCTCTCGAAGCTGCCGCGGTCGGTGCTGCCATCGCCACCGTTGCTACTGTGCGCATCCTCACTGTCCCCTGTTCGCCGGCCGGCAGTGCCTCCGATATCCCCGGCTGCCCCATGAAGCGATGGCAACGGCCAACTTCAGCAAGGTTCAGATAGGGATCTACGTGGAGATCAAGCGCAGCGATGGTCAGTGAGGCAGGGGCGACGGGAGGGGCTGTTTCGGCGAAGTGGCTGAGTGCCGCCGCCCCGGTGCGTGGTGCAGGGGGGGCGGGGAGGAGGCTGCTCGGGGCTCATTGTGTGCGCGGGGCTGGGGAGTGACCGGGCCTAGAGCGCGCTGCGGTTGTCGGGGAGCGCTCGCGCTTGGCGGTGGCGGCGGCGGCGGCTACCGCTTCCACTGGGGGCAGGGAGGCTGCAGCGGGGCGAGGAGGCGACGAGGAGGTGCGGCGGCGGGGTAGGGGGGCTGGACTGGGGATGAAGCAGGGATGTAATGGGCTCATGGGGGAGGGGAAAACGGGACAAGTGTGGAGTGAGCAATTAGACGTGTGGGGTGGCTGTGGATGGGGTTGAGATGATTTGTGGGAAAGAGGGGTGTGGGTGGGGAGGAAAGCCTGGGAAGGTGGGAGGGGATGAGGTGATGGAAGGAGGAAAGGCCTTCAATGCAAAGTAATAACTTTTTGTTTACTCTGGCATATGAGCCGTGTTCTGAAAAAATGACACAACAGTATGCTCTGACAGAAATGCCTTTAGACACTTTCATCGTTTGACAAAAAAACTTGATATTATTATTCCAGTTGTTCCTTATGATTAAAATATACGAAGAGTATTTGCTATTTATGCCCATGAGTTGTTATTTCTCTGTTGGGGATCCATTGTTTCTCATCTTGCTCAGTATCTCTTTATGAGAGGATGTGTGGTGCTGACTAGGAATACACGTGAATAAAGGAAGTGTGTGTGTTAGGTGTAGGGTACTAATTTGTCATATTTGTCTGGAAAGAGAACTGAAATGGGAAGTTCACTGACTGAATCAATGGCAAGTCGCTTGTGACTTCAGCTCTTCAATTTGAGTGGGAATATGTAATCTGTTCTCAGCCTCTGTGAGATCTATGATACCTACTAAACAGGGGTGGGGTTCTGCTGGGATTTTCTGGAAAGTTGGTTGTTTTCCCCCACCAGATTCAGGAGTTTGCAGATGTTTTTAAGGGAAGAAAGACCTGGAGATCAAAGGCACTGAAGTTAGAATGGTTTTGTCATGAGGCAGGAAACAATAATCCAACAAGCTTGTCTACTCATGTCCCATACCGCAGTTCAACCCTACAATAAAATAATGGTCAGTGTTAGCTGGACACTATATTAAACCTAAGCTCTCAATTTGTGCTTAATGGCTTGTGTGTCGTGTGAAGAATCTGATTGATCTGGCAGTTATTTACATAACTCTGTTTTAGGTTTCAGAAAACCTCACTGTAGCAACTTGTAAAACTGTTTTTTCTGAGGCTTGTGTGAACTTCTAATAAACGTTGCTGTTTGTTTTGTATGCCTTTGGAAAATAAGGCAAGAGAATGTTTGGCTTCTTCCCCCCCCTTCCCCTGGATTCTGCTCACTGTAATGTCAGAAGTGAGGACAGTAACTCTTGAACATAATAATCTTTATTTTCATTACTGTTAATGGTTTACATATTTTGCAGTATCACATATGTGATGCAGCACATTAAATATATTACACATCAGTAATATAGTAGGGGGATGCCTTCACAGCAGTTGCTCAAACTATAGGATTTGGAACATTTGTGTTAATTTGGTCCTTGTGAGCAACCAGACTGCAGTGTCATACCAGTTAGTGGGTCCTGGTTATTGTGAGGTTTGCTTGTTTTTCATTGGGACTGGAGGAGGAGGTGCCCCATTATGACTCAGGCTACTGTTCTGTTCTGTCATTCTCTTTCCAGTAAACTGTAGGAGGAACTGTCCTAGGTATGTGGAAGGGAGCATTTTAAGAAAGATATCAAAGGACAGCCAGCACTAGATTGCATTTAGATTGCATTGCCTTTCAGAAGGTAGGTTTCCAATCTGAACTGTGGTTACACAGGCAATCGAGATGAATCTAGCTGCTTCTAACAGAGCGAGGCTCTTGTTGCCTGTCAGCTGTGTTGTTCCTATAAACTCTTCCATCCAGTGTGGCCAATTGTCATGGTTTAACCCCAGTCAGCAGCCAAGCTCCACACAGTCACTCGCTCACTCCCCCACCAGCGGGATCAGAGAGAGAATCAGAAGGGTGAAAGCTAGAAAAGTCATGGGTTGAGATAAAGACAGTTTAATAGGGAAAGCAAAAGCCATGCATGCAAGCAAAGCAAACCAAGGAATTAATTCACTGCTTCCCATGGACAGGCAGGTGTTCAGCCATCTCCAGGAAAGCAGGAATGCATCCTGTGTAACCTTACTTTGGAAGACAAATGCCATAACTTCAAATGTCCCCCCCTCCTCCTACTTCCCCTCACTTTATATACTGAACATGATGTCATATAGTCTGGAATATCCCTTTGGTCAGTTGGGGTCAGCTGTCCCAGCTGTGTCTCCTCCCAACTTCTTGTGCACCCCCAGTCTCCTTGCCAGCGTGGCAGTACGAAAAGCAGAAAAGGCCTTGGCTCTGTGTAAGCCCTGCTCAGCAATAACAAAAACATCTCTATATTATCAGCCCTGTGTTCAGCACAAATCCAAAACACAACCCCATACCAGCCACTGTGAAGAAAATTAACTCTACCCTAGCCATGATTTTTTTTCTCTGTTGATTTAATACAGTAATTGATTATTTGATTCACTAAACACAGTAGAAAACTTTTGGATGTGCTAGTTTTCTGCAGGATTAGTGAGTTCAAATGACTTGGAGGGATCTGTGACCTCAACATTATCGGTGTATAGGAAATGCATGGACAGGGTGAAGTGAAGGTGAGAAGTTTGATCTTCTGGTTCAGTAACAGTGAGCTACCTGAATCTGCTCTACCCAGAACTATATCCTAGGTAGAATCAGGGCTGTGTATCATACCAGCTGCCCTAGGCTGAAAACATGATTAAAACCATTTAAAAAACTTTTGGAGAAAATGGTGTGTTGATCTGGGCTTTTTTTCACATTGCATTGTCTGTAGTAAGTCCTTTTTTAAAATTAAAATTGTTTTCAAATGTAAGTATAATGATTCTTTTAAATTTTCTTATTTACCTGTTTATTTGCTGAATCCAGAGAAAAGTTTTAGTTTGTTAATTAGGTCATTTGAAAAAGTATGCATTTTTTCCCATCTCTCCACCAGTTATGCTAAACACTTTTCTGAATACAGAGCTTGATTAATTCTGGATAACTTTATTATTCTTTAAGTAAAAAGAAAGACTAACAGAATAGCATTTCTTCTGGTGAAACATCACTGTTAAAAGTCATACTTGTTCATTACAACAAAATTGCAAAGACATGTAGAACACAGTAAATGTGAGAATGCAACCAGAACATTCTGGAAAGAAGTTATGTATTCTTTAATTTTGACAGGTTCTAATTAGGTTTAAGTGTTTCATGAGGGATTTCTTATAGGACTGAATAGAAAATAGATGTTGCATATTATTAGAACTTGTGGTCAAAAACACATGAAAAACAATGTTTGGATAAACCCCAACATTTTCAAGGACTGATGCTGCAGAGCTGTTTGCTGTAAGTCTGTTTTTTCTCAGTGGTTAAACATTGGTATAAATGTTGTCTGGAGTTGCAGATAATATTTTCAGTTATAATTGGAATAACTAGTTAGGTTCATGTAGTGTTAGAGCATATTAAGTCAGTGTTATAGGTTAGAAATTCAGGAGAATTTTTCTTCCCCTGCTCCATTCTAAGAAAACGGAGTGAGTGGGGGGAAGGGAGCCAATTAGCTTTACAAAAGATCTAGCCGAATTCCTGGCTAATGGGACATCAGAGAGGCTGGGGGGAGCTGGCCGCCGGGACTGAAGACAGGGCAGACTGCGGAGTTGGCTCTCGGAGGGAGACGGGGGTCTGCGTGCAGGCATTTGGGGAGAGGGACTGGGGGGTCTGGTTTTTTGGCTTCTCATCCTGGTCAGCTCGGACTGCTGGCTTCGACTTGCCTGGCTGTCCCGCTCTCCGGATCTGCTGTGTTTCATCGGAGAGTTGCATGCCCGCGGGAGAGAAGGGAGGAGTTTTGAGACGCCATCACCTGGGACAGCGGTGAGTCCCGTGAGAGTGGACTGCTTCCCTTCCCTTTTTCCTCCCACTGAGGGAAGAGTCCCCCATTTCCTTCTCGGTTTCTCCCGCGGTCCGGGACCGCCCCCCCGGACCCCTCTCCCCGCGTGGTGACCGCTGGAGCCCAACAGCGCCCCCTGCTGACCAGGACAGAGAACTGCAGGCCCTACGCCTTCAGCGATCCAACAGCGCCCCCTGCAGGCAACGACAGAGAACTGCAGGCTCTGCACCTTCAGGGATCCAACAGCGCCCCCTGCAGGCCATGATTAGGACTGCGCTAAAGGACAGAGAAGTATTCATCCAGACTTTTTTTTTGTTTTTTTTCCTAGGATTACCGTCTAGTTTTTTTGTACTCTGTTACTGTTTTTTCCAACATACATATATCTTTTAATAAAGGGTTGTTATTTCTTTTGTTTTTTCCACACTTCCTCGATTGAAGGCCCCTTAATTTTGAATTTACAATTGCTGAGAGAGAGGAGTTTGGTCTGTCTTATAACTCATCCTCTTTAGCAAACATTCCAGTCTCCTCAGACTGAGACAGTCAGCTAGTTTGTCTTTTTATAATGATTCTTGATAATGAAATTTACTACTTATTTCAGTCTAATTTATGTATGTTGCTTGAAATATGCCTTTGTAATCTATCTTGGAAATGGAAAAGAACTCATTCATTTTAGGTTGTGAATTGCTAAGAATGGGCTGCATTTCCAGTCTTCTTGAAAATTGCGCCTTATCACATGGAAGCTTAGGGAAGTAGAGGTGTGGCCAGAAGGTACCTGCAAGACCTGCCGTAATGGTGTTTCCTCCTGTCCAGAAGATGATCCTTGTTGAGATCTAAATATGGGCATTTTTCTGTTGATGAATTCCGTTTACTCAAATAACAATAGTCCCCTGCTTTATGTGTGATCTTACATCTGTATCTCCACTTCTTGTGTATTATCCAGTTAATGATGACAAAGACCTATATAACTACTTGGAGAAAGAATATCTCACATTTTTCCCCCCATAAATTCAGTCTTTTGATGAAATAGGATACATCTCTTATGCACTGCAGCCCTTTAGTAGGCTCATTAGTTGATTAGTGTTTTTTCTTTACTTTTTTAGTCCAGTTCTGTTCCATCCATTTCCTCCTCAAGCTGTTCCTGTTTTCCCTGTCTTTGCGGATCTGAAATACTACCTAGAAGGACGGAGAAATTAATTATATATTTTCTCATTTGGAAAGCAGGGGGAAAATACAGTTCTGGTCTCACTGTGTCAAAAATAATGTAACAGGCATGAGGAGAAGGGATGTTCTTGTAATTGGAAGAGTGACTGAAGATTTGACAGAACTGCCAGGAAGGGAAGAATGGTGAATTTTTAGGGATTAACCATCAAACAGTGTAAAAAAGAAAGATCATGAACTTGTGCACATTCTTTTCATAATACAAGAATAGGAGAGCCGTCAGCATTTGAAAGAGAAAACTTAAAACTGATAAAGGAAATCAAACTAGGTACAGTTATCACATGGAGCTTGTTACCAGAGGAGATGGAGGCTAGAAGCATAGCAGAATTTTAAGGAGGATGTTGATGTGGATGGTAGGAATATCCAATTTTACACTAAAAATTAAAGAAATACACCAGCAACTGTAAAAGGTAATTTCTGTTTTACCTGACTCTGTAGTTTAAATAACCTCTAACTGATGGGAGGTAGAGAAAAATCTTGCCTGTGACTGTATTATTTTGTAATTGTCTACTTAAAAATTTTCTTTACTTGTCTCTGAAGTAGCTGGAACTGGTCACGGTCAAAGATGATCCATCCAGTCTAAAAACCTACTGGCACTTCCTCTCTCCTTAGACTTGCCAAAACATCGTAACTGTTTCACCTTCAAACATGAACAAGACTAAATTTTTGTAATGTAAGGTCTGTAATATTTTTCTTTACAGCCCAACCTCCATGAAATTGATGTTTCTCAGATTTGAGAGGTCTGTACCATCCTCTGTCTTCTGGGTAATCCTGTATGGTGATCTTTATGTACAATTCTCAATAGCAATAATGGTTTTATAGCAAGATAGAAGGCATAATGATGTTATAAAAATTCTGTTCAGGTTTGGGTAGTCACCCTATTTTACAAGCTCTTGAGGGTAGATTTAAATGGTAATGTGCTTTTACTCTTTCCTTTTGTGACATACATCTATTCCTTCCTTGTTATTATGACTTTTTTTTGTTACTATATTTAAATAATTTGACTCAATTACCTAATCCCTATGTAAGCCATATGGACACAATGTATCTTTGTCCTTCCATAGTGGCCAGATCATATTCAGGGTTTGAAATTTACTATTGCTGGTTGATCTAATGGGTCCAACATTTAGGCTTACTTATCCAGTGTAGGTTCTCATATTGTTACATCCAGAGTTTCTGGGGATTACTGGAGGAGGATGTGTTAAATTTTCTGTGTCCTTTTTCAAATAACCTTTTAAGTGTTCGGCTTTTGTTATGCAGTAAGTGTATTTTCACTGTAACTCCCAGATTCTCAGATATTTATGTAGGCCTTCTGTATTTTGTATAAATAGCTTTTGAATGACAAGAGTTGAAGTCCTGATCTTCAGCAAATCTCATATTTGTTCCATAGGTGTGTTTAACACAGCATTACATAGTGATGTCTGTAGCTGTATATGGCTACTAGGACTATGCAGCTTGTATTGTGGTTTTCCCTTTATGGGGGAATCTATCCTTTACTTCTGTTTGGTGGGTAAAATTATTACTCTTTCCACCCACTCTCTATAATGGCCTGTTGCCTGGGTTTGTTGTCCTAAAATAGGTTCTTTCACCCAATTTGCAAGAGGCCAATCCACACACGCAGTCAAGTTATTTGATTTATTTACAGTTCTGTGTAGAAAGGGATGCTGGGTGGCAAATGCACAAAGCCAGCACAACAACTATCAAAACTTTTCACTATTTATACATTTTAGCAAACAAAAGCATTAATGTTCATTGGCTGCAAGTTACATAGTTCTCTTATTAATTAGTATTCTATCTTCTGTTGGTTAAATGATTCCCCGGAGCACAAAATCTGTAGCATTTTTGTTGTCTTAACCTGTGGAATCTGCCACTGTGATTAATTTTTTTTTGTGCTTGAGAAATAAGTAACAGAATGGAGTAAATTCACTTCATTGTGGTGTTCTTGTTAAGGTTATTCCTTTGCAAACATTATAAAGTTTGATTTTTCTTTTTTTTTTTAAGCTTTTTTCCCATCTTATTGTTTATTGGGTATCTTGTCTTCCTCACCACACCCTTAGCCCTGCACAGGACCATCCTTAAGAGTCACACCATGTGCCTGAGAGTATTGTCCAAATGCTTCTTGAACTCTGGCAGGCTTGGTGCTGTGACCATCTCCCTGGGGAGCTTGTTCCAGTACCCAACCACCCTCTGGGTGAAGAACCTTTTTATAATATCCAACCTAAACCTCCTGTGACATAACTTCAAGGCCATTCCCTTGGGTCCTGTCACTGGTCACCACAGAGAAGAGATCAGTCAGTGCCTGCCCTTCCTCTTCCCCTTCATGAGGATGTTGAAGACTGCAGTGAGGTCTCCATTCTTCTCTTCTTCAAGCTGAACAGACCAAGTGACCTCAGCCGCTCCTCATACGGCTTCCCCTCAAGACCCTTCACCATCTTTGTTGCCCTCCTTTGGATGCTCTCTAAGAGCTTAACATTTCTTATACTGCTGTGACCAAAACTGTTCAACCTGTTCTGAACACTAAAATATGGTGTTCACAATAAATATTCACAGTATGTTTAGTCATAGAGGAAAAGAATTCAATGACTTTTGATAAGTTAAAGGTTTATGTTAATTTTTCAGAATTAAGTTAAATTCCTAACGTAATGCAAAAAGTAAGATACAGAAGTCCACAGTTAGGACTCCCAAGCAGTCTTAACTTTGTCCAGTAGTGCAAATGTGTAGTTGTCCTGGTGTACAGTCAGGTGGCACTGGGTTCTGTGTGGTGAGCATTTGCATGTGAATCGTTTGCCTATCTTGTATACTCTGCTATTAATATTGTTGTTGTTACTGGTTTTTTTTCTTATTTCATTGCTGCTTCTAGTAAATTGTTCTTATCTCAACCCATGATCTTTACCTTTAGTGCCTCCAATTCTCCTCTCCAGCCCACTGCAGGGGGAGGGGGGGAGTGAGCAAGCAGCACATGGTCTGGGGTGTTTCAGTGGGAACACTAAATTGGGGAATACCATTCCTAAACCATGACAGTAGTAAACAAAATATATGGTTGAGCATGATGGTGTTTATAATTTAAAGGGTTTTAAAGAAGACATTACCTGTTAATAATCAATTTCACATAATACCTCTTTAGCGTAGTTAGAGATATCTGGAAGCCTAGATGCTTTCAGTGTGTATTTTCAGATGTAGGGTAGGTTTTTATGGAGCTGGAATACATTTTTTTGTTATTTCTGTTCATCTATTTCAAAAACACGAACAAGCTTTCAGGTATATGAGCAATTCTTTTTGTTTGTTTGATAGCTTATCTATGTTTTCCAGTTTTGCCACTTGTGTCTTTTCAGAAGGGAACGTTTTTTGCATTTCTTTTTAGTTTTTGGAGGAGGGAATAGTTACAGTTTCTTCTAATGTAATTTTTTAAACTTGCAGTTGTATATTCCAAACCTCTGGATTTATTGGGACTTGGTATTTGGGGTTTTATTTAAATTGTTCTCAGTACTAAACTGAACATAGACACTAAAAAAATGTTCCTGGCTACAGTATTTGGACCAATATTTACTGCATTTTGATCGAGATTTCGATACTTACTTAGGACTGTTAGACAGTCATCATAATTAAGTTAGCTACAGTTAATTTTGACTATTGGTGTGATTCCACAGCTGTTTAAGATTAACTCTGTGCTGCTTTTGTCTGTCCACTGTGTCAGTATTAGTTTTTAGTTAAATTTAGGGAACTAAACCTATGGCAATTCAGATGTAGATTACCTTAAACTGATATTAGTTATGGCCATGAACCTGTTCATATTGTATACATACAGGCACATGCAGTTTCTTCTTTTTTTTTCCTCATTCCTCTCCTTAAAATGTTCAGTTGTTATACTGCTGTTTTAGTAGTTTCTTATTTTCACTTGAAGAATTAAAAAGCCTATAGCTTGCTATAGTGTTCCAAATAGAGAGACAGGTGGTTGACCTGATTTTTCTACAACTCTGACCTCTATAAAGGGACACTTTGAATTCTATATTAAGTGTTTAGCTATAAGACAGTACTGTCTGATACCCTTGAAATGCATTTTCTGCATATCCCCAGAAAGTATCACGATAAAGAGATAAGTTGTGTCTTAGAACATCCATAAACCATTGATTTACTGTGAGACAGCGAAGTACACCTGTTATGTTAAATGATTTTCTCAAGTGCAACCACTATTGGAGGCAGAATACAGGGCTAGATATTCTTGTCTTGTGCCACTTTTCTCTGTGCCTTGTAATCGCTCCTGGAAAACAGCAGCCATGGGTAGTTCTCTGGGAGGGTGTTATAGATGGCTCTGCCCTTTCTCTATTGAAGAGTGTTATGTGGAATTAATTTTGCAGTCTTTGAATTTGGTCATTGCTAAGTATGTAAAACTAGATTTTACATCTGTTAGACAAAAGGCAATAAAGCTGTGTGAAAAATTACATTAAAATTAGCTTTCCTGGAAAAGGGAATGAATTTATCAGACTTATACTTTTTTTTTTTTTAAAGACTTTGAGGTGCTGGAAAATGTCCAGAGAAGGGCAACAAAGCTGGTGAAGGGACTAGAGAATGAGTCTTATAAGGAGCATCTGAGGGAGCTGGGATTGTTTAGCCTGGAGAAAAGGAGACTCAGGGGGACCTTATTGCTCTCTACAACTACCTGAAAGGAGGTTGTAGTGAAGTGGAGGTTGGTTTCTTCTCCCAGGTAACAAGTGACAGGACCAGAGGAAATGGCCTCAAGTTGCACCAGGGGAGGTTTAGATTGGATATTAGGAAAAACTTCTTCACTGAAAGGCTTGTAAAGCATTGGAAAAGACTGCCCGGGGAAGTGGTTGAGTCACCATCCCTGGAAGTCTTCAAAAAACGTGTGGATATGGCACTCAGGGACATGGTTTAGTGGTAAAGATGGCAGTGTTAGGTTAATGGTTGAACTTAATGATCTTAGAGGTCTTTTTCAACCTTAACAATTCTATGATTTTATTAGTCCTTCTGCAATGCCGACTCTGTAAAACATAATTGTCCAATCCCAAGCAGTAACAAAGTGAGTTCAAGTAACAATAAATCTTTGACTTGGGTTGCATTTTTATCTGTGGGTGGTCATGCTTTTCACATAGAGGAACGTTAATTGCTTTCAAGTTATCAGTAATATCACTGAAGCTTTGTCAAGTTCGAGTTTCTCATGGCTCCCATCAGGCACTGAAAGCTCTGTGTAATCCTAGGTATCAGAAGTGTCAGTATTTTCAGTCCCTTCTGTTAGTTACAGGATAGTATGTTAAGAGTTGCCTTCAGTGGATGAACACACTGAATGTGTATGTGAGTGGAGGGAGGTAAAGCACCTGCTTTGTTTAAAGGTTTCTCTTTAGAAGCAAGGTACATAGAATACTTGTTCCCTTGCAGAGTTTGGATCTAGAATTTTTGTTGCCCAGTGTTGCACATCTTGCAATCATTAAAATGTGTTACTTTCCCCTTGTGGTTGAACTGCATAAGGAGTTTGAGGTGTATTCCCAACTGATCTATAAAAGTGTTTGCTAGAGATGCAGGCATGCATAATGATGTGGTGACGAGGATCTCTGACTCTAGGACAAGGGCAGTGAAAATGAATTAAGCTTGAAAAGCATATTTACACTTAGATTTTGGAAACTGCATGCACCACTTAAGAAGGATGTGAAGGTCCTCGAATGCATCCAGAGGAGGGCAACAAAGCTGGTGAAAGGGCTGGAAGGCATGTCCTGTGAGGAGCAGCTGAGGACTCTGGGTTTGTCTAGTTTGGAGAAGAGGAGGCTGAGGGGCGACCTCATGGCTCTCCACAGCTTTTGGAGGAGGAGAAGTGGAGAGGGAGGTGCTGAGCTCTTCTTCCTGGGATCCAGTGACAGGATGCATGGGAATGGTTCAAAGCTGCATCAGGGGGAGTTCAGACTGAACTGAGGAAGTATTTATTTACTGAAAGTGTGGTCAAACACTGGAACGGGCTTCCTAGAGAGATGGTCGATGCCCCAAGCCTGTCAGTGTTTAAGAGGCATTTGGACAATGCCCTTAATAACATGCCCTTAATAACATGGTTGGCCCTGAAGTGGTTAGGCAGTTGGACTAGATGTTCATTGTAGGTCCCTTCCAACTGAAATAGTCTATTTTATTCTAATACTCCAGGTTTCTGATTGAATTTTGGGTTATGTTTGCATGTTCTTCTATACTACATTTATGAATTGAACTTCCCAGGTCATCTTGACATTTTAATAGGGTAGGAATTCAGGTGGTGATAAATGAGGTAAATATAAATCACAACCTGATGATTTTTAAGTTACAATAAGCTTTCATCAAACTGTAGAGAAGAACTCTGGTGGTAATTGATGGCTCTATTGGTCACAGTGACCAGGAAGTAGTTGAGCTTAAAATCATTGGCCATGGGAAATAAACTGCCAGCGAAACTTTGTCCCTGGATATGGGGAGAACAGACTTCAGGTTGCTGAAGAAGCTAGTTGACTCAGTGAATGAGGGAAAGACCGGGGATGTTGTCTACCTGGACTTCAGTAAAGGCTTTGACCCTGTTTCCCACAGCATTCTCCTAGAGAAACTGGCTGCTCATGGCTTGGACAGGTGTGCTCTTCACTGGGTAAAAAACTGACTGGATGACTGGGCCCAGAGAGTGGTGGTGAATGGAGTTAAATCCAGCTGGCAGCTGGTCACTGTGGTGTTCCCCAGAGCTCAGTTTTGGGACCAGTCCTGTTTATTATTTTTATCAATTATCTGGATGAGGGGATCGAGTGCACCCTCAGCAAGTTTGTGAATGACACCAAGTTGGGTGGGAGTGTTATCTGCTAAAGGGTAGAAGGCTCTGCAGAGGGAACTGGACAGGCTGGATTTATGGGCCGAGGACAATGTTATGAGGTTCAACAAGGCCAAGTGCTGGGTCCTGCACTTGGGTCACAACAACCCCCTGCAACGCTACAGGCTGGGGGATGAGTGGCTGGAAAGTGGCCTGTCAGAAAAGGACCTGGGGGTGCTGGTTAACAGTGGCTGAACATGAACCAGCAGCATGCCCAGGTGGCCAAGAAGGCCAATGGCATCCTGGCTCATATCGGCAATAGTGTGGCCAGCAGGATGAGGAAAGTGATTGTCCCCCTGTACTCAGCACTGGTGAGGCTGCACCTCAAATCCTGTGTTCAGTTTTGGGCCCCTCACTACAAGAAAGGCATTTAGGTGCTGGAGCGTGTCCAGAGAAGGGCAATAGAGCTGGGGAAGGGCCTGTAGCACAAATCTCGAGGAGAGGCTGAGGGAGTTGGGGATGTTCAACCTGGAGAAAAGGAGGCTTGGAGGGCCCTTTTCACTCTCTACAACTACCTGAAAGGAGGCTGTGGTGAGGTGGGGGTCCTTTTCTTCTCCAAAACACCAAGCAATAAGACAAGAGGAAACAGCCTTCAGTTGTGCCAGGGGGTCCATGAATGCTAGTCATTTTTTAAGAGCCATTTCTTAAGCACGCAGGAGCAGGCAATTACAAAGTGTCAAAAGTCAGGCAAGCAGGGCAGAAGGCCAACTTGGCTGAGCAGGGATCTTCTCCTAGAACTTAGGTGGAAAAGGAAAGTGTATGGATGTTGGAAGCAGGGACAGGCAACACATGAGGACTACAGAGATTGCTGTTCACTATTGTGCAGCCAAAGCTTGATTAGAGTTCAAGCTGGTCAGCACTGTGAAGGATAACAAAAAGGAAAGGAAGATCAGAGGTAGCATTGGCCTGTTACTTGATGAGGTCAGTCACCTCACAAATAGGGACATAGACAAAGCAGAGAGGTTTAATGCCGCCTTTGCCTCTGTCTTTAAAACTGATCTTGGGCCCTGGGACCACCAGAGCCCTGTGTTGGAAGACTGTGACTGGGGGGATGATAAACTCCCAGCCAACTCTGAACTTGTGCAGGACCTGCTGTTCCATCTGGATCCCTATAAGTCTATGGGGCCTGATGGGATTCATCCTAGGGTACTGAAAGAGCTGGTTGATGTTATCATGGGACCTCCCTATTATTTTTCAACAGTCCTAGGAGTCTGGAGAGGTCCCAGTCAACTGGAAGCTGGCAAATGTTGCCCCAACTTTCAAGAAGGATAAGAAGGATGACCCTGGTAATTACAGGCCTGTCAGTCTCACTTCAGTGCCTGGTAAAATTATGGAGAAAGTTATTCTGGGAGTTATTGAAAAACACTTGAGAGACAATGCAGTCATTGGTCACAACCAGCATGGGTTCACGAGGGGAGAGTCCTGCTTAACCATCTTAATTTCCTTTTATGACAAGGTCACCCACCTAGTTGACCAAGGGAAGCCAGTTGATGAGTTGTGGTTTTTTTTTAATTTTAGCAAAGCTTTTGATTTTGTCTCTCACAATATCCTTCTGCACAAAATATCCAGCATACAGCTAGACAAGTCTATAATAGATTGGGTGAACAATTGGCTGATGGATTGAACTCAAAGGGTTATAGTAAATGGAGTTACATCAGGCTGGCAGCTAGTCACCAGTGGGATTCCCCAGGGCTAAATTTAAGGGCCAGTGGTCTTTAATGTTTTTGTAAATGATCTGGATGCAAGAGTCAAATGTACAGTAAGTAAGTTTGCTGATGATACTAAACTAGGAGGTACTGTGGACTCCCTTGAGGGTAGAGAGGCCTTACAGAGAGATCTGGATACACTAGAGAGATGGACAATCATCAATCATGTGAAATTTAACAAGAGCAAGATTCTGCACCTGGGATGGAGTAATCCCAGTTATAGATACAAATTGAGGGACAAGAAGCTGGAGAGCAGCTCTGTGGAAAGATCTGGGCATTTGGGATGATGGCAAGTTGAATGAGTCAACGGTGTGCCCTGGCAGCCAAAAGGGCCAACTGTCCTGGAGTGCATCAGGCACAGCATCACCAGCCTGTCGAGGGAGGTGATTGTCCCATTCTACTCTGTACCAGTACAGCCCCACCTTGAGCACTATGTGCAGTTTTAGGTGCCACAATATAAGAAGGACATCAGA
The DNA here is from genome assembly GCF_036250125.1 of Pseudopipra pipra. Taxonomy (NCBI): domain Eukaryota; kingdom Metazoa; phylum Chordata; class Aves; order Passeriformes; family Pipridae; genus Pseudopipra; species Pseudopipra pipra. Next base: position 61,674,064 of record NC_087580.1, on the reverse strand, counting down.
CTATTAGAGTGTGTCCAGAGGAGGGCAACCAAGATGGTGAAAGGTCTCAAGGGTGAGACTTATGAGGGGTGGCTGAAGTCACTTGGCTTGTTCAGCTTGGAGAAGAGAAGGTTGAGTGGGGACCTTGTCACAGTCTACAACTTTGTCAAGAGGAGCAGTGGAGGGGAAGGTGCTGATCTCTGTCTGGTGACCAGTGATAGGACATGAAAAAATGGAATGAAACTACATCAGGGGAATTTCAGATTGAACGTTAGGAAAAGGTTCTTCACTGAGAGGGCGGTTGATCTCTAAAACAGACTCTCCAGAGAAATGGTCATGGCACAAAGCCTGTCAGAGTTCAAGGAGCATCTGGATGATATGGTTTAGTTTTAGGTAGTCCTGTGAGGAGCAGGGAGTTGGACTTGATGATCCTTATGGGTCCCTTCCAACTTGAGATATTCTATGATTCGAACTAAAATAATACTCAAAGTTTACTTATTGATTTGAGCTTGAGCTTTTAGAACCTTGTTAAGATAAGGGAAAAATACAGACTTTAAACTTGTATGAAACTAAAGGCTTCTGACTTTTAACCAGGAGCAACAGTTGGCAGCTCTGTAATAAAGTAGGTAATGGTAAATATTCTTACTAAATGTAATATTGTAAAGTAAGAGGAATTAAAAAAAACAAAGCAATAAACAAAAAAAGCCCCTATTTGACAGGTTAGGTCATAAATGGCAAATGGTACTAGTCGTAAACATCTTTAAAAGGGGCTAGTAGAAATTTTCTGTGATGCAAGAAGCTATTGTTTCTAGGCAGCTACTGTCAGCTTCAGAGAAAGCAGAGTAAATCATGAAAAGGAGGTTTCTGCCATTTATTCAAGCAATGAACAAAATGAGAAAGGGGGAAGGGAGGGAGACGACTGGCTAAATCATCTCAGTCTTTTAGCAGACAGTATTCACTGCACTATTTTAATCCACCACAATTTTAAATCCTGTTGTAGGAAAACTAAAAATATTTTAACAACTACTAAACCCCAGTGCTGTTTGAAAGAGATACTTGACTTAATCTCCCTTTGCTCCTACGTACCATAACTGTATTGAAATTTATACTGAACAGAGAGGACTTTGAGCTGTAAAAATATATAGCAAAGGGTTCTGAAGAGGAACTTCCAGAAACAGTTTTAAAGATTTTTAAAAAGCTGCCTGCAAAATTGTTTTAAAGGAGTCCAAGGAACTGCTGACTAAATGTGCAAGGAGATGTCAAATTATTTTCAGTTTTATGGAAGTAACAAAATACATATAAGAAGACATTGAACTATTCCCATAACTTGTTTATGATCTGTCAACTCATAGAAAAGATATGAATGTCATTACCAGTGATTGAATGAAACCCTTCACTTATGCAGTGGTAGTAAAAGAAAAATGTGATAGAGGATAGAATATACTATCATAGCATATCTTGTTCTCATTTGAATAAAATTGCAGCTCTAATTGCTAATCTTCCTCAAATGTGAGAACTGCAGGGATTCATATAGACCATAAAAGGGACCTGTGGGTGTTGGAAAACCTCACAGGAATGTTTAAAATGGGTGGATTTTTGGTTTGTTGTTTTTATTTTTGTTTGGGCTTTCTTTATACTTTGGAAGGGAGATTGCCTTGTGAATATATGACTGTTGCCGAAACTGAAACCAGTACACCGCTGAAAGCTCAACAAAACAATATTTATTACAAAGAAGTAGCCAAGAGAACGAGAAGCTGAGAGACAGGAAAGAGAAGGGAAACAAGCCCCCAAGACAACCCCCCACTCAGGTGTTATTTATGAGGTTGTCTTACCAACCCCAGAATGCTTAGAATTCCCCATAGCAGAAGCTGCATCCCCGGAGTGTTGGCAGGCTCACATGATAACGGGCATCCCTGCCAAGGCAACGTTGTCCTCCATGTGAAGCTTGAGTCCCTCTCCCAGCAAGAGCTATCTGCTTTTTATACAATTAACCTATGATGTCTACCAGGGCGGGTGTGGCCAGCACCGCCCAGCTAGAGGCCTTCGGTCCCTTCCCCCATTATGTAAGTGGTGCCCCTTCTGCACATGCGTGTGTACATTGGAATTTCCCCATGCTTGTGTGCTACACCTCAGGGGGTCTTTTCTAAATGAGTCTGGGGGCTTACTTCATCCTCCTCCTCTTCACTTTCTCCTTCAAATGCCCTTGGAGGGCCGTTGGCCAATAGTGAGGCCCCAATTAATTTCAGTTTATACAAGATACTTCCTTCAAGGACAAAGTTCTCGTTTATCAGTGCTTGTTTTCACATAACTTGGCAGAAAAAGAACAGACTCTCACAGATGGCTGGGCCAACACACAGACCAAAGGGAGCAGCATCTAATTAAGCATGAATACAATGACAAAATTATTATTTTATGAAAAGTGAAGGAAAACTTTTGTTTTTCTCTCTATAAGACTTTTACTGAAAATGAAGAATGTGAAATTATTTAAAAAACTCATGAAGTGTTTCTGCCTTTTTGGAGGTTCCTCCTTCTCCTTAAAGTATGCTCAACACTACCATAAAGTGTGCCCCAGTGGATTAGACCAATGGTTCATCTTGTCCAATTGCAGTAGGAGAAGCTATCTAGGGAAAGCAGGCCAACCTTGTCACTGTTTGCAGTCTCATGCTTTTGTCTTCCCCCAGTATCCAGAATTATATTTGCATTATTAGAAGTACAACTCTGCCTAGTCCTAATATCCATTATCCATTTATAGATCTATTGTCTGTGAATTTATTGAATACCTTTCTGACTGTGGGAAAATAACAGAAGATTGGTGAGGAGGATTGTAAACACGCTTAAGTCACTTGCAGCTGGGATGTAGAAAAACACATAACATACTAGTTATTGTTTAGTCTTGTGTGTTTGACAAGTAGAACATCTGTGTTTAGATAACATAGGACTGTGTTACCTAAAATTGAAGAAAAAATTCTCTGGACAATTTTAGTATAGAAAGGTAGAGAGCAGTTCTTTAATTATAGCGCTTTAAGGGAACAATATACACATTGCATATTGCCCCCCCCAGCATAGATTCTTACAACTTTATAACACTAGCTAATTATGATATCTAACCATTACATCATGGATACACCCAGCCCAAAAATTGTCTGTCCCCTTGGACCTCCCTCAGGCACACCTCCCGGATTTGAGTCAGTGGTCCCAAAAAGACCACCTCTTCCTCCCATCTTCATCTTCGGCATGACTCTGTTCTGTTTGAAGCAGTTTCAAGGTTTCTGGGTCCTTTTTGGGTAGTTTTGACTAGACCATATCAAACAATGTGCCTGTTATGTTATTTCTAGATACATTCTCTACAGCTAAGATATTCTCTGTCTTGCTAAAAAATCTCTATTAAAATCCTTGACAAGAAACATTAAACAATATTTCAAAATTTGGTACAAGGGTGATTAGCTGAGTCTTATTCTAACATAAGTTATAAAGTGTTAAGACGTTATAAGTGTTAAGAAGCTGTGCTAAAATCTATAAAACGTGCATTTAAGGCCTCACTGTAATAGACTTAGTAGCACCCCATCAAACATGCTTAAGATTCCTGCTTTACTGAAGGAAAGATGAAAGCAAAGTAGTAAATTACACCTGAGCGAATGTTGTGGTTTGACCGCAGCTGGCAACTAAGTACCATGCAGCAGCTCACTCACTCTCCCCCGCCAGGGAGGAAAATCAGAAAAAAAGTAAAACTCACAGAGTTGAGATAAGAACAGTTTAATAATTGAATCAAAGTAAAATATAATAATAATGCTAGCAGTACTAATTATAATAATAATTGTAATGTAAATGAGAGAGAAAGAGGAATAATCATAGAATCACAGAATGGTTTGGGTTGGAAGGGACTGTAAAGACCATCTAGTTCCAACCCCCCTGCCACAGGCAGGGATGCCACCCACTAGGTTGGGTGGCTCAGAGCCCCATCCAACCTGGCCTCGAACACTTCCAGGGATGAGGCATCCAAAGCTTCTCAAGGCAACCTGTGCCAGTGCCTCACTACCCTGTGAGTAAAGGACTTTTTCCTAATATAAATCTCTCCTCTTTTAGTTTAAAACTGTTCCCCCTTGACCTATCACTCTCTGCTCATGTAAAAAGTTGCTCTCCCTCTTTTTTATAAGACCCCATTAAGTACTGGAAGGCTTCAATGAAGTCTCCCCGGAGCCTTTTCTTCTCCAGGTTGAACAACCCCAACTCTCTTAGCTTGTCTCCATAGCAGAGGTGCTCCAGCCCTCTTTATGTCCTTCCTCTGGACCTGCTCTAACAGGTCCACATTTTTCCTGTGCTGAGGAACCCAGAGCTGAATGCAGTACTCCAGGTGGGGTCTCAGAAGAGCAGAGTAGAGGGGGAGAATCACCTCCCTTGACCTGCTCCTCTGTGAAGTAAGATAACACACAGGTACCCCTGAAATGCCAGGCAGTGGAAGGATTGTGGAAAACTTATTTCCGAAGTTGAGAACACTAGACTTACAAGCAAAATCCTAATGGTGCTTAAAACACACTGGACCTGAGAAAAGCACGCCCCCTGGCCTCCTGTTCTTCTTTGGGCTTTACCATCGCCGCCGCCCCCCTTCCCCCCCCCAGCCCTCCCCGCTGGCCACAGAGGCCATAACATGTCTGTGAGCATTATCTCTCTCCTCACAAACCAGAAAGAGACTCTGTCTGAGAGCCTCTCTGGAATGCAGGGGGAGAAAACATAAAAACTGCCTTTGAGAAAGATGTTTCTTTTAGGCAGGAAAGCTTTCTTAAGCAAATAACTCTGTCTCTTCATAGTTAAATCTTCCGGAAGCATATTCTATCCTCACACCCTCTTTTGATGCAGCTTAGGATGTGGTTGGCCTTCTGAGCTGCAAATACACACCGTTGGCTCATGTCCAGCTTGTCATCCACCAGAACCTCCAGGTCCTTCTCAGAGTTGTCCCAAATGCAGGCTCATTACCCCGTGCGCAGCACCAATTCACAGACCAAGACGAGGTATTTCTGTATTTTATTCTAGTCTGTGCAAAGTAGGGAGCTGGGTGATAACCCACAAAAGACTGACCCCCCAATCATCAAAACTTAACGCTATCTATACATTTTACCAGACAAAGGCATCAGCGTTCATTGGTTACAAATTACATTAATTTTTTATTATTTAGTACTCAACCCCCTAATTGCTAGTTATAACTCTCTCTTCTCATGATGATTAGTCCTCATGTGCAGTTCTTCCCTCCATTTGAATTGGGGGTCCATTCTGAGTAGGTGGTCAATGAGTTGGTGGTCATGATTGTCCCTGCTGGACTTACCTTTCCCCCAGTTACTGTTCAGTCCTGCTGACTTCACTGTTGGTGGCTCTTGTCCAGACATCTTGGGATTGTCTTCCCTTAACACAAAAGATTAGCCAAGCCTACAAGGTTTACAATGCAATTGCTTAATCATAACTGTCCAGCTATAGCTACTGATTAACAACTAAAAAAAATTGCCAAGCTTGATTAAAATCTTGAGGGGCTCGATATTATTGGCAGGGCTGCTCTCAATGAGTTCCAGTCTGTACTCATGTCTAGGGTTGCCCCAACCCAGGCTCAGCACCTTGCACTTGAACTTCATGAGGTTCTCATGGGCCCTGAATCCAAAAAATCCAGTATAAAGAACTGCTCACAGTCTTTTGGATCTTTGAGCAGCAAAGGTATTTATTGACAGCACTGGGAGCAAGTGTGGTTTGCACCACCTTGCTCAAAGGTTTCACACAAAATCAGTAGTTTTTATACAATTTTCATATATGATTAAATGCATATTCATGTGATTACAACATCTATCTATACATATTAATAACAGGAGGAGTATAGGTGGAGCTCAGGTGGGGCTTGGGGTAGTGCTTCTCTTGGTCCTCAATTTTGGTGGTACATCCGCTCTTCCTCCCGTGGGTCTGGGGGCTTAATCTCATCTTCCTCAGCTTGACCTTCCTTCTTTTCTATTGTTCTCGACCTGCTCACTGAAGCTTGGAGAAAGCCTTGACTCCAGGCCTGTTTCTCCTATTCAAATGTCTACTTTATCTTACTGCATCCTAATTTATTACCTCTAGGCCTATTATATGTTTCTTTTACCATTCTTTTAAGTTTTGGTCCAGTAGGTAGAACAGAACGAGCACAGATCATTTAGATGTTGGTAGCTCCTTAGCAGGCCCAGATTTCTCAGTTAACTCTTTTGGGCCTGGCTTCTTGTTTCAGCCCATTTCTCAAGCTTCTCCAGGTCCTCCTGGATGGCATCCCATCCTTCAGATGTGTCAACTGCACCACTCAGCCTCGTGTTAACAAAACACAGCACTGTACCAGCTACTGAAAAGAAAATGAACTCTATCCCAGCCGCAACCAGGACAGTGAATCCCTGATATACAGGTGAAAACAGCAGGTTTGGTGATCCTCTAGCATGGACTGAACTCAGTGGTGGATGCATCTCTGTTTGTGTGCCTCTGTCTGGGTGCTGCTTTGGGGATCCCCCAGTTGGCGAGGTAGCAAAAATAAACATACTCTTTGCCTTTCATCCCTGGTTTTGTGGTTTTCCTGTGTTCTGTTTGTGCCAGCTCACACACTGATCCAACCTACACTGTCTGCCTCCAGAGCCTCTTGTGGAGGCAAGATCAGGAAGTTGCTTGCTGCATAGAGAAGTACATTATTACTTTTATCTGCCTGAAACCAATCTGCCTAAAGAGACTGTTCCTAGTTTTAGTGTTGCAGGATTTGGTGAATAACAGTTTCCACTAATTTTGTCCTTTATGGTTGTAAAGATCAACCAAATTCACCTGCAGCCTTTTCCTCAAAAGTGAGTAATCTCACCTGCCTTAATCTCTACTTGCTTCATTCTCTTTGTCTTTTTCACTGTGTTTCTCTCTACCTCCTCTAATTTTGCTGCATCATTTTCTTCTAGTGAAGACTACTGCATGCAGTACTTGAAATGTCAGGGCACCAAAGTTTTATTTACAGTTTTAAAATGATCCTTGCTTTAATTCTCTAGGTTCCTGATGATGTCCAATGTTTCATTGGCTCATTTTTTTTGTTGCAGCTGCATACTGAGTTGGTGATTTTGGAGAAATGTAAGTGTTAACTTAAGGATCTGTTACTTGAGTTGTTGTATTGGGTTTGCATGGCAAGGTTTTGGTGGCACAGGGGGCTACAGGGGTGGCTTCTGTGAGAAGATACCGGAAGCTTCCCCTATGCAATAGAGCCAATGCCAGCTGACTCAAAGATGGACCTGCTGCTCAGGGGAGTGAAGTTGAGTTCGGGAAGAAGGGAGGGGTGGGTGAAGGAGTTTTTAAGATTTGGTTTTATTTCTAATTATCCTACTCTGATTTGATTGATAATAAATATTTTTTTCCCCCAAGTTGAGTCTGTTTTGCCTGTGATGGTAATTGCTGAGTGATGTCTCCCTGTCCTTATCTCAACTCATGAACCTTTCATTATATTTTCTCTCCTCTGTCTAGCTTAGGAAGGGGAGGGATAGAGCAGTTTTGGTGGGTACCTAGCATCCAACCAGGGTCAACCCACCACAGCTATAACTTCTAGTTCCAGTTTCAACATTGTGTACTCATAAATTAGATTATTTTTTACTGGTTTCCTTATCTTTCTTTTGTCTATGGGAAGCTTGTCTGCCCCCTTTTTGTGTACTCCCTTATTTTTGAGAGGCCATTTTGAAGTTCCTCACAATTGTCATGGCACCTGACTACCCAAAAAAAGTCTTACCAAAGGATCAGACCCCAAACTTGGTGTTATTCACTGTAACTGAATATCAGACTGAAAGATGATGTGTAAGTTTCTAGCTCATGTTTTGAAAGGCCTTCATCATAAATGAAAACAGTGCTTCATTTTCCCAATCCCCTCCTTCATTAGCACTTGTTTGCATATAGTTTTGTAGAGAGCATTCGTGTATTTCATGGTTTGGACTGTTCTGATTATGAATTTATCTTGCACCTCATTTTATTCTAGCGTCCTGGTACCATAATCATTCTCATCGCACATGTACTCATTCACTCCCAGGCTCCCATCTGGAGTGAACCAGATGACCAATCTTCTATAGGAAACCTAAATTTCCTTGATTGGTTGATGAGAAGGTACTTGAACTGCATTGTTTTGACTATCACTCCTCAGACAGTCCTGCAGTCTAGGCATTGCACTTTCAAATTCTCTTTCACATCTCGGGACATGCAGCGCATGCTCCTGTTCGTGCTCTAAAAGCATCATACTGGGAGGCTGCAATGTAGTTTTCTCACTTTTGCATAGGTCAAAGTGAATAAACAAAAAATTAAGAGGTCTTAGTGCTCTAAGCATACCTCTTGGGACCACAGGGGTGCAACCATACAAGCACTTCAGTTCAGATCAAGAATGAGCTTTGGACATGTATCTTCTGATCATCCCTTACATCCTCGTGCTATGCTTTAGTTTGCTTTGAAAGTGACCTTGGAGCACACTGAATTCCTTTTGGATGAAATTTAGCTGGAGGGTATACTCCAGAAATGTATGTGATGCGCTGCAAACAGGATGTTCAGTCTGTGGCACTAGCCCCTCCCCCCAGTCACCTCTAAAACATGTGGTGTAAATGTTGGATCTTTTTATGAGTTGCCTCCTGTAAGGTAAACATATGCAGGTATTCTTCCCAAGAATGCCAAGGCAGTGGAAGGATTCGAAAAAAGGTTTATTTCAGATGTAAGGACCACTTTTACTATGCAGCGCATCGGACCTTCAGGGGCGAAAAGGCACCTCCTGTTTTCTCTTTAAGTTTTTATTATCTCTGCTCCCCCCTCTCTCCCCGCTGGAATGGGAAGGCCTATGGCATCTGCTCTCTCCTCACATATCAGAGAGCGAGCTTCTGGAATGTGAGGGGGGAGAGAACAGCACTATTTTGAGAAAGTGGCAAGGCAAGCCTTTCCTAAGTGAAATAACTGACTCCTCGGTGACAGCAGCCTAAAGATGCACTCAGACTGCAAGTTGGCAGGCAAGGATTTTATTATAAACAAATTCGTTCTTTTTATCCCTTTTTTCCCTGTCCACGTGCCTGTATTTCATCTTTCTATCTGCAGCTGTTTTTCTTCTTTTTCTCACACTTTCTTCCTTAATGATGTTTTACTTGTTCTTTTGCCAGGCTACAGCTGTAGCTCAAGGTCAAAGCTGCCTACTACACCTTGGTAACAAAATCTTCTGCAAAGAGTTACTTATCCTTACATTCCACCCCTTTTGCTAAGGAAGGCTTTCCCCACCAGAACCAGAAATACAGAAAGTGACAGTGTGTAAAGGCACATGCGCAGCATACATGAAAGGGTTAAACACATAACACCAGGAGCAAATGTCTCAGTCCTACTGCCGTGCTAATAAACCATTCAGGCAGCAAGGTGTCACCAATACGGTGCCTCAATTGTCATATGCAGTCCTGCTGATGTCCAAGTCCCTCCCAACGCAGCTGGCTTGGCAGTTATGTGCGAGCAGTATAAGCCACTAGGCTCAAACAGTCTGTGTAGCGTTGAGGCAGGACGCAGCACAGCAGCAACTGGACCAGAAAAGTATTCAGGTGCAAACACATCGCAGGTGCTCTGTGTCAGTCATGCTCAGCAGGATGCCAATTGGAGTGTGAGCCCAAAGCCCAAAACACAGGTCCAGTGCCTCCCCCCTTGAAGGTCTTGGGGGTTGTGGAAAACACCTGAAACACAGGAAACTCAGGAAGCAGACGTTAGCAAAGAATGCAACAGAAGAACCTCCCTACTGCATATCAATAAGCCAGGGGACATGGAACACTATGCCCTTGACAGAGGCAGAGGGGGGGCAGTGGGTCAAGGCAGGCACCTGCCAAGGAGCAAATAGTGGGCTGTGTCCACAAGGCAATACATAACAGCTGCCTCCCAAAAACTATATGAGTTTCGAGCAGGCTCAAGAGAGCTGGCAGACATGGCCAAGGGGTTTTTATCTTCCTGCCCTGGCAGCTCAGGGCCACCGTTTACCCCCCCTCCTTGACCGAAATGCCAAACTTGCAGATAAGCATCTTTGCCCAAGTAGCACTGGAAACAGAGCCATCAAAGGGGCCAACGAACACCAGAAAAACAAACAAGACAGCCCTTCTCAGTGCCAGAAGCCCGGCAAGCAGGGGTGGGGCCACCCCCATCCACCCCCTGTGGCCCAAGAACGGGCCCGCAGCAACCCAGGGGAGCCAGCCGCCCCCACCAGTCCCCACTAGGAGAGACAGCTCTGAACAGCTGCGGGGCAAGAAGGGAGGGAGGCAAGGGTGGGCTATGCCTCCTCACAGGCCACTGCCAGGAGCAAAACTTCCCCTATGCAGCAGCCCCATCTCTGTCCCAACTGTTTCAAAGCCCCTGGGGAATATGCCCCTGCAATCTGCACCACCTCCTGAGCAAAAGTACCCACATCTGGGGGTCAGGCCTACACTAGGTCAACGTCCACTGGCCTAGGCCCAAATTCAACTTCGGAGTCCAAAGACTCCATCAAAATACATCCATCCCACCTCCCTGGACCCCAGAGGGATCCCTAAGGGCAAAAACTCAGGTAGGCGAGACTGTACCTGCACCCTGTTCCATTGGCCGTGTGCCAGCAATGCGAGACACCAAATGCTCCACGAGCTGCTGCAGCTCCTGACTGTGCTGGCCAAAAGCCCCTAATGCTGCATGTTCCAAGTGTCACGCACGCTCCAGGCCATTGAGTCGCTCCTCCAGGGCCACTACTTGGCCCCACAAAGCCACAGTCTCCTGGTCCAGGGCTCCAAGTTTAGTCAGCAGAACCCATCCCAGTCCTATGGGTCTGGATAACTCGATGAATTTCTGGAGCTTCTGTAAAGTAGAGCCTAGAGCAATCAAATAGTTTTGTAAATCAGCTTTCCCTCTCATGTGTACGTCCCCTGGTATGTGTGGTGCTTGGTATGGTCTTCCATACAGTATTTCATAAGGACTTATATTATCTCTCCGCCTTGGTTGGATACGAATTCTCAGCAGAGCTAGAGGCAAAGTCTGAACCCATGACATGGATGTTTCCTGACAAATTTTGCCAATTTGCATTTTAAGAGTGCCATTCATTCCCTCAACTTTGCCACTAGCCTGAGGTCTGTAGGGAGTATGTAAGTCCCAGACAATTCCCAGGATACGGCATACTTCTTTCACTACTGTTGCAATAAAATGTGTCCCTCTATCTGATGACATTCCTAGAGGAACCCCAAATCTTGGAATTATGTGGTTAACCAAAGCTTTTACCACTTCCCTTGCTGTGTTAGTATGACAGGGGTAAGCCTCAGGCCATCCACTGAAAGTATCAACCAACACAAGTATGTATTTATATCCCTCCCTGGGTGGCAACTCAGCAAAATCTATTTGCCAATAATCTCCAGGTTGGTCTCCAGCCTTTGTTACTCCTAGTACCACTCTCTTAGTTGTATCAGGGTTGTTTAGCTTACAGATTTCACACCTACTTACTATGGACTGCACAACTTCGGTCATACCTGTCCCTGTCACTGTCTTCTTTAGATGTTTTAGAAGGTTTTCTGTTCCCCAGTGGGTAGCCTCATGTTTCTGCAGAGCTATCTCTCTAAGGAGTGGTGGTGGAATTACAACCTGTCCTGTAGGGGTAACAGCCCATCTACCTTCCTCACAGTGAGCCAGGCTTCTGGGAGAGACACCATCGCGAAAAAGGCAGCTACAGAGGCTTAAGATGTGTCTCCCAGCCATCTCATGACACAGGGGGCCACTGACACGGCCCCCCAGTCCTTGATCTTCTCCACAACCACTGCATGGTTACTCTGGGGAACTGCCGATTCTACGCCAAAAATGTAAGGTAAAACATACACAGGTATTCTTTCCAAGAATGATGAGAGAGTGGAAGGATTAAAAAAAAGGTTTATTTCAGATGCAAGGACCACTTTTTTACGATGCAGCACATTGGACCTTCACAGGTGAAAATGCACCTCCTGTTTTCTCCTTTGAGTTTTATTATCTCTGTTCCCCCCTCTCTCCCTGCTAGAATGGGAAGGCCTATGCCTATGGCATCTGCTCTCTCCTCACATATCAGAGAGCGAGCTTCTGGAATGTGAGGGGGGAGAGAGCAGCACTATTTTGAGAAAGCGGCAAGACAAGCCTTTCCTAAGCAAAATAACTGACTCCTCGGTAACAAAATCTTCCGCAAAGAGTTACTTATCCCTACACTCCTCCCCATCAAAAAAAAAAAGACTATTGCAGTACCCCAATGACAAAACCAGCATAATTGAATAAAAGGATTTTGTATCATGGAGCAATCAGCCATCACATTAACATCAGTTTTGGAAGTGATTTTAGCTCATCCTGCTTGATTTTGCAGTAAAATGGGAGTTGGGGTGGGGGTGGTGGAGGATGGATATTACAAATCTAATTGAAACACTCTAGGAACTTAAGTGCCTCAACTAAAAGTAGTAGCAAACAGTGGAGGACAGATGCTGAAGTGCTTCTAGTCTCTGTGTCTCAAACTGGCATTCTAGAGGTGGAGTGAGTAAATGCAGTGCTGAATGAGCTAAGTGCAGGATGACATGACCTGAGTTTAGCCCTGCCAGTGCATCAGTATGGGAGAGGCTTTGCACAGCATTACCAGTATCAACCCATTACAGAGGTCAGGCAGAAATTTCTCTGAATTTCAATAAAATGTTTTGTACAGCATTAAATATTATTCAGATGAAGTTTAATACAAGAACAGTAATGTATTTAAGACAGGTGATGATACTGTACCTAATAATTTCTACCTAATAGTGTGCCTTCTGGGATCAGTTTTGGGACTCAATGGCTGTTTTTTTCATCCATTATAGTTATTGATTTCTGGTCATAGCACAGAAAGTAACATTGTTCTCAGGAAACTTCATTACTATGTTAGAGTGGGAGTATTATCTCTGTGGAGATTTATATTATGCCGGAAGATTAGGAGATATGGAATCAAATAACAGGTAAAACATGACAACAAGTAAATGTGCTTATGCTATAAATTGGGAGATCATAAACTGTAAATGACAGGAGAAAATTCTTGATATTCTAATTAATCACACAATAAGTGTGGACTACCAGGGTGAAGTGACAAAGGGAGTGCAATTTTGGAATTACTATAATTTGGCAGTGAATGTTCCTGTGGAAAGCAGTCTCGAGCCTGTGTGGGATGTTGCACCTCGTCCTTGTTGCCAGTGTTGGAAAAAGGGATACTCAGACTGAAACAGATACAGATTGCATCACTTGACTTTCTTGGGTTTTATCTCCCTCTCCTTTTTATTACAATTATTATTATTCATATTAGTATTATAATTATTATTATTATTATTATTATTATTATATTTTAGTGTTTCAATTATGAAAATGTTCTTATCTCAATCCATGAGTTCTATTTTCTTTTGTTTTTTGATTCTCCTCCCCATCCCACCAGGAGTGGGGAGAGTGAGCAAACAGCTGCATGGCACTTAGTTACCGGCTAGGGTTAAACCATGCTATAGATACAAAGAAAATAAAAGGCTACTTGTTTATGGATAAATGAAACTTTGAAACACAATGAAAGCAAGCATGTTTAATGTTGTGAAGAAAGAAACATCAGTTACTAGTAACTTCCAGTTTTTCCTTGGGTGATTAGCAGCAAGACTGTCCCTATAGGGAGAACCATAACAAGCACTGATCATGTGAATAGGAGTGTCACCATGGATAACATTGCTGAAGGCACTGAGCCTAGAATTCTCTTTTTCCTTGGGATTTTTTTTCCTAAAGTTTGCTATAGACATTGTTTGGTGAGTAAAGGATTATTTTTTTCCTTCCTGACCTTTGTGAGAGCAGGAAAGTCCATCCACCAAAATTGCCAGGATTGGAGCCTGTAGTGCAGGAGACAATTTTCTGGACCATTCTAATTCTGTTAAATGCTGCTTCTTCTCATGTCTCTCATAAACATAATTGTTTGTTTGTTTGTTTGTTTGTTTTTAAACTTGGGGTTTGTATTCTGTTTAAAAGAGAGTGAAGAAAATCCTACTTTTCACAATTTTAATTTTTTAATATCAAGTGTCAGAGCATCAAGGTCAAGCATGTTGAGGTGTCTCTAGATGCGATAACATTCATGTTAGTCCCTCTTGAATGTGATTAGGAAAATCATGGCTATTTCATAGTGTTCATTATAATCCTTTAAGGTATGGATCGCTTCTGTTGCAGCAGTCATCCTCAGTTAGGCTCTATGGCACATGTTAACTTGTACTATATTTTTTGTATTTATCTGTAAAACATCGACTATTGATTCACTTAGAAAAAGTAAGTGCTCAGCTGACCAGACCACTGCCTGAGCTAATATAACACGTTTGTGCTCCTAAAGAACTGGCAAGTTCCAAGGATTTAACATAATCTGTGTGTTTCCTGTACTGAATGTTGGACTCATTAATATTGTCATAGCTTGGTCCTGCTAAACATAATTGTCTGGGTTTGAGCTGACAAGACTCAACTATATGAGTTGATCACCATTAACTGTATGATGTTGATAGTTTTAATGCTGCCAGGCAGAGTCCTGACAGCTTTTTTGGGGGGAGGAATAAGAGGTTCATAGTGGAAATTATGAACCTTTCTTCTCTAGCCTAATCTAGAGCCTGTGTGTAGATTTTTAATTACTTTGGCTCAAAGATATTTCTAAGACTTCACAAAACTTTTGCATGAGAAGTGCGCTCAGACAGCAATTAAGCAGGGAAAGGCACTCGGCATAAGGCACAAGACAAGGCACAAGGCAACTTTATTGCAACAGGTTACAGATATTTATACTCTTCACACAATACATGTCAACCTGTTATTGGTACTTTCATGTAAACATACATCACACCATATACATGTCAACTTACTATTGGTACACATACCTCAGTCCATATACATGTCAACCTACTATTGGTACTTCTGTTCATGCATCTAAACTCATCTTTTGATAGGTGGTCAACACTTCTTCATATTGCTGTCAAATCTCAAAACCAGTACCTGTTATTTACAGCAGTTTTTTTCCTTATCTGCTCTCTCATTCTGGATTTTTTATATTCTTTGCAACTTCACAGCTGCAACTGCTCAAATTCAAGGCCTACCATCCAGTCATTTCCCACAATTCCCTCTTTTTGTTTTTCGACTATGAAAGCCGAGTTTATCATCCCCTGCAGGGCCCTTTGCAGAAAGGATAACAAACACGGTAGTAGCAATACAATTCTTATAAGCACTAGGAGGCAATAAAGGCCTAGTTTTACTACTTGTTTGATCCAGGCACTAAGACCCCATCCATTCAACCACCCATCAATGCCAAAAAATCCTGTGTCCTTTGTTATCTTTTGGGTTGCCACCTGCAAGTCTGCTATGCTTTTGTATATAGATTCAGAATGGTCTGATAGGTTCATACAACAGATTCCCTCAGAATCCCGACACCCGTGTCCATGTGCTAAAAGCAAAAAATCAATAGCAGCTCTATTTTGAAGTGTGACAAACACTCTACAATTGATACAAAACTTGAGAACTTTTGTTTGCTTGTTTGATTACCCAAAAAAACATTCTGTTAAGTGTTCCTAATGCTTTAGCTGCTGCTACTCCAGGGGCAAGCACTGAAGAAGCTACGATCTCAGTGTGATTCCACAACCATATGTCATCTTTGCATGCAGGTGTCAATACTAAACTGTGCTTATATTGTGCATGTGCATGAAGGTGAGTGTGATTTAGTAAAAGTTTCTGGGTTGGTGTCAACAGTCCCAGGTGACTGATGGTACAAGGTCCTCCTTTTATTTTTCCGTGAATCCCCGACCAGGCTGTATCGCCCCATATGAGAAACAGGCCATGAGGCAACTTTCTTGCAACTGCAACTCCTGAAGCAGGCTTTGTTTTATCACGTCGCAGATGTTGACACCAAGCAGAACTATTTTGGTAAAGATTTATGCTAGGAGTAACATCTTGCGGAATTGTTTCTTTCTTTTCCCGTGTGTCATGACCATCAATATAGTTAAAGTAAATACAGCTTTCAGCTGGTAGACTTCCTAATATATCTATTTCCTGGGGTTCTAAGGTAATTGGAAGGCTATTGTCCCAACTGTCCCAATGTTCCGTGCAATTCTTCATTGACTTGCAAACAGCCATTGAGGTTCTCCAGGTCTTTGTTATATCTGCAACAATAAGGCTGGCCTCGCTACCATTTAGTGGAGCTCCCACCAAACAGGTGTGGAAAGGCTGCTTGGGTTGTGCAAGCAAGGCACAAAAAGTGGTCTGATTTAAGGCTTTCATCAGGGTGACCCAGACATTTTTACTGTTCCACGGAGTCAGCTGCTGGAGGTTCAGATCGCCTCTGATTGGGTTCAGATCGCTTTTGATCGTCACCACGGCCAGTAGCAGGATGCACACACCTGGCAGGAAACCACTGGGGTCCTGCATCTGTGGAAACACAAGCATACCCACGTCCCCAGGTAATAAGCTCCCACAGACCCTCCCATTCTCGTGTCTGAAGGTTGCGGACTAGGACTCTGGCCTTAGGCCGGAATTCATCTCCTGCTCCCTGCAATGATAAAAAATGCGTTAAGATCACAGGATTTTCTGTATTAGGAGGTACCATGAGGTGTTTTAGTGTGTACACTGCTTTCCATATCCAATTCTGTGGTGTTTCACCATGCATTCCCCCTTTTTGTTTTTCAAGCATTTGCTTTAGTGTCTGATGGGTACGTTCTACAATAGCTTGACCTGTAGGGGAATGCGGGATACCTGTGACATGAGAAATGCCCCACTGGTTAAGAAAGTTAGAAGTTTTGAGCACTGCCTAACCTGGGCCATTATCAGTCTTGATAAGATGGGGAACACCTAAAGCAGCAAAAGTTTGATGCCAATGCACAATGACATCTCTGCTTTTTTCCCCGGCATGGACAGAGGCCCACAACGAACTGAGTGTGTATCGACTGACACATGAACATATTTGAGAAGACCAAATTCAGGGATATGCGTCACGTCCGTCTGCCAAATTTGCAGACTTCGTAACCCGCGGGGATTAACACCTGTTGAGGGCAATGGTATGTGAGGCTGATAGTCTCCACAAGATGCAACAATGTCCCTTGCTTCACCATTTTTAAGGCCAAACTGACGCTGTAAAGCACGCACACCTTGATGAAAAAAGGCATGAGAAGATACTGCTTGCTGCCATTTGTCCGGTACAGGAGCAGCCCACGCAGGGGCTGCCAATGCATTGCCCCACACGTTACCTTCATAAATGAATCCAGGTAGACTAGTGTGGTTACGGACATGCAGAACATAATAGGGCTGTGTCCGGTGCTGTAGCTCATGCCATAGAAGCTTTAGTAAACGAAACAACTGTTGGTGATTTACTTCTTTTAAAGCAGCATGATCTAGGCGTTGCAGGACTCCTGCTACATAGGCAGAGTCAGTTACCAGATTCAAGGCAACACTAGAAAAGTGTTGAAATGCCATTGCTACAGCACAGAGTTCTACTAATTGAGGGGAGCCATCTTCCTGGCCTATTAGCTCATGCCACTGACCTTGTTCTTGCCATGTAACCACCCCTTTCCCTGTCCAGACCCATCAGTAAATACTGTAAGTCCTTTAACTGGGACAGGGGATAACAAGGGCCTTTCCATCAGGTGTAATTCCAAATGAAACTGCAAAAACTTGTGAGAGGGCATGTGAAACAATATTTCACCTGCAAAATGCAGCAATGCTAATTGGAGATCAATGCTGTTTGACAAGCACCAGTCCAGATAATCCTGGTGCATGGGCAAAACAATATTTTGGGGATCCCTGCCAGTAAGCTGAAGACAACATTGCCGTCCCTTACAGATTACCTTGGCAACTAGTTCAACAAGGGTGCTCACAGTTTTGTGTGGTTGATGGGGCAAAAAAATCCATTCAATGAAATGCAAGGGGTCTCTCCATTGGGTGTCCCATTGTCCTAACAGACCAACAGGGTGATAAACATTAATTACTACATACAAATTAAGAGGATGGTCCTCTGCAAGGCGGTACGCTTTTCTGGTCTCTATTGCTCTTCCTACTAAGTGCAGCGCAGTTTTTGCTTCTGTAGTTAATCTTCTAGGAGAGAGTAAATCACTGTCACCTTTTAGCAATTGAAACAAAGGGGCCAATTGAGCATTGGTCAGACCAAGTAAGGGCTGTATCCAATTGACTGTCCCCACAAGTTTTTGTACATCATTCAGTGTTTTGACCTCTTGTGAAATTTGGACAGTTTGTGGTTGAATTGTTTGATCCAAAATTTTGACTCCCAAATATTTCCATGGTGCTTGAGATTGCACCTTTTCTGGAGAAATTTGTAGCCCATATGCATGCATAGACTGTTCCACTACTGGCATAACCTGGCGCAATTGCATTTGATTTGGTGCAGCGATAAGAATGTCATCTACATAATGATAACAGTACACCTGCTGAAATTGCCGCTGGACCTCAGACAAAGCTTGAGCTACATACCACTGACAGATGGTGGGGCTATTCTTCATCCCCTGAGGCAAAACAGTCCATTGATAATGCTGAAAAGGTTCATGATTGTTAATTGCTGGGACAGAGAAAGCAAACTTCTCAACATCTTCCGAATGTAAGGGAATGGTGAAAAAGCAATCTTTTAAATCAATAATTCGTATGTCCCAACCAATTGGAATCATGGTAGGGGAAGGCATGCCAGGTTGCAATGCTCCCATACTTTTCATAACTCGATTTATTTGCCTCAGATCATGAAGAAGCCTCCACTTTCCTGATTTTTTCTTGATTACAGATACAGGAGTATTCCATGGGCTATGAGAGGGTTCTATGTGACCCTGCTCTAATTGCTCTTTTACCAGCTCATGGAGGGCAAGCAATTTTTCCTGTGCCAAGGGCCACTGGTTCACTCACACGGGAGTTGTAGTCAGCCATTGCAGCTTAAGGGTGGGTCTCTTAATGCCCTCACACACAGTGACCCTTAGGAAAAATCCTTTTGGTTAGTTCCAACAGATACTCCCCACATTCTCAAAACATCCCTTCCCCACAGGTTCAGAGGTACCATGATGACAAAAGGCCTTGTTGTTGCTACTTGTCCATCAGGGTTCACAATTTGTACAGGAAATTTACTTTGAAAGCTTTGAGTAGTTCCACCTACTCCAGCTATCGCATCTCCCACTGACACCGTAGGCCAGTCTCTCGACCAGTCTTTATGTGCTATGATAGTAACGTCAGCTTCGGTGTCAATCATACCCTTGATTCACAAGCTCTTTGAATCTCCCTGTGTTAGTGTGAGCACACAGGTCATAGTTGGCCTATCTGAACTGATGGCTGTTGTCCAGTAGATTTGTGGAGCACCTGTAGACTCAAAACCTCCTGTATTTTGCACTTGTGAGTCTGCTATCGGGACCTTTGTGACAAAAGGTATCAGTTGTGCTATTCTGCTCCCTGCCGGTATAACGACCAGCGGGGAGGGGGTCCACACCATGGCTTGAATTTGTCCCGTATAGTCCGCATCAATGACGCCCAGGAGGACAAAAAGTCCCTGTATCGTGGTGCTAGAGCATCCCACTAGTAAAGCACTTAAACCATGTCCTAATGGCCCATGTGCTTGTAACGGTACTTTATGCACCTTAGAGTCCTTGATTGTAGTTATTACTGCTGTGGCGACATCCACTCCAGCACTTCCGGCTGTCCTTGAAGTGAGTCAGTTGCATAAGCCTGGAACTGATTCCGGGGAGCAACTTGTGTCTGTGCGTGACCTCCCCTTTCCCGAAGCCAATGGTTGTCCCTGTAGAGTGAACTTGAAGAGGCACTGTTTAGCAACATGACCTGGTCTGTGGCAACGTGAGCAAAATATCATAGAATTTGAGCTCGATACAGTGGGGGGCCTGCGTGGGCATTGTTTTTTGAAATGTCCAGACTGCCCACAATGAAAACACTTCTTTTCTACCTTTACTGCCGCTGCAAACGTGGTAGCCAGGACCTCCATCTGGTGAGACATAGAGCCCACTTTTTCACAGGCTTCTATCATCTCAACCAGGTTTGCATTACTATGCAGAGATAGCAGTGCACGTTTATGGTCTGTGTTAGCATTATCTCGGGCTTGCTGTAATATAAGTGTGTTCCGAGCCTCCTCATTAAACACCCGCTTTTCCAGTGCTTCTCTTAGTCTACCAACAAACTGCACATAAGGCTCATTGGTCTTTTGTTTAATAGTTGTCCACGATTGTTTTGGCTTGCCTGTATCAGGGACAAGAAGCAAAGCTGGAGCAGCGAGCTCTTTGGTTTGCTGCAAAATAAGAGGGTGAAGTCGAGCCTGCAATTGTGACTGATTAAGTGGTGCATCCCCAAGCCACTGAGGAAGGCCTGCACCAAACCTAGGATCATCCTGAGAGCTTCCCAAATTTCCCAACGCTGCCTCTTCCGCTAGCCTTCTCCAATGTGCTTCGAACATTAGTACCTGAGTGGGGTTAAAACACACTTGTGCGACTGAACGTATATCATGAGGAGTAAGCTCACTTGCCCAAATTCCTCTGATTAAAGACTGTGCAAAAGGCAAGCTAACCCCATGCTGCATAACAGTCTGACGCCAGTCCTTAATAATAGAATAATTAAATGGATCCCACTCGTCCGCCCCTTTGCCATTGTTACGAATTATAGGGTACGTGAGTAACGGGCCACCCCCAAGGACTTGTACCAGATCAGAGTCTCCCTCCTTTAGAGCCTGTTCTTTGATCTTCTGCCAAAATTTGCGGGGGTCTAGAGCAGAGATGGAAACCTGCACCAGTTGCATGGTCAAAACATGCTGTCCCGGGGGGAGAGGAGGTGCAGCAGGCTCCGCTTGAGAACTCAGGGGACAGGATCTCAGTCCTCTGACTCCTTCATCAGCTGACAAATCTATTAGCATGGGCTCCTCTATCACTCTCCATGGGTTAGTCTCTGGCTGTCATACATTCAAAGGTGATGACAGCTGAATGGGTGCCTTCCATCCTTCCCCCGTGTCTGGGGGCAGCGGGACCTTTGCACAGTCCACGGCAGGAGCAGTCCCTGGCCTCCTGACACTATTGGGATGAGACGCAGTTAATTCCCCTTGGGGGTCTGTAGGCAGGGGGGCTTGAGAGGGACCTGCCGCAGCAGTTCCGGATGCAGTCCCAGACACCTCAGGTTGCAGAACTTTACTCCCTGCAGAAGCAGCCTTCCGATCTGCTTTGATCTGCTTCAGGGAGTCGATTACAAGCCTCCCAGTAGTTAAGGAATTTGTAGCTACCGTATCCCCCCTAGTAGCTGTGTCAAAAAGTACCTTCCCTGCATTGTCCCAAGTTTCTATAAAAAATGCAGTCTGAGCATTAGCATTAACCCCATTATTTTTGCACCAGACAAGCAAGGTGTGTAGGGCACGTTCTTCATATTTAACACCACGTTTCTCTAGCATTTTTGTGAGTATTGTGACAATAGATTTTTCTTCCACAGATATCTGCATGCCCATTATTTATTCCCCAACAGCTCACCTCTTTTCCAGGTGTCTGTAAATTTTTAAGTCCGGACTTTCTTTTCGGCTCTAAGGTCCGCCGGTCAGATTTAAGGTCTGCTGACAAATGCTATGTTGCCACCGCTCCTAGGTCCGCAGTTCTTTGCAATAAATCTTCTTTATTACCGCTCTAAGGTCCGTGGTCTAATGCAAGAAATCCTCCTTGCAGTAAATCTTCTTTGCAATAAATCACATCAGGGTTCACCAGATGCCGCAGACAGGAATGCACTCAGACAGCAATTAAGCAGGGAAAGGCACTCGGCATAAGGCACAAGACAAGGCACAAGGCAACTTTATTGCAACAGGTTACAGATATTTATACTCTTCACACAATACGCATGTCAACCTGTTATTGGTACTTTCATGTAAACATACATCACACCATATACATGTCAACTTACTATTGGTACACATACCTCAGTCCATATACATGTCAACCTACTATTGGTACTTCTGTTCATGCGTCTAAATTCATCTTTTGATAGGTGGTAGATACTTCTTTGTATGCTGGCAAATCTCAAAACCAGCACCTGTTATTTACAGCAGTTTTTCTCCTTATCTGCTTTCTCATTCTGGATTGTTTACATTCTTTGCAACTTCACAGCTGCAACTGCTCAAATTCAAGGTCTACCATCCAGTCGTTTCCCACACAGTATCTTTTGGGGCCAGTGTACTTTATTTGGAAGGGTAGGGAAGGCTGTGGTCTTTTTCCAACCTTTTCATTTAGGGGAGAGCAAAGTGGTTTGAATCACATCAGCTAATGCTTTAGCCCAGACTAGTTTAAAACCACCAACCCATATTTATCACTGGTAACTTCTGAAAAGTATTAGCTAGATGAAAAAGCCATGGCTTTAGTACTGTCATTGATCACTGCTGCAAAATTGTGGTAGTTTTGAGAAGTTTTGCAGGTAGAAAACATTCAGTTTGCTTAGAGGTAGGGATATAAGTACAGCTTAGTATTTCTATCAGTTGCCATTGATGCCTAGGTTGAGGGTCAAAATATTTGATTTAGCCCTGGTTATTTGCTTCTGCTACTGTTTTTTTCTGTACCAATAGCTAGCCTAGGAACTCTTACGATAAAGGGGATTTATCTGCTGTTTCTGCAGATATTTATGCTTGCATTCTTCTGTTTGTCAAATTTTCATAACATGACTAGGAAAGAGAGGGAATGGAGAGTTTGTATTCTTTATTTGTATTGATAGGGGTGAGAATATCATAACGTGTATATAAGGCGACTGTAAAGTGATGGTTTCACATACATTTGTGTTGTCTTACTGCTGTATTTGCAGCAATAGTTTCTCCATGCTCTGGTCAGTAGGAGATAAGCCAGATGCCACACACTGTATGATGGGACTTAGTTACACAAATATTAGCCTTTTCAAACTTTCCCATTAGTTTGAGTTCTCTAGCAATGGACTGACTTCCCAGAAAATGTTTTGCCTGTGATGTGAATTCTAATCATGTGAGGAGAGGAAATAAAAATTAAAGAAACACTGAGTTAAGAATTGGTGTATCAGCATTATGACTACTTTTTTGACCAGGGAGCAGATAAAGTCTGGCATAGAGATGGAAGATTTACTATGATTTTTTTGTTACAGTATACTGGCTTACTGTGTTTGTGAGAGGATTAAGTATTTTCTATTAATTCATCAGCCTGCTTTGATCTCCTTTCACTTGTTATGGCAAAGATTAAACCTTTTTCAATTATTTGTTCTCTGTAAAAAGTAATAGAGTACAGGAGCAGATAATAGGACTTATATGATGGCTATGTGACTAATATAGTGTCACAGGCTGTGAATAGTGTCTTTTTTCAAAATTTATAAAATCTGTTAACATGCTGTGTTAGGGAGGGGTTCGAACATACTGAAGCTTGAAAACCATGACACCATTGCAAGCTCAACAAAACCGATATTTATTACCAAGAGATGGCCAACAAAACGAACAAACCCAAAAGGGAGGAAAGAGGAGAGAAATAAGCCCCAGCACGACCTCCCCAGTTACCCAGTTGTTGCCCATAAAGTTATCTTACCAACCTAGCATGCCTATAATTACCCATAGCAGAAGCTGCATCCTTGGAGAGTCAGTAAGTTCACAAACTGGCAGGCGTCCCTGCCAATGTTGTCCTTGTTGTGAAGCTAGCTCTACTCCAAGAAAGCGCTATCTGTTTTTATACAATTAATTGAGTGACCTCGACCTCTGCAGGTGTGGCCATCACCGCCCAGCCCGAGGCCCTCAGTCCCACCCCCTATTGTGTAAGTGCATTTCTTCTGCTCATGCGTGAGAACTTCGGAAATCCCCTAAAGCACGTGCAATATGCTTTGGGGGTCTTTCTTAATTGAGTCGGGGGTCGAGCCTTCCTCCCCTCCTCTTTGATTTCTCCTTCAAATGCCTTTGGCAGACAATGAACCAATAGTAGAACACCAATTAAAATAGTTTATACAGAAGTTCTCCCTCCAAGGACGAATTCACTGTTTTATCAGTGAACTTGGCAGGGGGAATATAAACTACTACAGGTGGCTGGGGCCAAACACAGACCAAAAGTATCAGCATAAATTCACCCTGCTACACATGCAAAAGATTATAGTGTTGTATAGCATATGTTTCTCTAAATTTGCATTTTTCATGTCTCAGTTTTCTCTTGATTCTGGATTGACAGCTGGACCAAGCCTCAAAACAGTAGCAGAAGCTTATACCACTGTAAGCTTGAAGAGTCTTCCACTTCTCACAGTGCTAAAAAGTTTTTGGGTCCTTGCATCTCAGCATGCTATTTGTAGAAGTGACTCCTGTTGCTACTTTACTAACGGACCAGATAGATAATTCAAACAGTTCTATGACAGTGTTCTTGCACCAAATGAAGGCACAAGAGGTTATTAAATGCAGAAAAATTAATGGAGTGGTGCACTGAGGACCTTGCACTAAGAAAACTTACACAAAAATGCATGTCCAAGGAAATGTGGTGTGGGAATGTCATGCTCAGTGAGTCTGCTTTAGCCCAGCCACCAGCAGAATTTGGGCATGGTCCCGAGGGCAGGATGTGTGCCTGCACAGTCTTTTGGATGGGGGGAAATGGAGGAATGCTTGTGCATGGAGGGGAGGGCATGGCTGTGATCCCTGCCTGCGCATCTCCTGCTAGCAGTGCCTTGGTGAGGAATCCAGATCGTCCCTGCAGTGCATACATCTGAGCCACCTAGGAGAATGATGCTCAGGAAGCACAAATGGAAGGGTCTATTAAGACAAAAGAAGCGAATGCCTAGCAGCAGTGTGTTGGTTTTAACACCAGTCAGAAACTAAACTCCAAATAAGCCACTCCCCTTCCCCCCACCCCTTCCGGTAAGGGAAGGACAAATGTAGAGATTTTGGTAATGTAGAGATTTTGAGGTAACAATTTACTGAAAGCACAAAGCAGTGGAATAAGACATGCACAGTAAAAACAGCAGTATTGTTAGCAAAAGTATACAAAAAGAGAAGGTGTTTTACCCACAAAAAGGTGTTCACCACCAGGAACAAAAACAAGATGGCGGACGCTCCCTGTAGGCCACGACTGCGTGGTTTCCCCAAACAAAGGCAATATGGCAATTATTCCTGTGTGCTGCCCACATGGCTGCTGGAAACAAAGGCAGGATGGACAGGGAGCTCCCACGGCTAATGTTTCCCACCCCGCAGCCTGAAAACAATGAAAAAACAATGAGAAACGACCCCCCCAAAAGCTAGGTCATCTGAGTAGGGTCACACTGAGCTCCATTGGGCTCAGTTCTGCACAGGTGCCTGTGCCGCTGTTTCTACCCCTCTGCTGTACTGGAAGTCGATCCCACGGGTCATTGTTGCTTTTTTCCTATCACTCAGCTGCTCTTCTTTTGGCTCAGTTCAGCTGGGTTCGGCAGGGCTCCTTTCCTCTTGGTCAACGTGCTTGTCTGGGTTGGGGTCACCCTTGTGACCAGTCCGTTCCCTGCCAGCAGACTCCCCACCGATGCTGTTGGTTCTGCACTATGGTCGATTCTCATTTTCGCCACTGTCCCTTTCAGCGCCACGTCCCGTAGCCATGTACCAGAGAAAATGAGAGGTGGACTGGCAGGGCGACAGAGGGACTGAGTCCGCAGGGGTTGATCCTGACAGTGCCTCTGCTGGAGAGAAAGGCATAATGACTGACTTCCAGTGGGGTGCCTGGCTTTTCCTCCTGAAACCACGCCCCCCAGCAATGACAGGGGTGGTATAGAATAGCAATCTGGTCACACCCACACAGCACTAAACTTCGCTTCCTCTCTGCAACCAGGACAAAGCAGCAGCATATGCAGGAACTGCTCCAGGACAATTGACTTGTGCTTTTGGAGCTGCATGTGGCCCTTGGACTCCTGGGGGGGGCTCAGGGTGGGTGCTGAAGTGTGGTCTCTGGGGGGTGACTCAGGGGTGGCAGACAGATGGGACTTGCTGGTGTTGGAGGAGTGGATTTACCTGACAGTACTGCGGGAGGAGGTGCAAACTACAGTGTGTGGATTTGAGAATTACCAGACAGCACTCATCCTGCAGAGCTGCTGGGGAGCTGTGTTGGTGCACATACACGTGCCCAGGCGAGCTTGGTGGGACTGAGGGTGGCCTGGTAGAGACACTTGCAGAAGTCTCTGTGAGTTTGTGTGGACTGCAGGCCACAAGCTACAAACAAGTTAAAATTCTATGGTTTTCAGGGAGTTCATGGAAGGATTAAGTACAGTTGCAATGAAAATACTTCTTACTGGGTGTATAAAACTTTACATTTCCATTTTTTTTCTTTGGGGAGATAGCAAAACATTATTTAGGTTTCTTTTTTTACTGTATCACCTGTGTTTCCCTCTCAAATGAGATGGAGTAAGGGGTTGTTTGTTTGTGCCATGACGCATTGAAGTAGGGTATTAGAGGAGCAGTCACATTGGACTCGTGTTCTTTAGAAATTCCAGTACTTGGTACTCTTAGGGCAAAGCACAGATGTGAAATCAATGTGACATGCACCTTTGTGTCAGTGCACGGCTGCTCTGCTCTTCCAGTTGCTCCTTGCTATGACATGTAGGAAATAGGATAAAGTATGACAGATGGCATTTAAAAATGCAGTACACTATATATTTTAGAAGGAAAATCCTTATTCCTACTGAAAGTTTACTGGTTTTATTGTACTTTATGAGGACTTTCTGGCTTTGGATATTTCACTGAAGTCATAGCAATGGCACCTTAATTCCGGCTTAACAGTCTGTGTTAATAATTGTTTTTAAAACAATGATTTGTATTGAATTGCAGGCAATTTAATTTTAGTTGAATTACCAGCTCATTGAATGCCATCAAGAAATGGATATCAGAATACAATTTCAGGGGACTTCTCTCCTGTGTCGGGATGTTTAATGTTGTATCAGCCTTGAAGGGAGACAAACAAGCCTTTGTGAAGTGCACCTCAGGAAACATTCCCACCCAAGGGAGACTCAGAAAAGAGAGTCCAATTCGTGTGGCTTTCACATGGTATTTTATTTACTTGCCACTCAGTTTTTTGTTCATTCGATTTTTCACTTGTACACTGTGAGAGCCTCTGTTAGTGGATCAAATCTGAGCCATTTTACAGTATGTGGCCAGGAATTGTCTTCTATTTATCACTTTTTTTTTTTTTAAAACCTCCTTCTTTCTGCTTCTATCTGCATTTCTCAGATCAGGGACTAAAATAACTTCTGGAAAAATTTTCCATCTGTTAATTCATCATTTGCGTTTTCTTTCTAGGCCGAATTCACCAAGCTATGGTAACATCCCTAAATGAAGATAATGAAAGCGTAACTGTTGAATGGATTGAAAATGGAGATACTAAAGGCAAAGAGGTAAACATAATTATTTTAGAACTTTTCTCTTTAAAAAATGGGTAATCTGCATGAATTATGCTTTGGAATTTGACCTGGAAACAAAGAGAAAATATAAATCTTAATTTATGTGATGATTCTTTGGTTACAGACTGTTTTGAATGGAAGTTATTGGGCAAATGCTGGTTTCTGTTGTATTATATTTGACTTTCTGAGCTCTTTGTCATAACTTTTAAATAATGTTTTTCATCTTTTGATTTTGAAACATATTACAAAGGCTGACCTTGTTACCCCTTTTTGAAAGTAGAAAAATCAAATATTTGAGAGGGAGAATGGCTTGCAGTTCAGACAGGAGACCAGTGGGAGCTAGATTAGAAATCTTTTTATGTTTGTATTATTGAGGGATTGAACTGCTAGTTTGTTTGTTTTAGGCAATAATTTTACAGCCCTGCTTTCCTTAAGAAACTGTGTCTGTGTGTGTCTCAGTTATGCTTTGCTGTCCCCTCTTCCTGTAAATTTTGGATCGTGTTAGCCAGTTTCAGCTGAGATTTGGAGAAGCAGCTCAGAAATAATTGCATTTCACCAGTTTTGTGAAAACATGGGGAAAAGGAAAAAAAAAGGTTGTGAGAATGTCCTGGTGATCTCATCAACTGAACTCATCCTGCTGGACACAGAATCTGTAGAGTAGTGAGGTCTTTGAAAGGTCCAGCCAAAGGAAATGGCAGTCTATTGAGACCAAAGCTATTTAAGATTTTTAGGAAACTGGGTTTCAATAGTTCTGAAGCCAGTTATTTTTAAGTTCCTGTCCTTCTCTCCCTTACATTTTGCAGCTTTCTGAATGAAGAACATTTATAAGGGAAAAAATAGAATGATAAATTTGACATGGTTTCAACTGTGCTATTATTTTTTGGGTGATTGTAATTCATCTGTTTCTTTTGCACTGTCTGGGAAATTTCAAATAATTGAGATCTCCTTCTTTTTATGTTACAAAATGTCTTTCATATTCTGCAGTAATTGACAAATTACCACAGTAATACTAGCTACTTCTGTTTTAATTTAATCACTTTACAGAATTATGAATACTTTTTGGTGTCGCATCCCACTCCTAAGAGGAAGGGAGCACCCAAGATTCATAGATGCCTGTGGTCGAAAAGGAATGGCAAAAGCCAGAAGGGTCAAAAAAAAACCTACAAAGTTTTATTATCAAATCATACACTTGGCATGGAAATTGATATGTTTTGCCCTTATTTTCTAGTAGTAAGAGAAAGAAAAGAATAAAAGAAAAGAGGGAAGAAAGAAAGACAGAGATAGTGTGAGAGATGAGGTAGGAGAGGAAAGGAGATCACCAGTCCTGGTTCCAGCATCAATCCAGCTGATGGGGTGTCCAGGATCCTGGGGGCACCACCCGGGCTTTGTGGGGGTACCTTTTTATAGGTAAGTTTTCCCTGCCCTCAGATTAGGTTTCTTGCTCTCCATGTCAATGAGTTAACATGCACAGTCCGTTCTTCTAGACCTTTCTGGAAATGGGTTGGGGGGCTTTGAGTGTCTTTGGTGGTCTTGATCCCCCTCTATTGGATTGATCTTCAGTCAACAGTTCATGCCCTCTTCTTGACCCCACTTCTGTTCTTGCACTGTCCTTTATGTTGTGCAGTCACCGTGGACAAGAACAGGGACGTGGGCCTCAAAAAGGTGCTGCCCTACCTTCCTACAGCCCCCCTCTCCAGCTACATCCTGTTCTAACTTGCCTGTTTGCACAGCTATTGGTGTTTGAAACATAGCAGCACATTAACTCCTTGTTGTCCAGGCTTCTAGCTTCTACAATTGGTTATTTTTAATTAATCTCTTTTCTGAAGGATGTGTTTTCAACTTATATGAAGACCAAAGCTTACACTGTTTTTAGTGAATATAAAATAAGATCATTCTGGTTATAGAATTAACAAATTGTGGGGTAAAAACACTAAATAAACACTTTATTGTTTATTCTCAAAAGTATCAGGAGAAATGGAGAGGGTGAATATTGTTCTAAGACTCATAAATGCATTTTATATTCTTTTACACAGATTGACTTGGAGAGCATATTTTCACTTAACCCATATCTTGCACCTGATGAAGATATTGAACCTAGTCCAGAGACACCACCACCACCTACTCCAGCAGCCAAAGTAAACAAAATCGTGAAGGTTGGTAATACCTATGCATCATGGCTAGGCTTCGCGAACGAAGATTTGGGAAGGCTCTATCCACATTTGCTACAGGCACGCTGGTGGCTTATGAGGCCAATACGTGACAGACATATCCGATTGCAAAAGGCACAGCAGAAAGACTCCTTAGATGGTGTATTCTGCAAGACACGGTTCTTTCTGCGTTGCCTTTTTTCCTCGAGGGTGATCCTGCGAGTGTTCTCAAAGGAGACAGCTGCGTTATAGATGGTGTGTCTCCAGGCCTCCCGATTTGAGGCCAGAGTGGACCAGTTATGGTGATCAATATGGCCAAGGCTGAGATGTTGTTTCAGGGAGTCCTTGTATCTTTTCTTCGGGGCTCCTCTCATGCGGCAGCCAGTGGCAAGTTCACCGTAAAGCAAGATCTTAGGGAGGCGGTGGTCCTTCATCCTTGAGACGTGCCCTGCCCATCGCAGCTGTGTTCTCATCAAATGGCCTCTATACTTGTGATAGCTGCTTGCTCTAGAACAGATGTGTTGGTCACATAGTCTGACCAGTGGATGTTTAGGATTGTGCGGAGGCAGCGTTGATGGAAGCGTTCTAAGAGAAGCAGGTGGTGGCGGTAGATGACCCATGATTCGGAGCCATATAAGAGAGTCGACAACACTATGGCTTTGTAAACACTGATCTTGGTGCTTTTCTTCAAGTGTTTATTACACCGTACTCTTTTGTGGAGTTTTCCAAAAGCACTATATGCCTTTGCTAATCTGTTGTCTATCTCTCTGTCGATCTTACCATCTGAGGAGATGAGGCTACTGAGGTAATTAAACTGTTGGACTGATTTGAGCTCTGAGCAACATGTCCATATTAAACTTTCAGTACTCCTATACATGTTGTTATGCTTGAATATTTAAATCTAACTTTTGTGTCTGTGGAGCTACTTGATAACTGTGTTCCTTTCTTTTTCCTTTGATGAATAGGGGTTTCTAAAAATTTTCTAAGAAGAGGTTTAGCAGACAGGGAGTTGGGGACTAATATTTATATAACTAAATGTATCTCAAGGAAAAATATAGAAAACGTTTTGGAGGTTGTTTTGAAGCCATACATATAGTGCAAGCAGTCTTCACCCTGGGCTCTTCAGGGAAGGATTTGGCAGCAATCACCTCTCTGTATTTCTGATGTCATGTTATTTTTATTAACTGGAAATAAGTGAAGGG
The DNA here is from genome assembly GCF_036250125.1 of Pseudopipra pipra. NCBI lineage: Eukaryota > Metazoa > Chordata > Aves > Passeriformes > Pipridae > Pseudopipra > Pseudopipra pipra. Next base: position 61,643,403 of record NC_087580.1, on the reverse strand, counting down.
CTGCAGTTTACCTTTTCAATAATAAGGTGATCAAATAACGGAGATTTCTTTCTTTACAGAGTCGACGAACTGTGGCGCCTATTAAGAATGACACTCCTGCCAGAGATAACAGAGGTAAATGTTATGTCTTTCCCTTTTAAGGAAGGTAAATATATGGGAACATTTTAATCTCCTGATCATATAACATTTCTTAATAGTTCTGCATTTCTAATTCTAACCCTACGGGTTATTTCTCACTCTATGCTTAAATAGCGAAAAAGCTACAAAAATGCTGAAATATCACAGAATGATAGGTGAAGTTTGTATCGGATGAATATAGATGTAATGTATCTAATAGCAGGAGAAAGAATAGTTATTGCTTGTTGTTTTTATTTTCTCTCCTGCATTAAAATTAGCTCTGTAAGACTTGATATGTATGCAGGTAACCAGAGAGCTAAGCTATGGCTAAAACATTGAGGAAAGTTTAATTCAAAATCAGAAAAAACACACACGGAAGCCGGGTCTCCTGTCTTACATATCAAAGACCTGATGCATACACAGATGCCCACTAGGCTGTTCTTTTACAGTTCTAACTTTCTCTTATCTCCCCCCCCAAGCCTGTGGGAAAGAATGCTTTGAAATTTCAAACAATCTGCAATTATCTTCCTTAATAGAAACTTCCTTCTGTTTGAGCAAAAACAGCCCAAGGGAAAGACAGAATGTTACAGTTCTCACACTGTACCTCTCCCAGACTTAACCTTCCAGGTGCGGAAGGTCTCTTGAGCAAAGAAAATCCTTAAACAGCTCACCCTTCCTCCTCGCCCAAAATCTTCCGTTCGTCACCCCTACTTCCCCACAGCTCATACTGATGGTGGTGATGATTCTTCTTCCAAACATTAATCTACTGACATTAATTCAGGCTAGATTCCATTCTATCTGTTTAAACTTGAAAAACAAGTGGGCTTGCACATCTTTTCAAGTGTTCAGACTCTTCTGGTGGATGATTGGGATCACTTTCTCTCTTTTGCCATTTGCCTCTGGGGGTGTTAATTCAGAAACCTCACGAAGAGGGTTTTTTTTTTAAACTTATATGGTTTAAATTTGATATAACTTCTCAATGGGCTCTCCTCACATCCATCATTTGTAGTAAATGTTCTGTTTTTTATGGAATAACCCCATAGCTTGTATTTTAATAGGTCCTATGCATCTTACTATTCACAGTTGGCCTAAGTATTTGTTGACCTTATAATTAAACTTTTCTCAGCACACTGTCTTGTTTAGTGTAGTTAATTCATGCTATAAGCTAGATCTCCTATCATATTTTGAATGATCTGGGGATTTGTTTTGTCTATCCCATTTGATACCTGATTCCATAGTTTTCTCCATGTTGCACAGTGTGCCGGTCTTCATTTGGAATGTCATCTCTAGGCTACTAATCAAAAGTGTTACCTTCACTTTCATACTCTTCTGGCAGACCTTGTTAGGAACGTGTACAGGAAAACGGCCATCTGAAGCAGAGCTGCTTGATACAACTCTTTGAAAAGCAAAACATTCAGCTCTACCAAAGAGGCTAGCATGCATGCCACTCCCACTGCATTCAATGGGAAAAGACATCACTCTGCATCTTCAGAAATTGGAATCCTTATCACATATCATAGAATCAATAAGTTTAGCTTTCCAGTATAATGTCAAAAAGGCTTGTTTATTCCACTTATAGACTGAGCTGCACTTTGCTGCCTTTCATTTGTATCCCTCTACTCATCTGCAAATTGTAGGATCAATGGGGTGGGACCATTTTGTAACATCTAGAGAATGTGAAACAGTGGGTCCTTTTTTTCTACTGTGCTTTTATGTATAATTACAATATAAATAAAATTTCAACACTTTAAACTTCAAAACTGCATATCTCCAAGTACATAATTCATTCTATTCATATAATAAGTTCTATTAATTCTGTAGTGCACATGCAGCATCGATACTTAATTATGTTGTGTTGGTGTATAACACTAGGATAAAAGAAGCTACATACTGAATGTCTTTATTAATACTTTCTACATGTATGGCTCTTCCCTCCCTCCCCCCAATAAATTGCTGTGTTTTGAAAGGGACCTCTTCTGATTTTGTCATAAAGTATTTCAGAATCAGATAGAAATGTTACTCTTCCATATCTAGATGAGCTTTGTGCTTTTCATTTGCAGTGGTTGGTTCTGCACGCACGCGTCCTACTCAGCTTCCTGAACAGTCTTCCTCCTCTCAACAGAATGGTAGTGTTTCAGATATATCTCCAGTTCAAGCCGCAAAAAAGGAATTTGGACCCCCCTGTATGTAAACTGTGTATCAAGGATTCATTCGTTCTGGGCATTACATGTACATATTTTTCAATTATGTTGTTGTCCATAAATGACAGATGTTCTATATATGCAGTTGCCTGTAGGCTTCCTCAAAAAGCTTCTTCAGAGTGCTGTGGCTAAACAACTGTTCACTTTTGTCATATTTGTTCTTTCTAGTATTTGGAATTTATTTTTCCTTATCTCTTTTTAACCATGACAGTGGTTTTTTAATGCACCTGGGCTTTCTTTTAATTCAAACCAAGAGATCACATGTATCCAAATATCATCATACATCCAAATATTTTTTGAGGGTCATTGTCATATTTTCAGTTGTGTAATTATTGTCCCATTCCTATGATTTTTTTGCATTCATTTATTCTATACATTTTAGAAATTAAATTGCTGTTATTATTTTGTACTATTACTGATTTGCTTGAAAAGATAGTTGATATAAATAAATGCATTCTAATCATTCATAAATTAGAATTGAAATGTCATAGTGTAAATACTAAATTCATGCAACATTAAAAATATTTTAAAATGATATAATTTTCTTTAAGCACGTAGAAAATCTAATTGTGTAAAAGAAGTTGAAAAACTGCAAGAGAAACGTGAAAAAAGAAGGTTACAGCAGCAGGAACTTAGAGAAAAAAGAGCTCAGGTTAGTATTTTTAGCTCAGATGGAAAATGTATATCAGGAAAAGAAGTTGTTTGCAAAATGATGTGCTTTTTTCAGTCTTCAACCTGAAATGCTTTTATACTGTATACAGTTTTGGTAAGTAGTTTGGTGCATGGTTGCATTGCTTTGATAACTATTTCTTTAGGCAGTTTTCCCCCTCTTTTTTTTCCTACAGAAATAATTGCTTGCAATTTCTTATCATTCCGTGTGTTATTTAAAAATCAAGTCCTGATGATAGCTATTGCTTAAGGAAAATATATTTATGAAAATAATCAAATATTTGGTTTTTATATAGGGCTGATATTCTGTAGGAGGTATTAATAGAATCATGGAATGGTTAAGGTTGGAAAAGGCCTCTAAGATCATAGAGTCCAAGTGTCAATCCAGCACCACTGTGTTCACCACTAAACCATGTCCCCAAGTGCCACATTTACATGTTTTTTGAACACTTCCAGGAATGGTGATTCCAATAATTCCCTGGGCAGCCTGTTCCAATGCTCAACAACCCTTTCCATGAAGAAATGTTTTGAGGCCATTTCCTCTCATCTTGTCACTTATTACCTGGGAGAAGAGGCCGACCCCCACCTCACCACAACCTCCTTTCATGTATTTGTAGAGTGAGAAGGCCCCCCCTGAGCCTCCTTTTCTCCAGACTGAGCCCCCCCAGCTCCCTCAGCTGCTTGTCATCAGACTTGTCCTCCAGACCCCTCCCCAGGTCCATCGCCATTCCCTGGACATGCTCCAGCACCTCAATGTCTTTCTTGTCATGAGGGGCCCAAAACTGAAGCCAGGATTTGAGATGCAGCCTCAGCAGTGCCCAGCACAGGGGGACGGTCGCTGCCCTGGTCCTGCTGGCCACACTATTGCTGACACAAGCCAGGATGCCATTGGCCTTCTTGGGCACCTGGGCTCAGGTTCAGCTGCTGTTGACCAGCACCCCCATGTCCTTTTCACAGAATCACAGAATGGTTAATGTTGGAAGGGACCACAGTGGGGTCATCTAGTCCAACCTCCCTGCTCAAGCAGGGTCATCCTAGAGCACATTGTACAGGATTGCATCCAGGAGGTTCTTTAATATTTCCAGTGAGGGAGACTCCACAATCTCTCTGGGCAACCTGTTCCAGTGTGTGATCAACTGCACAGTAAAGAAGTTCTTCCTCATATTCAGGTGGAACTTCCTGTGCATCAGTTTCTGTCCGTTGCCTCTTGTCCTATTGCTTGGCACCACCAAGAAGAGCCTGACTCCATCCTCTTGAAACACTCCCTTTAGATACTGATATACATTAATGAGCTCCCCTCTTAGTCGTCTGTTCTTGAAGCTGAACAGGCCCAGCTCCCTTAGCCTTTCCTCGTAAGAGAGATGCCCCAGTCCCCTAATAATCTTTGTCGCCCTCCACTGGGCCCACTACAGGAGCTCCATGTCTCGTACTGAGTAGCTCAGAACTGGACACTACTCCAGATGCAGCCTCACTAGAGCTGATGACACCAAGCTGAGTGGTGCAGTTGATATACCTGAGGGATGGGATGCCATCCAGGTGGACCTAGAAAAGCTCGAGAAGTGGGCCCATGGGAATCTCATGCAATTTAACAAGACCAAGTGCAAGGTGCTGCACCTGGTCGGGGCAACCCCCAGTATCAATACAGACTTGGGGATGAACAGATTGAGAGGAGTCCTGCCAAGAAGAACTTGGGGGTGCTGGTGTATGAGAGGCTGGACATGAGCCAGTAATGTGCGCTTGCAGCCCAGAAAGCCAACCGTGTTCTGGGCTGCATCAGAAGCATGACCAACAAATCAAGGGAGGTGATTCTGCCCCTCTGCTCTGGTGAGGCCCCACTTGGAATAACGCATTCAGCTCTGAGGTCCCCAGTACAGGAAGGACATCAATCTGTTGGAGTGAGTCCAGAGAAGGGCCGCCAAGTTGATTAGAAGGATGGAGCACCTCTCCTATGAGGAAAGGCTGAGAGAGTTGGGATTGTTCAGCCTGCAAAAGAGAAGGCTTTGGGGTAACCTAATTGTGGCCTCCCAGTACCTGAAGGGAGCCTACAAGAAAGATGGAGAAAGACTATTTACAAGGGCATGCAGTGACAGGGCAAGGGGGAATGGCTTCAAACTGAAAGAGGATACATTTAGATTAGATATTAGAAAGAAATTTTTGACTGTGAGGGTGGTAAGGCACTGGCACAGGTTTCCCTGAGAAGTTGTGGATGCCCCATCCCTGGAAGTGTTCAAGGCCAGGTCGGATGGAGCTCTGAGATGGCAAAAGGTCTAGCAAAAGGTGTCCCTGCCTGTGTCGAGGGGCTTGGAACTAGATGACCTTTAAGGTCCCTTCCAACCCAGGCCATTTTATGATTCTATGATTCTGTGAGTAGAGGGGCAGGATCACCTCCCATGACCTGCTGGCAATGTTCTTCCCAATGCACTCCAGGATACCATAGTCCTTCTTGTCGCTGTTAAGTTGAGATGGCCAAAGCAACACAGAAACAGTCTTCTTCCAAAAATAGGACAGGAGAGGGATAGATAGATCCTTTTTTGTAACAGATCACTGACATTTATAGTCATTGACACAAAATACATGTTACACTGTAATTGGTGCTTTTATATACACATACTTCAAGATTGGCTGCAAAACAGCAGAGTCATGATGATACTGTATCTGCAGACTCATAGTGGCTTGGCTATAGCAGACTCATAGTGACTTTGCAGAAAGTTCAGGGTATCTGCTTTTGTAATCCTGTCTTCCTTCTGACAGAGCTGTTGTCAACTCCAACACCTTCTTGGCCACAAGGACATACTTCTGGCTCGTGGACAGCCTGTTGTCCACCAGGACCCCCAGGTCCTACTCCATAAAGCTGCTTTCTAGCAGGTTGGCCCCCAACCTGTACTGATGCATGGGGTTATTGTTCCCCAGGTACAGGAACCTTCATTTGCCTTTGTTGAACTTCAGACAGTTCCTCTCTGTCCATCTCTCCAATCTGTCAAGGTCCTTCTGAACGGTTGCACAGCACTCTGGGATATCGGCCACTGCTCCCAGCTTTCTGTCATCAGCAAACTTGCTGAGGAGGCACTCTGCCCCTTCATCCAAGTCATCGATGAATAAGTTAAACAATACTGGGCCCAGTATTGAACCTTGGGGCATACCACCAGTGACAGGCCTACAACTAGACCCTGTGCCACTGATTACGACCCTCTGGGATCTACTGTTCAGCCAGTTCTCAATCCACTTCACCATCCACTCATCCAGTCCATACTTCCTGAGTTTATCGATGAGGATATTGTAAGAGACAGTGTCAAAATCTTGCTGAAGTCCAGGTAGACAATATCCACTGCTCTCCATCCATCCAGGTAGTTGTCTCATCATAGAAGGCAATCAGGTTGGTCAAACATGACTTACCTTTAGTGAATCCATGCTGACTACTCCTTATCACCTTCTTGTTCTCCATGTGGATAGAGATGGTCTCCAAAAGGATGTCCTCCATCACCTTTCCAGGGATTGAGGTAAGGCTTACTGGTCAGTAGTTCCCTGGGTCCTTCTTGCCCTTTTTGAAGAATGGGGTTACATTTGCTGTCTTCCAGTCCTTAGGCACCTGTCCTGATCACCACGACCTTTCAAAGATCATTGTGAGTGGCCTTGCTATGGTGTCTGCCAGCTCTTTCAGGATGCGTGGATGCATCCCATCAGGGCCCATGGACTTGTGAATGTCAAGTTTGTTTAGGTGTTCTCTTACCCAATTCTCCTTGACTAAGGGAAAGTCTTCATTCCAACATTCCTTTTTCCTGGTCTCCTGGGTCAGAGATCCCTGAGAACTGGTCTTGTCGGTGAAGACCAATGCAAAAAAGGCATTCAGTAGCTCTGCCTTCTCTGCATTCTCTGTTACCAGGGTCCCCTCTCCAAGTATTGAGCCCACATTATCCTTTGTTTTCTTTTTGTTATTGATGTACTTGAAGCAGCCCTTCTAGTAGTCCTTGACATCCTTGGCCAGATTTAATTCCAGATGGGCCTTGGCCTTCCTTGTCTCATTTCTACTTACTCTGACCACCTCTCTCTATTCATTCCAAGTGGCCTGACCCTGCTTCCACCTCTACTGTATTTCCTGCTTGTGCTTGAGTAATGACAGTTCATTGTTCATCCATGCAGGTCTCTTGCACCCTTGGTCCAGTTTATTTCTTATTGGGATGCATCGTTCTTGAGCCTGGAGGAAGTGATCCTTGAATATCAGCCAAGTCTCTTGGACCCCCTCTTCCCTTAGGGGCTTCTTCCCATGGGATTCTTCCAAGAAGATCCCTGAAGAGGCTAAAGTTAGCTCTCCTGAAGCCCATGGTTGTAATCTTAATTGCTGTCCTGCTTCCTCCTTGCCCAATACTTAACTCCATGATCTCATGGTCACTACAGCCAAGGCTGCCTCCAACCTTCACATCTTCCCCAAGTCTGTAGTGGTGCATGGGGTAAATTACAGCATTATGATAAATTGTTCTTTATGATCATTGATGTCTTATAGGAGATCTATTTGAGACTCAAGTTTGAACAGTGATTTTTTTCTCTTTCCTTTATACCTGTCTATGCATTTATAAATTAGCTCTGCATAACGCAGTTTGCCAGTTAGTTTTTATAAACTTGTGGGAAAGAAATGAAGTTGTTAATCCTTTGAGAAAAATCTACTAATATTAAATGACTTCCTGTCATAGGTGTAAAAGCTTTAGCAAAACTAGTAGCGTAATCTTCTTGGCATGCCTGTGTGTGTATGTGTTAGTCTCTCTAAAGAGATACTACAGGGGTGGATCTACTGGATGCCAGGTACCCACCAAAGCTGCTCTATCACTCTCCTCAGCTGGAGAGGAGAGAGAAAATATAATGAAAGGCTTGTGGGTTGAGATAAGGGCAGGGAGAGATCACTCACTGATTACTGTCACAGGCAAAACAGACTTGACTTGGGAAAATTAATTGAATTTATTACCATTGAAATTAGAGTAGGATAATGAGAAGTAAAACAAATCTTACAAACACCTTCCCTCCGCCCCTCCCTCCTTCCCAGGTTCAACTTTATTCCCGATTCTCTACCTCCTCCTCCCAGTGGCACAGGGAGACAGGAATTGGGGGTTACGGTCAGTTCATCACGTTTCTGGTGCTGCTTCCTCCTCAGGGACAGGACTCATTCCCCTGATCCAGTGTGGGGTCCCTCCCATGGGAGACAGTCCTCCATGGACTTCTCCAACCTAAGTCCTTCCCACAGGCTACAGTCCTTCTCAAACTGCTCCAGCATGGGTACTTTTCCACAAGGTGCAGTCCTTCAGGAACAGACTGCTCCAACATGGATTTCCCCACAGGGTCACAAATCCTGCCAGCAAACTTGCTCCAGCGTGGGCTTCTCTCTCCATGGGGCCACAGGTCCTGCCAGGAGCTGGCTCCAGCATGGGCTTCCCACAACAGGGTCATAGCATCCTTTGGGTATCCACCTTCTCCGGCATGGGGGTCCTCCGTGGGCTGCAGGGGGACAGCCTGCCTCACCATGGGCTGCACCATGGGCTGCAGGGGAATCTCTGCTCCAGCGCCTGGAGCACCTCCTGCCCCTCCTTCTTCACTGACCTTGGTATCTGCAGAGTTGTTCCTCTCACATATTCTCACTCCTCTCTTCTCTGTCTGCGAGTACTTCCACACAATAATTTTTTTCCCTTTTTAAATACGTTATCACAGAGGCGTTACTGCCATCGCTGATGGGTTCAGTCTTGGCCAGTGGCAGGTCCATCGTGGAGCTGGCTGGCATTGGCTCTATTCGACATAGGGGAAGCTTCTAGCAGCTTGTCACAGAAGCCACCTCTGTAGCCCCCGCTCTACCCAAAACCTTGCATACAACTGCCAATCTGCTAGTGATATGAGAAACACCACCACCAAGTAAATTCAGGCAATTTACTTCATGATTTAATGATTTTTCTAAGTTGACCTAAATTCACTTATTTTGAATTCCTGGTCTCTAATTTCCATCCACTTAAACAAATGCAAAGCATTACTCTGGCTTTATGTGTGAGGAGCAAATAATTGGAGCAAATAATTTGTTTCATATGTTAAAATTCTTTGATGTGGTACTATGTGGCACCTGTTTGGCATGAACCCAGCTTGCACACATTTGTGCTATAACTGAATTAGCTTTATTATCAAGAACAGCAGTTTAAATACAGTGTTCAAATCGTAACATGTGACCTCTTAACCAATGACATTAAAGCACTCCACTGGGCATGTGTGATAGAGTACCAAAGACTACAGGATCCAGAATGCTTTGCTTCATTCTTCCTGTAATATGAACTGTTACATTTCCCCTTTCCTTATTATAATTATAACAAGTTACAGAACAATTTTTAAACTTTTTTCATAAACATTTCTTAATGTAGACAAACTTATCTTAACTACTATATTAACCAGGGCCTTATGTGGTAAGGCCTTTATTGAAACTGGTAATAACTTTATTAGCTATGTAACTTTATTAACCATGTAATATTCATAACTTTATTAATTGTGTAACCTTCAATTATTCAGGGTTTATAAATATGTAAGACTTTTTATCTGAGGGAATGAATATTGTAGTTACTGCTATTTGAGGATAATTTATGTGGTTGAGGTGATGTTGTATAATTGCGCCTTTAATTGAGATATAATTGATATTGAATGTTTTTGAATTTCCATACACACACACACACACACTCTCAAACTTTTCCATTCAAACAGTGGCCGCTATTCACGCATTTCATTCTCACATGTTTTGTATTTTCATTCTGTTTTGCTTTTTAACTATAAGTATGAATTGGCAGTAGTTATTGATTGTGTGTTTCTTTTGGTTCAGTTTCATCAATTGTTGTTTTTGGTGATTGTTCCTGTTTTGAAGAGGAGTTAATGTAGGTTTACATACATAGAGAAGAGACCTATAACCCCTCCCCCCCTTTTTATTGTTTTTGTAATATTTTTCTTAATGTGCTGTGTGGTTTCTTGATAATAGTTTGTCAAGATATGGGGGCAAAGAATGGCTATTTGTAAAAGGGATAAAAATGTGTTACAGAAAGGTCCACTGAAGGAAGCTGTCTCTTGTAGATGCTGGTCTGTTTCTGCAGGGTTGCAGTGGTGTTTGTGGATGCTTTCATGCTTGTTCCTTCTTGGTTGGGGATTTTGGCCAGCCCTGGCAGGCTGCTGGCTGGTTTGGTCAGTTCTCTATTGGTCAGCAGTTGGTGGATGGTCTGGATGATGGTGCTGAGATTCTGTGGGGCTGTGGAGGCTTTCACAGCTGAGTTCTGCACAGGTGGTTCAGGAGCAGTTATGCTAGCAGGGAGGGTGTGTGCTTTTGTCACAATGTTTTGCAGGTTGAAACTCAGTTTTTGGAGTAGGGTGCTGGTAGATATTGTTTTTTTGAGAGCAGTGGCTCATTGGCTGGCTTTGCAGGCTGTGGGTGTTGTTGCTGGAAACGCTGTATCAGTCGTTTGATCCTGAGTGGAGGCTCAGGTGCTGGGTTGCTGTTGCCGGCCCGGGCCCCGCCCCCGCTCGTCCGTGCTGGTCTTTTTTAGGCGCTGAGCCGTCCTCGCGGGAAGGGGCTGGGCCGGCCCCCTCTCTCCTGCTCCCGCCACCGCTGCTGCCAAAACTGCCCCTGCCAAACCTGCCGCTGCCGCCGGTCCCCGTTCTGGGCTCGCCTGGCCGTGTCCTCGCACCCCGCCGCAGGCGCGGGGGAGCGGGAGCGGGGCCGGCGCCGAGCGGCCGACCAGCCCGCAGATCCAAGCCGGGGCGGGGGTGGCCCCCCGGGCCGCACGGGGACTGCGCAGAGCCGCGCCCAGGGACCTTGGCTTCGCACCACTGGGTGCCCTGGAACAGCCCCGGTCCCGCGGCAGCAACGCGGCGGGGGCGGAGCCCCGACAGGGCCGTGTGCCCGCCCCGCCGGGAAAGCCCCTGCACAGAGCCGCTGGTGCCGCTCCACCCCGGGCGCGGGGGGGGGAGGGGGGCCACGCCAGGTCTCCCCTCTCCCCAGTTCCTATTGGAGCTGCCGCCTCGCCGCGCCGCTGTTCTTTAGCGCGGTGCGGGCGTCGCAGCGGGACGGGAAAAGATGAACTCCTCCCTGCCACGTGGCTGGGGCAAAATGGCCGCGCCCGTGCAACCACGCGGTCTCCATGCGGCTGCAACTCCACAGCAGTTCCACAGGAAGAGCTATCCTGCATGCATTCCTCCATCTCGTGGTGGGAATCTAATAAATGTCTCCCCATAACGGTTTCGCGGTTTAAATCATGCATTCGCACCCTGGAGCCCGCGCGCCCACGAAAACTCGGCGCAGAACTACCTCTTGTAACATCTCCCTCCCGCTCCCGGCCGGGGCAATACAGTGCCGATCCCAACCATATGCCTTCTCCTTCCCATATTTTTTCCTCCCGCGTTCCCGGTGGTTTCCCCCCACCTCCATGTCTTTGCCGGATGCCTAAGGGGTTGGGGGGGGGGGGGCAGGAGGGTTAGAGTCAGTTTCCGTGGACAAGTTTGAATTCTTTTGTGCAGTTTTTAAAGCGTCCATAATTTTTGTCCATGTGGCTAAATTTCTAAAGACTTCCCTATCTCCCAAAGTTGCTTTATTTCTCTTCATTTTCCTAACTTTTTGCCAAACAGTCACATTAAGAGTCCTGACAGGCAGGAATTCCGTTATAACTATGGCAATATATATTAATAGCGCTTCAGCTTTTTCTTCCATTTTTTGGGAAAACCTCCCATCGTGGGAACACCTCCCTCCCATCCTTGATAGATTTAGATTACCTGTTTGCTGAAGCTGGATCTTTCTTCTTTTGTCCTTTTTCGTGCTTTTTTTCCCTTTTTGTCCTGTGTTTGCAGAGGTAACTGGTGCACGCAACTTGTTGAAGAATTCTTCCTTTTTCCTTTTAATTCTATGAGGATGGAGTGCCACCAGCAGACATCCCAAAGCTTAATGCTTCTGGTTCCTGATGTCTGTTGAATGTCCGTATTCGGGCATCATCTGTGGCACCTGTTTGGCACGAACCCAGCTTACACACGTTTGTGCTATAACTGAATTAGCTTTATTACCAAGAACAGCAGTTTAAATACAGTGTTCAAATCGTAACACGTGACCTCTTAACCAATGACATTAGAGCACTCCACTGCGCATGTGTGATAGAGTACCAAAGACTACAGGTTCCAGAATGTTTTGCCGCATTCTTCCTGTAATATGAACTGCTACAGTACTACACCTCAAATTTTCTTTTTATCACTTCTGTGACAACTCCCTTTTCATCCAAGCCTTAAATTTCTGTATGAAAAAGTTCTGTTTTTCTTGGTGACTTGTATGTATCTATGCTTTGTGTTGTTTTGTGTATTCTGTTGTTGTTGTGAAATGCATCGATAATTAACCAAGCACTGGCTTCTGGTGGGCAAGACCTCTAAAGAGAGTTTGAAGAATATTAGGCAAATACCTTTTCCATAATAAGTAATACCCCTTTCTGAATGTTAGAAGGAAATGTTTCAGCAGGAATACATTTATTATGGAGTTACTATAAGTAGTTTTTAGTTCACTGTAGTCAGGGTCAACAACCTAAAGTTACAGTCGACTTCTGATTACTAGGGCACAGTTTTGTCTGAAGTGTGGATCATCTGTGTTACAGCTGTAGAGACATGAGCTGGCTCCATTTCAGCTTATTAACCCTAATGCAGTGCTTTCTGAAAGTGCCTATGCTATTTCCACAGTCAGATGTGATCCAGAAGGAGATTTAGCTCATTTGTGGGAAGCCATGCAAAGTTTAATAAGGTCTGAGCACCAGAGCTGGCTATGCATTGCATCAGCAGCATGTCCTGAAATGGGGTAAAAACTGATAGTTGCAGGGAGAACTCACAGGAAGGACATTTGAATGATTATGCAGTGAACCAGCACAGCCCACAACAGGCTCAGTAGCTCAGGCTTTGCAAGGTTTAGAGGGGCTCTGAGCTTGACCTTTTATATGCCCATTCACTCAGATACTCATGGTTCCAAGTTTAGGGACAGGAGATCTTGTGTGCCTGGATGTAGCCTACTGTGTATCATTTGGATTGATTCTGCTTTTTTGGGGGGTCTAGGAGTGTTAGAACACTTTCCAATGCATCCAAGTAACTATAGGAGTTAAGTGAGGACCAGCAAGTAGGATCAACCTCCTTTAACCAACTTGGATACAGCAGGATTGTGTTTAGAGTGGCTGGGGCACCTGGACTTTATTCTGCAGTGTGTTTTGTACCTGTATAATAGAGAGTATTCATTTGTCTGTTGGACCACCGTATCTCAGATTAAGAAGCGTTGACTGTATATGCTATCTGTTGTGCAATTGTTCAGCTGTGTTTCTTTAACGTGAAGATTTTTGCAAAACCAGTAGTCACTTCTTTCTTTAGTAGAATTTTAATGAGTCCCCAATCCAAAACTATTTTCTAATACATGCCAACCAAAAATATTAAATAAAAAGCATATAATTGTTTTGCTTTATGATCAGTAAATTAGCTACATCAGAATGGAAAAAGGCATCAAACTTGCAGTTGAGACTTTTTTGGTGTTTTGGAGAAAAATTAACATTTCAGTTAATGTGGATTTTTTTTCAAGTACATTTAGAAGTTATTGAAATTAGTTCATTTCAGGAAAAAAAGTATATTAGAAGTTCTGTTGCTTATTTCCCTAGGATGTTGACGCTACAAACCCAAATTATGAAATTATGTGTATGATAAGAGATTTCAGGGGAAGTTTGGATTATAGACCACTGACAACTGCAGATCCTGTAAGTACCTGAGTGATGTGGAAATTTTTTATCCTTTTGAATTTTGCTCTCTGTTTCCAATTTTTTCAATGTATGTACCTTGCCTTGAACACTTCCACAGAGGGAGTATCCTCAATTTCTCTGGGAAACCTGTGCCTCACCACCCTCACAGTAAAGAATTTCTTCCTAACATCTAATCTAAATCTCTCCTCTTTTAGTTTAAAACCGTTCCCCCTCATCACTGCACTCCCTGATAAAAAGTCCCTCCCCATCTTTCCTGTAGGCCCCCTTTAGGTACTAGAAGGCTGCTATAAGGTCTCCCCAGAGCCTTCTCTTCTCCAGGCTGAACAGTCCCAACTCTTTCAGCCTGTCTCCATAGCAGATGTGCTCCAACCCTCTGAGCATCTTCATGGCCTCCTCTAGACCTGCTCCAACAGGTCCACATCCTTCTTATGCTGGAAACCCCAGAGCTGGATGCAGTACTCCAGGTGGGGTCTCACAAGAGCGGAGTAGAGGGGGAGAATCACCTCTCTCGACCTGCTGGTCACACTTTTGATGCAGTCCAGGATGCAATTCACTTTCTGGGCTGTGAGCACACACTGCCAGCTCATATTCAGTTTCTCATTCACCAATACCTCCAAGTCCTTCTTGGCAGGGCTGCTCTCAACCTACTCATTGTCCAGCCTGTATCCATATTTGAGATTGCCCTGACCCAGGTGCAGGACCTTGCACTTGGCCTTGTTGAACTTCACAAACTTCACACAGGCCCAACTTTGAAGCCTGTCAAGGTCCCTCTGAATGGCATCCCTTTCCTCCAGCATGTCTACCACACCACACGGCTTGGTATCATCTGCAACCTTGCTGAGGGTGCAGTTGATCCCACTGTCCATATCACCGATAAAGATGTTAAACAGTCCTGGTCCCAGTACCAACCTCTGATGTAGCCCCCCCGCTACCGAAACTCAGCCACAGAAATCCACTACACCTGAGGAACGCCACTCCTCACTGGTCCCTACTTGGACATCAAGCCATTGACTGCAACTCTTTGAGCGTGGCCATCCAGCCAATCCCTTATCCACCAAGTGGTCCATCCATCAGATCCATGTCTCTCCAGTTTAGAGACCAGGATGTCACACGGGACAGTGTCAAATGCTTTTCACAATTCCAGGTAGATGACATCAGTCACTCTTCCCTCATCCACCGATGCTGTAACCCCATTGTAGAAGGCCACCAAGTTTGTCAGGCACAGGGTCCAGTGGAGGGCCACAAAGATGATTAGGGGTCTGGAGCACCTCTCATGAGGAGAGAACTGTGGGAGCTGGGCCTGTTTAGTCTAGAGAAGACTGAGAGGAGATCTAATTAATGCATATAAATATCTCAAAGGCAGGTGCCAAGAGGATGGTGCCAGACTCTTTTCAGTGGTGCCCAGCAACAGGACAAGGAGCAATGGCCATAAACTAAAACACGAGAAGTTTCACCTCAACATGAGGAAGAACTTCTTTATGTTGAGGCTGGCAGAGCACTGGAACAGGCTGCCCAGGGAGGTCATGGAGTCTCCCTCTTTGGAGACATTCAAAACCCACCTGGACACATTCTTGTGTCACCTGCTCTAGGTAAACCTGCCTTGGCAGGGGGGTTGGACTGGGTGATCTCCAGAGGTCCCTTTCAACCCTAACGATTCTGTGATTCTGTGATTTGCCCTTAGTGAAGCCATGTTGGCTGTCACCAATCACCTCCTTATTTTCCATATGCCTTAGCTTAGTTTCCAGGAGGATCTGCTCCATGATCTTGCCAGGCACTGAGGTGAGTCTGACAGGCCTGTAGTTCCCTGGGTCTTCCTTATTTCCCTTTTTAAAAATCGGGATTATGTTTCCTCTTTTTCAGTCACGGGAACTTCACCAGACTGCCATGACTTTTCAAATATGATGGATAGTGGCTTAGCCACTTCCTCAGCCAGTTCTTTCGGGACCCATGGATGTACCTTGTCAGGTCTCAGGGAATTGTTCACCTTCAGGTTCCTTAGATGGTTTCAAACCTGATCTTCTCCTTTGGTGGGTGGTACTTCATTTTCTCAGCCCCTGCCTTTGGATTCTGTGAGTTGGGCAGTGTGACTGGAGCACTTGCCAATTAAGACCAAGGCAAAAAACTCATTGAGTACCTCAGCTTTCTCCATGGCCCGCGTAGCCAGATCTCCTGTTTTGCTCATTATGGGGGAAGGGGGGGGGGTAGGGGGGTGGGTGTACGGTTTCTTTTATCTTTCTTTCTTATCCCATGTGCCTGTAGAAACCTTTATTGTTATTTTTCATGTCCTTAGCCAAGTTCAGCTCCAGCTGCGCCTTGGCTTTCCTGATCTCCTCCCTGCACTCCCAGGCCATATCCCTATAATCTCCCCAGGATATGTTTCACTGCCTCCACTGCCTATGCATTTTGGCTTTGTGTTTTAGTTTGGGTTCTCCCTTTTGGGTTCTAGGTTATTGTGCAGATGCAAGGGGCTTTTACACATTCAGATGACTCACTGTCTTGTAAATTTCTCTTTGTTTAAATGATATTATTATTCAAAAATAGAAGTAAAATATTGTATAACTGGAATGGGGATACAGTTCACTGAAAGATTGTTTCCTTTGTAGATTGATGAGCACAAGATATGTGTTTGTGTACGAAAACGACCACTCAATAAAAAAGGTATGGCCATTTAAGATTTTGCAGATTTTTTTTCTCTGAAAAGCTGCTTCTGATAGTAATATTATTTGTATTAAAGAGATCTAGAAATACTGATCAAAGATGAAACACTTATACTAGACAATATGTGTGAAGCACCCAGAAAATTCATAAACTTATCATAACCTGAATAAAGATGGGGAGAAAAGTAGTTTAACTGTCACCATTTTATGTAGTGTAATTTTTTCCCAAGGTCATCTAGGATGTATTTAGTTGATCTGGGAATTAATTCTACTGTAATTTCTTCAGTATTCTTACATTGTGTTAGGATCACCATTTTTTTAAACTATTCTTTAAGTGATCACCTGATCAGTGAGCTACTCAATGAAAATTTTTCTACACTTTTTTTATACCTGTATATTTGTACTTTCAAGTCTTGAACCAAACATCAAGGGTACAATTCAGGTGCTTGAATGTTGGTGTCTTCTGACATTTAAGGTGTTGTCGTGGGTTAAAAAGGGTTTTCCCCTGGAGTTGGAAAGTGGTTAACCCCGGGGGGTGGTGTTCTTGGTGTAGAGCCAATCAGAAGTTACAATTCGCCCCTGTGAAATTAACATATTACAACAGACCAGAAAAGGAGACCTGATTACATAGCTGGAAGAGAGGCAGCCATGGCTCGAGACGCCACGTGTTTGAGAGAGGGGCCAGTGAGCCCCCCTGGGGCCAGGCTGCGAGGGACCCAGAACAGTATTAAAACTGGACCAGGTGCCGTAGCCAAAGGCTGGGGGGAGTTTTCTCCACTGTGAGTGGGCAGCAGAAAGATGCTGGAGCGGCGGCAGAGGCAGTGCTGAGTGGAGAGCTGTGGCTGAAAGCCAAAAAGATAGCCAGCAAGCAGTGAGATGGCACGGAGCCAGGCTGAGAGATGCAGAGATGTCCTGCAGGAGGGAGAGCTGGCAACAGAGCAGAGAAAACTCAGTAGAGACTGTTTTGGGGTAAGACTGAATTAAATCTCCCCAAAACCCCTTTAGAGACTCTCTTTTGGAAAGAGGGGTGGACTTCCATTTGAAGTGAGTTCCAAAATGCAGCCGCAGCTAGAGAGAGAAAGAAGAGCTGAGAACTTGGAGACGTCCTGTGAGCTGGACCAGGACAGAATGCAGGGGAAGTGGCCCTCCCCTGCCACGTTTGCAGCAGAGACAGAGCAAAGGAGCTCTGTTAGAACGCTTGGGGCAAAAACTGAACTGAGAGCCCCTAAACATTCTGACTCGGGGGGAACTTAACCCCCCGAGGAAGGGGCTTTCATGGGATGCCTTGCACCCTGTGATATGACCGTGGTAAGGCGAGTTTTATCCCTGGTTTGCAGCCCACGGGCGAGGCCTTCAGTTGGAGCCGAAGGGCTACAGGGGCATGAGAGAAAAAACCCCTGCGTTGTAACGAAGAGAGAGATTTTCCAACTACGACGAAGTGAATCTGCTGCTTGGAAGAGATTCTACTGCCCTGAAAGATTTCTTCTTCTTTCCTTCTGAACTTTTATTGGAGGGAAAGGAGGGATTTGATCTATGTAAATATATTGCTTTACCATAGGAGAGATAATTAGAATTGTTGTATATAAAGGTATTATAATATTTATTGTGTTAGTAATAAATTTTGATATAATTTCCCCATGCTAGTAGATGTGTTATGTCTGAAAACCCCTCTCACACTGAAACAAATTGTGGGAGGCTTGAAAATTGGATTTTTGGGGAGTTCAAACCACGACAGGTGTTCAATGGTGTCCAAGACATCCTTGCAGGATTAGCAGGTTATAGACAAACTGGAGACTTGTATCTCCTGGAGTTGTTGCTTGGGGCTGGGCATATGGAATGGCACTAAACAATTATTTTTAGGTACTGGAATCACTCCCTAGTGACTTCTTTTCTAGTATGATTAGCATTACTACTTTTTTTCTTACTGCCTGCTGATCAGACTGGAGTCTGTATCCCTCCCAAAAAAAACCATTTAGTTTTTCAACTCCAGCTAAATCCCGATCTTTCTATGAAGTTCTTTACTTTCATAGGAAATTAAGAACTGCAAATGCTTCTGGATTGCATCCTGTCTGAATCCAGCACTAAAGTAAGCTGATTTTCATTTTGAAAGACATTTCTTTCCTTCTCTTTGTTATTTTTTTTTAACTTAAGGACTTAAAGAACTTTGAAACAACATGGGATGAATTTATTATTTTTGTACTGTCAACTACACATTGAGGATTATCTGGAGGATATCCAGAGGAACATGGGAGAATTGTATAGAAAAGGGAAAGGGAAAACATATGTTGATGTCAGTATACAGTTAGTTTTCTTTTGTCTTATTTTTTTCCCCTACAGATTGCTGCTTCCCCTACCTTTTTTGTTTATTTTTACTTTTGCTGTTTTCTTATTCCATGTATTTTTCTTTTATTGATCTGAAAGGAATGCATAATTGCAAAAATTGATTGATTGAAACTATTTTTCACAACCTATGTAATAAGGGCATTCAATATACAAGTCTGGTAACAGTTCAATTTCTGTTTTAGCATTGGAGGTTATCTTTAATAAAATATGACTCAGAGATGTGATACATTTGGGGGGAACGTTGCCTTCAACCTGCACTGAAGCTGGAGAAAGTGAAAATACAGTAATTGATAGCAAGTTGTCATGAGGCATAAATTAGGATTCAGAAGTGGGACTTGATTCTGTGCAAGTTGTATATCTTGGGTATTAGTGGTTTGGGGCTATTAAAAAGTAGTTCTGAAGCGCTGATAGGAAGATGAGTGCCTAAGTAAAAATGAGGTTGGCACTAAAGTTATTTTGCATTTTTAGGAATAGGCTATAATAAAAGGTATTAATGAAATAATCTATGCTGGCGAGGAACCATAGAGATAATCTCGTACCCACATAATGAAGTATTCTGAGAACATTCACTTTAATTTTGAAAGTTCATAAGAAACAATATTTCTTTTGTCACATTTTAAAATTATATAAAATTATATAAAGTATAAAGAAATCAAAGATATTAGTCTGTAATACCTTGAAGAGAAAAAATATAGTTTTTCCTTTATTATTGCAATAACAACATGCCAATAATATTATCTTTCCCCTTTCATGTTCTGTATTTTGAAATACCGTAAGATGTTAAAATAATTTAATAGAAATCAAGTGTACAAATCAATTTCTGTCAGTCTCACAAACACAGAATTATCACCAAAGTCTTTAGGTGTTCTCAGCATCAATCATTCT
The DNA here is from genome assembly GCF_036250125.1 of Pseudopipra pipra. Lineage (NCBI taxonomy): Eukaryota > Metazoa > Chordata > Aves > Passeriformes > Pipridae > Pseudopipra > Pseudopipra pipra. The sequence goes on along the minus strand of NC_087580.1, from coordinate 61,623,771 downwards.
GTGGATTGACTTTTCAGGAAGTAGGACACATTAGTCATCTTGACTGTACACAGAAAGAATCTTTATTTTTGTGCATATCATGGATCACTGGGTTCTCTGTTTTGCTGAGTCATATCTCATACAACAACTAGCAATAAATTGTAGTGCTGTGTAGTAATTATAACCTGGGGACTCACTATTGAAATCACGTCTAGATGGCTTTTGTTCATTCCTAGTGATAGGAAGCATCATTAACACGTTCAGCTTTTTCTCCTTACAAATAATTTAAAGAAAAGATTTTCCTTTAAAGAAATTCTGTATTAAAGATGTATACTTGAGATTCCAAGAGGAATACACAAATGAAAATGTCTGTGTAGAATGAAAAGTTTTTTCCTTTTTGAAAGCTATGAACATATGACTATAACTTTAAGGATTTACGAAAAATAAAAAGATAATTTTAAAATGAAGTTATAATGATAGTGCTATCATTAATGATCTTAGCTTTTCTAGTCAACTTTGTACAACCTTTCTTTACCTTCTAGCACTTGGTAAGATAGGAAGACGGCTTCAAAAATGAAATCTCTTAGCAGATTACTATCTAGGTATCAGAAGCCCAAGTTCATTGCAGTGTTGTTACTTGCAGGAGCTGTGTTATCTGAGACATTATAAGAGTGTAAACAATGAAAATATGTAAAAAATAGTGATGTGTTGCTACTTAAATATATGTATTTCATTTATTTTATAGAAACTTTAATGAAAGACCTTGATGTAATAACGATTCCTAATAAAGATGTTGTGATGGTACATGAACCAAAACAAAAAGTGGATTTAACAAGGTACCTAGAAAACCAAACTTTTCGTTTTGATTATGCCTTTGATGACACGGCTCCTAATGAAATGGTTTACAGGTATGTGTATGTGGTTTCTTTGGTGAATCTTTTTTCTCATATGTCTCCAATGTCAATAGCTGTGGGCTTACCTTGGTCATGGACTTATATTCTGTGTGTTATCAGATATGCATATTGCTAACTCCATTCTTTTGCCTGTTCACTTTTGGTTTAGCTCTGTTTATCCTGAATCCTGGTCTCAGTTCTCCAAGACCTTTCCAGGCTCTAGTGTGTATTGCCTCCTCAGGAGGCAAACAAATCACGAGAGGGTGGGGAAAGAGTATGGAGAGCCCCCAAGGTATTTGGATCTCCATTTTCTCCTTTATTCTTCTGTTTCACTCCCACAGTTGGAACAGAATAATGCACACAGTATTTTAAAAAACTTGTTTAGAAGTAGTTGTTTACCTTGTATAAGTTGCTAAATGGATTAGATACAGTAGAAGGCAAGGTTAGACACCATGACAGGTCGTAATCTTGGTACACAGTCTAAATATTGTGAATATTTTTGCAAGGAATATTGATATTAGAAAGGAATTTGATTAAGATAATTTCCCTTATGCTTAGAAAGTGCTTCCTATAGCCTTAAGGAGTAGGGACAGAGAATTATCTTAATTCTTGTTTTTAATCCAACAATTAGGAAGTGAAAGTTGGCATCATATCCTGACTGATGTTAGATGCTAACATCCTGTTAGTAGATAAGAGAATTATTAAAAGGCCTTGAAAATCAAAACTTGTGTCTTATACTTGATATAAATAAGAGGAGAAGTGTAGCAAAAGTAAAAACTTCTTAGTCTGTCAGTTTACACTAATGAAAAAACTTCTAAACAGCGAAGCCGTGCCCTTGGAAATTTCTGTCTCTAATGATTGTCTACTGGTAGCATCTTTTCTTTCTTGATAGTAAAGAGCTGAGAGAGTGATCTAGCTGGTGAAATGTGCCTCTGTCACAGGGAGATAACATCTTCAAATAGGGTAGCAGTTGAGCTCTGGTCTTTTTAGGCAGCTGTTGCCTTGGCACTGCTCGAACCTCTTCTGACATAGCTGCGAGGTCACTTCCTGGCTCTCCCTGATCACTTATTGGGTAGAAGTCAGTATCCCTTAGGACTTTCCAACACAAGAGGGGGGGGAAGTGACTCAGATTCGAAAAATACTTGGCTAGAGATGCAGTGAAACAACACTGGAGGTGAGAGAGAGAGAGTGTTTGAGACATTTCTTGGAAGGGCTCAAAGGGGTCTCCACCCCATGTCCTTCCTTTGTCTTAAAGAGTTTTGCTTTTCTGTCTAGCCTTTTTCTTACAGCCTCTCGCAACAGTTTTCCTCCTGCTTAACAACCAGTTCTTGTAATCTCTATCCTTCATGTTATTTGTCTTTGTGAGCATAGTGTTTAAATGTGAGGGCTGGTTTTGACATACAATGTTATTATGTTTTTGTGCTGAGTTTCTTCTGCAAAATTTTTATTAGTTGCATAATAAATTAATAGTAATATGGGAAAATATTGAAAGATGTTTGTATTCATACTGAAACAATAAATCTCTAGTCTGTGTAGCAGTACAGGCTTTTTTCTTCTCCCTCATATGGCAGAATAATGATTATTACATGAAGGATAATCTACTTCAAGGACTCCTGTAATAACACAATTAAGAGGAAAATAGGTATCATTGCCTGCTCTAACCAGAACTATCAGGGTCACAGCAGGGGAAAAAAAAAGTATGACAAGTGTCATGGTTTGAGAGCCCCAAAAATCTAACCCCTATCTTCAAACCCCCTCCCACATCTCAACTCAGTGTGAGAAGGTTTTTTCCAGACAACCACATGAGACTCAAAATGGGGGAAAGGGAATATATTACAATGACTATACACATAAATATTATAATACATTTTACACACGATCTCAACTATCTCTACCATGACATAAGTATTTACAATGTATCAAATCTCTTCTCCCCTCCAAATAAAAGTCCAGGAGGGAAGAAGGAAAGATCCTTTCCAGTCTCAGAGCAGCAGTTTCTCTAAGGCAGCAGTCATCTATCCTCTTCTCATGCGGCAGCTGATAGCTGGATTTCTGCCAGCACACACGAGGGGGGAATCCAAGCCCCCTCGGCCACTCGTCTTTCAAGCGAGGGTCTTCCTCCGTGGGCTGTGTAGCAGGGACAAAACTCGCTTCACCACGGTCATATCATGAAGTGCAGGGGCATCTTTGTGAAAGTCCCTTCCTCAGGGGGTTCACCCGTGAGTCAGAACATCTTGGGCAGCTTTCAGTTGCAAGCCTTTGCCTCAAGAGTTCTACCAGAGCTCCTGTGCTCTGTCTCAGGCTGCTAGGCTTGGCAGCAGTGGCGAGGGGGGGAAAAGCCAAGGTCACCCCCCTCTGCATTCCTTCTCCGTCCTGGTCTAGCTTTCCAGGACGCTTTGAGCTTTTCAGCTCTTTTCTCTCTGGTGCTGAATGTTGCATTTTAGGACTTCCATCCAGTAGGAGTCCACCACCCCAACTTAAGAGGGGTCTCAAAAGGGTTTTGGGGGGTCTGGTTCAGTTCTTACCCCCAAAACTCTGTGTAGAGTTTAGTCCTGCTCTTTCTCTCTCTTCATTAGACATCTCTGTGTCTTCTTGGCTGCATACTGTGGCTTTCTTATCTTTTGGCTCTTAGCCATAGTCTCTGGACACTGCTTCTGCCACTGCTCTGTCTCTGCTCAGTCACGGTGGAGAAAACCTTTTTTAACTTTGAGCCACAGGTACTTAGCCCAGCATTACGCTGTTCCAAGTCCCTGCAGCCCCCCCCAGCCAGGGGCTGGGGGGCCCCAGAGGCCCCAAGGGGCTCCGAGCCCCTTTCCTCGTGGCCTCAGAACATGGCTACCACTTCTGCCACCAAACTACAACTAACCTTCTCTTCCGTTTGCTTGTGGTATGTTTATATTTCGCAGAAGCGCTTATTGGTTAAAACTTCAAAACTTCCAGGGTCACCACCCCCTGGGGTTTTACCATTTTATAACTTCACCACAACTGTCCACCCCCTCGCTTTTGCGAAATATCAGTTTTCTTCAGTATGCTAAAATTGCTCATTATATTTCTATACTGAAAAATGTTCTCAAGAAATGTACTACTCTTATTTTTTATTATTATTTTACTTAAGCTGTATTTGAAGTATTTTTGAATCCTTGAGGCACAACACGGAGTTGCAAGTTTTCTTTAGTATTAAAAAACTGAAATGCCTTTTGAATTTTAAAGGAGAATCAGAGTTTATATTTCTGAATGATCAAGATTGCAAATAAAGGTTCTACTAGAAGGAAAGTTGGACTGTTTTGGCATGGTACCATTTGGAGTTGTATAATGCCTTACAATAACTTTTCTAGATATGTTTGTATTTTACCTTATTTTAAAATACATATAATAAAGTCAATTTTTTATAAATCATCAAAATAAATAATTTCAAACTCAGTTAAACAGAGATAATGGAATGTGCTTCTTAGGTGATAGGTTTCCTGAAATTGATTGGGAATATCCTCTTGAGGACAAAAGAGGTATATAATTGGAGGATGCAAACAAGTCTAAGTCTGATCAGGAATAATCTGGTACATTTTTGATGAAAACTGATGATTCAATTAGATTTTTGCATAACCCTTGGTTGGTGAATGGCCCATATTATTTTCATAAGTAATGTTGTGTTTGTTCCAAAGTGGAATGAAAGGATGTTATAACACCTCAGCGTTTCTGTAAACAATCATTCTTGTTTCTGTCACTAAACATGCTTTATTTGTAAACACCTGGAAAAAGTTTAGAAAGACAGACTCTTAGCTCCATCACCTGGTGGAGGTAACCCTCCATAAAGTTACTCTTTGCTTTTGGAGGTTTTAATGAAGTAATGGTGATAAGAAGCTGAAGTAGGAGCAATAGCCATATTTATTTAAGTAAAAATTAATTCTCTAAAATAGAAAAATTATACTTTGGAAAATATTTTTGACACATCAAATAATAATTAAGGTATAACTGGATTTTTCCATTCTGATGAGCTTGGGTACAAGTTTTATTGAGCCTTCTCTCAGCATAACTATGTTCTCAAAATATTTAAACACGTGCAATGTTTTTTTGGCCATCTGTCATCTAAACCTAATCTTGGAAGCTGATTTAGGGAAAAAAAACTATAGTGGAATTTTTGTATTGGCAAAATCTTAGTATTTATCGGCTGCACTGTCCTACTTCTGTATCTTATAATGGTGCCTTCTTTAGGGAGCTCCAAACTCCATGTAATAAGCTGTGCCGTGTTGCATCACTAAAACAAGAAATTTTTTTTCTGAGGGTTTGAAGGAAGATAATGTTTTTGTAAAATAAATGGGAAACACCTTGTAGCTTTTCTTTAATTGTCTAGGATATTTGAATGCCTTAGAGCTGGTAGCCTCTTTAGTTCAGGAATTAATGTGATGTCCTTTGGCCTCTCAAAGTACAGAACCAGTTTTGTCACTTCTGGCATTAAAATTTATAGTGCCCTTGTGGTAGTGTGGGATTTTAAAGTAATTAAATTTCTTAAGTACTGTTGTTTTTTGCATTTAAGGTTTACAGCTCGACCATTAGTAGAGACCATATTTGAAAGGGGAATGGCCACTTGTTTTGCATATGGACAAACAGGCAGTGGAAAAACCCATGTAAGTATTTCTTCTACATATCAGCAATACACTTCTTTTTATGTATGATACACTTCTAATTCTAATAAGTAACAAATATGTAAGTTACAGTTCTATGATCTTTATAGTGTATTTTTGGTCTTTTTTGGTTTTTTAATTTAGACTATGGGCGGTGACTTTTCAGGAAAAAACCAAGATTGTTCTAAAGGAATATATGCACTTGCAGGTGAGACTTTATACTTCTTGTGGCTTTTTGAAAATTAGTTGTCTTAGTTTAACAAGACAAAAATGTCTGCCAAGGATGGCGGAATAGGAAAAAAACAAACTCCTCCCTCTAAGTTATTATAACTTTGAAATTAAGAGACTTCAGGTGAAAAAGTGTGGAAAAGGAAATAACAGCTCTTTACTAAATATATATATAACAAAACAGAACAAGCAACAATACCGTAACTGAAACTTTCACCAAAAACAATTAAGTATTTGTGCCTTTTGGTGCAGTTATAACCACACCCAGCAGGGGGCACTGGCGTGCCTTGGGAGGCAGGGGCTGCAGTGCCTCACTCACTGTCACCAGGGGGCGCTGTTGGGCTCTGGCGAAATGCTGGAGCTGCAGTGACTCCCTTTCACCCAGCAAGGGGAGCTGTTGTGCCTCGGGAGAAGCGAAGGCTGCAGTTACTTACTGGCGGCCGGCAGGGGGCGCTGTCGGGCTCTGGTGGCTGCCGCTCCCACGGGCATCGGCGCGTGGGGGGCAGCTGGGTCGACCTCCCGGAGGGCGCGGGCCACCGCCGGCACGGGAAGGGAGAAGGGGGAAGGGTGATTCCTCCCCTCATGGGCTTCTGTGGACTCACGCTATCGAAGGCTGGCTCTGGCTGGGACCCCCTTGTAGATGAATGCAAACTGCTGCCGACACGGAAGGGAGAAGGGGGAAGAAAAGGTGCAGGCAGCGACCCCCACATCCTCCTGAGCTAGGCGAGCAATCCAAAAACCAGACCGAACCACTCCAGCCCACACCACGTGACTCCCCCCAAAAGGTAAAATGCCCGGCAAAACGCAAGCCAAAAATGCCCAGCCAAAAACTGCCAGCCCCTTTCCCCTTACCGCCTCCCCCCCCCCCCCCCCCCCCCCCCCCCCCCCCCCGCCCCTTTCCCTCTGACTGCTGCTGCTACCTTCCCCTACTGCCTCAGGCAGAGGCAGAGGAAAACAAAAGAGTCCCACTTTTTGCTGAGAAAAGTCATTAGCTTTTCAATGGGGGGCAATTAGACTACAAGCTAGAAAACAGCGGTTCATCTTATCCTAGCAGACTGTTGGTGTGGGAAATTCACAAAAAAAAAAAAACAAAACTATAACATTAGTCGAGGTCAATACATTTCTGCTTCCTGTTGTACAAACATAAAGGTCTACATATTTTGCATTACAGTGGAACTTTGGTAACAAAAAATAGTTCCTAGGTGTGCAGATTTTACACAGTAAGGTAAATATATATAGATAACTTCAAAAATATAAAAAATATAAATGATGATTGAGTTTACAATTTTGGAGTCTTCCACATCTTCCAATGGAATGTGGCAGTTTAAACTGCAGTGTTTTTTATTTGATTGACTTGATACGAGATGCTATAAAATAGACCGCTATGCATTAATGAGTCTTCACTAAATGAAAATACATAACTACATTTCTTTTTTTTTTTTTGTAAATATATTCACAGCTAGAGATGTCTTTTTAATGCTAAAGAAGCCAAACTATAAGAAGTTAGAACTTCAAGTATATGCAACATTTTTTGAGATCTATAGTGGTAAGGTAAGTACCTGATCTTTTTCTGAGGAAGGTGGAATTTCTTTTACACAAAACAGATTGTGAGCTTGTCACATAAAAGATTTTTTTCCTTCTTGTACTGAAAGCTTTATTTCAAATAATTCTTTACACTTCTCTTTCAATCACAGAATCTGTCAGGCTGGAAGGGACCACAGTGGGTCATCTGGTCCAACCTCCCTGCTAAAGCAGCATTGTGCATGGAATACTTTGCATATTTTGATATGAGATTTGAAGCAAAAATGTCTTTTAAAGCTCCTCTATAACTGTTCTGTTCCTCTCCTCCCCAAGGTTTTTGACTTGTTGAACAGGAAGACAAAATTAAGAGTATTAGAAGATGGTAAACAGCAAGTCCAGGTGGTGGGATTACAGGAACGGGAAGTCAAATGTGTTGAAGATGTTCTTAAGCTTATTGAAATAGGCAACAGCTGCAGGTATCTCCCATAGCTTTCACCAATTTTTCACTGTAAATTAAAGAATTGGAACAAGATTTTTTTTGTGTCTCTTCATAGTGATGGCTTTTTAATATGCAGTGGTATTTTGATGATATTGGCTGCAAGTAAGAAAACTGCCTATCTTTTGAATGAAGATAGTTTAGAGTTTCTCAGCTAGAGAGAAATAACAGATTTTTCTACAGAATGTGAATTGCATGCATTATATAACCAGTTTGTTGTCTTAAATTCACATCATTTATAATCTGGAATACTGCCAGATTCTTCAGTTCTAAAAGACCTTGATATGTAGTGACAGAAGTATAAAAGTTGGGATTTTGTTAAGATCCAGTTGTATTATTTTTAAAATCAGTCTTGTGATAGACTGCTGCCTGATTAGATAAAAATACCACATGCGACATTTTGCATGTAAGCTCTCTGATAGTCTGAAATCTTTGGAGATCTGATTATTCTTGCTTTTAAGAGGGTAGTAAAATGTTACAAATCTTCCATTTCTGTTTGAAGAATTGGAGAAATAAGTATAATTATACTATGCACATCAAATTATTAGGGTAAAAACAGGACTCTGCCCTGAAAAAACTCATGTTCTGAGGGTAATGTGTTTAACATGTATGGTCCTTTGCCTGTTCATATGTCCTTCCTTTTTTCGTTTTGTTAAAGGACATCTGGCCAGACATCTGCAAATGCTCACTCATCTCGAAGCCATGCAGTATTTCAGATTATTCTCAGAAGGAAAGGGAAATTGCATGGTAAATTTTCTCTGATTGATTTGGCTGGCAATGAAAGAGGAGCAGATACTTCCAGTGCAGACAGGCAGACTCGACTGGAAGGTGCGGAAATTAACAAGAGTCTTTTAGCACTCAAGGTAACTGAAATGTTTCCATTGCTTTTGAGTAGGTGAAAGCCTTCTACATATAATAGCAATGACTATTGAAACAAATGTTTTTGCAGGCTTTGCTTGTCTACATTGTCTACTGATGTGACAGGTAAAATAACATCTTGTTTTTCCTTTAAATGCCTGAAAAAACACTTGGTAATTACCAAGTAGAAACATTGCAGAAACATTGTGCTATCAATTTTAATGTAGTTTAAAAAACAAAAAAAACCCCAACAAAATCCCCAGTAGTTGAATTTGAACACTTTTGATACACACATATTTTTTTTAATAAGAAAAGATAAAAAAAAAGATACCTTTTTTAGTGGTTTAACCCCAGCTAGCAACCTCCTGACCAACTCCTCCCAGTTTATATACTGGGCATGATGTTCAGTGGTGTGGAATATCCCTTTGGGCAGTTTGGATCAGCTGTGCTGGCCATGCTCTCTCCCAGATTCTTGTGCAGTTCCTCACTGGCAGAGCATGAGACACTGAAAAGCCCTTGACTCAGGGTAAGAACTTCTCAGCAACAACCAAAACATCAGTGTATTATCAGCATTATTCTCATACTGAATCCAAAACACAGCACTGTGACAGCTACTGAGAAATTATCTTAGCCAAAACCAGGACAGTATCCACCCCTTATTCCATACCATTTACATCATGCCAGGTCACACAGTTCCCAATACACTATCACCTTTCCTGTCTTTTGATATACACAGATATCATTCCCTTAGTCTATGGACCATACCTATAAAAGTCCATTGAGTTCATTTAGTCCATGACCTTTTGTTGTAACAGTCTTTCAGGGAAGGTGTGTGGTGTTGGATTGTTGCATGCTGTCTTGGTTTGAAATTGCCCTCCCCAGGAGTCGGGGGGGGGGCCTAGAGGTGATTGAGTCCCGGGGCAGTCTCCCCTGAAGGACCAATCACCGCTCATTTTGTTCGCTCCTGTGGAAAATCAGATATACACAACTGCCGGAAGTTGGCAGTCTGTCTGCTGCTGTGTCTGCTGCTGTGTTGGTGTGTGCATGTGAGAGGGCCCAGGGGTGGCCCTGGAGGGGAAGAGGGGCCCTGCGCCCCACAGCTCTGGCCAAGCTAGGGTTGGAGGCAGCACTGGAGTGTTGTGAGAGAGAGAGAGAGACTCACAACCATGAGGTAAGCGGGAGAGAGAGGCAAGCTCCTTGCAAGGAACCAGGCCCTATCCCCCCCTTTCCAGCCAGACTGCGGAGCGGGGGCTTTCTTTTTTCCCTCTCACTGTAAGAGTGGGGGGAAGGCTCAGCATTGGAGCTGAGCCAGGAGACGGGCCAAAGGAGGCTCGATGCCAGGGAAGAAAAACCCAGGCGAAATTGGAGACAGGCCAGAGAGAGGCTCGGCGGGTGCCCTACAGAGATTTGACTGGGGGCAGCCGAAAACTGACTCGGAGGAGGAATGAAAATTCCAGGACGCGTGCACGTGATAAGCTAAGCTGAACTACAGCAGCTACGGAACCGAGGGAGAGAGACATATGAGAGAGAATCACACAGCAGAGATTGGCACAGAACCAAGAGAGCACAGACTCAAACTATTTTCTTGGACTTCGTAAGGAAGAAGAGACTTCAGTAAACAGCTGGAGGTTGGTGGGGGGGAGTGAATCAAAGGAAACCCTTTTCCCTGAACACTCCCATGAGAGAAAGACTGCTTACCTATCAACCGGAAGGGCTTCTCCTGGGCTGACTTAAGGGAGGGGCTTAGAAGGATGATAGAAGTGTGTAATATTGTATATATATAGTTGCTTTTAGCTTGTACAGTATTTAATTTGTATAGAATGAATGTATATACTTTCCCTTCCCCCTATAGAGGTGTCTGCCTGAAAGTTTCTCTTCGGTGTTGAGGTAAAATTGTGGGAAGGGGTGGGGGAAGCCTGGAAATTGGATTTTGGATTTTTGTGGTGGTTAAAACCCCCACACATGCTGAAGCCAGTTCTGATTCCATCACTACTGCACTTGTCCAGCTTCATCAAAGTTCATTCTTCGTTAATGTGGCAATCGAAATGGAGCTGGGTTCAGATCCCCAAATCTGGAGTGGCAGAGACTTGTGATGATGGCTGTATAGCCACCATAGAAGTGATAATATACAGTGTTAATAATATAGCAATATAGTATAGCAGTGTCTATGGTGAACTTGCCACTGGCTGCCGCATGAGAGGAGCCCCGAAGAAAAGATACAAGGACTCCCTGAAACAACATCTCAGCCTTGGCCATATTGATCACCACAACTGGTCTACTCTGACCTCAAATCGGGAGGCCTGGAGACACACCATCTATAACGCAGCTGTCTCCTTCGAGAACACACGCAGGATCACTCTCGAGGAAAAAAGGCAATGCAGAAAGAACCATGTATTGCGGAATACACCATCTAAGGAGTCTTTCTGCTGTGCCTTTTGCAATCGGATATGTCTGTCACGTATTGGCCTCATAAGCCACCAGCGTGCCTGTAGCAAATGTGGATAGAGCCTTCCCAAATCTTCGTTCGCGAAGCCTAGCCATGATGATAGTATAGCAGTGTATAATATAGCAATTAACATCATGCAATTTAATTCAGAGGCTATTCTTACCCAAAATCAAATCCCCTTGAGGCACACACCAGACTTCCTCATCCTCTGGCATTACCCACCATGTGCACTCAGGTCCTTGAGCAAAAGCAATCCCACAGATGGGTTTGCCTGTGCCTGTGGCAGGGATAATCCAGACTGTTTTCCCCAGCATGTTTTTAATGTGCACTGCAGGAACTCTTTCCCCTTCTACAGTACATAAAAGTTTTGATTGGGCAGGGCCAGCTCAATTGGCAGATCCTTTGCTGTTGACTAACCAGGTGGCCTTTGCCAAATATGTATGTCAATGTTTGAAGGTTTCCCCACCCATTGCTCTCAGTGCAGTTTTTAATGATCTGTTGCACTGTTCAGTTTTCCCGGAGGCTGGTGCATGATAGGGAATGTGATACACGCACACAATGCCATGTTCTTTGGCCCAAGTGTCTATGAGGTTGTTTTGGAAATGAGTTCCGTTGTCTGACACAATTCTTTCTGGAGTACCGTGTTGCCATAAGACTTGCTTTCCAAGGCCCAGGATAGTGTTCTGGACTGTGGCATGGGGCACAGAGTATGTTTCCAGCCATCCGGTGGTTGCTTCCACCATCATAAGCACATGGCACTTGCCGTCATGGGTTTGGGGGAGTGTGATAGAGTCAGTCTGTCAGGCCTCCCCATACTTATATTTCAGCCGTTGTCCTCCATAGCACAGAGGCTTTAACCTCTTAGCCTGCTTAATTGCAGTACATTTCACATTCATGGATAACCTGTGCGATAGTGTCCATAAGTCCACCCCTTGATCACGAGCCCTCCTCTGCTGACATTCCAAAATCTTTGCCTTCTGACCAGTCCACGATCACTTCCAAGATTCCTGGAGGACTGGGTTTCCTATTTGAGCTCATCATGTGATCAGTGTGACCCACTTACTCCATGTAGCATCAGTTGCATGATACGTAGAGGAAACCCTCCCTTTGAACATCCAACTCAACACGGGTAACTGAGGTGTCAGAAGGAGCTGGGCTTCAATACCAATCACCTCTGAAGCAGCTTGAACACCTTCATAAGCTGCCAGTATCTCTTTTTCAGTTGCAGTATACTGAGCATTTTATCCTCTCTATCCCTGACTCCAAAAGCCTAGAGGTTGACCTTGAGTCTCCTCTGGTGCTTTCTGCCAGAGGCTCCAGATATGGCCATTCTCCCCAGCTGCACTGTAGAGCACATTTTATACATCTTGCCCTGTCTGGACTGGCCCAAGGGCTACAGCATGAACTATTTCCTGTTTTATTTGTTCAAAGTCTTGTTGTTGCTCAGGGCCCCATTTGAAATCATTCTTCTTCCAGGTCACTTGATAGCAAGGGCTGACAATCAGACTTATTTGGAACGTGCATTCTCCAAAATCCTACAACACCTAAGAAAGCTTGTTTTTTTTCTTACTAGTTGGTGGAGACATTGCTACTGATAACGTTCATCTTGCCATTTTATTCATAAAAAAGGGATTTCTTGTACAGGGCCCTTGATCTTACTTTGTTTTATAATGTCACGACGAGGGAAGAAAGGGACCCTCAATATGAGAATCAGCAAGCTTCGTTTATTGATCACTGCTAACAGCTTAATATATGCTTTATAATTAGCTCATACATATTGCAAAAGCTAAGCTCATTATTGGCTCTGGCTTAAATGTTGATTTCACCTCTTACTCCTTTCTTATGTTGACACAGGTGGCTCTCAGTTGCTTTTGTTTTGCTAATCACAACGATCTGTTTACCAGCCAACTAGCAGGCACAAAGACACTGTAGCTTTTGCTATCTCAGATTTTCTCACGGCCTAGGCAAGCCGTGTTCTATAGCCAATTCCCTACAATACCCCCGTTTTTTTATTCTGGGCCAACAATGTTTTCTCTGTTATAGCACTTACACGTTTAACAATACAAGAAAAAGCAATACGAACTATTACTAAAATTACAACAATTGTCAACAACCATCGTAGACTTTTCTTTAACAAAACTTAAAACCCATTCAGACATAGAACCAAAAATAGATTGAAGCCACGAGTCTATAGGACTAGTTGTTACTGTTACTTTCTTTGTGTGTTCTACTGTTTCACCCAGGCTCTACAGTTCTTTTGTGTACAGCCTAGGCAGTTTGTGCCAGCTGGACAAGTCGTGGCTTTGATAAACACTTAATCTAGATTGAAATAATCCCAACATAAAACAGGTTTGAGTCCCATTATCACTTGTGTTACGTACAGACAGTGATCTCCTTAAATCTAACTCTTGGGTATCTTTTGCCAGAGTAAGACCACCCACTCCTGCAACTGTTGCTCCTGAAAATTGTCAGAATGTTTGAGCAGGTCAAATAGAGGTGCCAGCTGGGTGTTTGGCAATTGCAAGTACGATGCAATCTAATTTAAAGACTTTAATAGCTACTGTATGTCAGTAAGAGTTTTAACATTAATACCCAATTAAACTGGTTGAGAAATGACTGCTTTTTGTGTACATGAACCCTAAATATTTCCAGGGTACTTTTCACTGCACCGTGTCAGGAGCAACTACTAGGCCAAAGAATTGTAGACTCTTTCTGGTTTCAGCATCCAACACACCCAGCTGATCCTCAGTGGCTACAGCTAGTAGAAATATCATCTATATAATGACAACAAAGACAGTCAGAAAATTGCATTGGAAACATAAACCACTGACAAATTATAGAAAAGCCTTTCATTCCATGGGAGAGGGTTTTCTATGGATAACACTCGTAAGGTTCTGCACGAATAATAGATGGAACTAAAAATGCACATTTTTTTCTCTGTCACTGGGATCTAACTGGATTGTGAGAAGATAACCTGTCAAATCAATAATAACAATGGGTTATTCAGCAGAAAGCACAGAAGGGGTCAGTAAGCCAATGCTTACTAACCATGACTGCACCAACCCGTCTGAGATCATGCAAAGGTTTTCATTTCACAGATTTTTTCTTTATCACAAACACAGGGGTAATCAAAGGATTCTGAGATGGTTCAATGTAATCAGCATCAAGCTGCCTTTTGACAAGCTGTTGCAGGGCCAACAGCTGTTCTGTAGGTAGGAGCCATTGTTTAAGTCACACAGGATCTGTATGTTCTAAAAGAAAACTCTGAGCAGTACCTCCTAGTATCACAACCCTAACTCTTGGAATGACTACAGAAGTTTGTTTGTTTGTTTGGACAATTAACAGCAAGTTTTGAGCATCACGAAGAGTACAGGTTGCCTTCCTACAACCCTAAACATTCACTAGTCAAATTATGCAAGCAATATGTCTGGTATGAAACAAGGAGTAATCACAATTAGTGAGGCTATTTTGCTGAGAACACAGCTGCAATGGGTAGGGCATGTTTTAAGGAGGAGAGACTAGCCGTTTTACAATGAATATTGCTACCAGCTGTTGCACGGGAGGGGTTTTGAAGACAATATATAAGGACTCTTTAAAACAACACTTCAGCTCTGGTCACACTGATCAACATAACTGGTCTGCTCTGGCCTCCAGCCAGGAGGCCTGAAGACACACTATCCACAATGCTGCAGATGTCTCTGAGAAGGCACACAGGATGGCCTTGACAGTCTGCAAAGGCCCCCCTGCAACGAGCTGAACAAGCAAGGCAGCAACATCGACAACTCCTGATTTAAATCCTGGGAAACACAGAAAAGCTCAAAACGACCCTCACTACTGCCATAGCAGATGCAAATGCAATTATTTGATGGTCTAAGGACCTCACCCCGGCACAAGCCTGCGTTATCTCTAGCTAGTTATGTAACTAGCAACTTCTGTAACTGTCACAAAACTTGTTTCTCTACAGCATCTTGCAGCTTTTCCACGAATTGTAAGAATGGTTCCCGGGCACCTGGATGCATAGTGGTGCACCTTGCTTTGGGCTCTGCTAACCTTGCAGTCTGCACCAATGTTTGCTGGCTTATGGTTTTTACTCGCTCCAAAACTAGTGATCTCCTGCGCAGCTCGCACAGCTAAGGAACAGCAGCAGTGGAAAAACTCCACCTGAGACTTAACTTGCATAAATTTCATACAAGGCTGTAATAGAATACCAAATTTTTGTAAGAACCTCTTATTTAACTTCAGTTCAGATCATATGGCTAGTCAGACAGGGCTAGTCTTGAGATAACTAAAACCTCACCACTCATGGTGGGAATTTGAAGAATTCATATACCATCCAGAATAAGGATTCACTATGGTTCAACAGAATCATGTTACACATCTCTTAAAATCTTGACACTGGCAGAAAGTATTTTTAAGTTCACACAGTCACACATTCATGTAGCTTTTCTCTTTCACACAACATTCAGGTGGCCACCTCAAACACTCTCCTCAATCACACACACATTTTCAAGTAGTCATTGGCTGTGCACTTCTTATCAGTTTCATAATTCAAAGGAAATTTATGGCATAGCCGCCATCAGCAATCTGCAAATCCTGCATAACTCTCCATGTAAAAGACAAATACAGCAAGAAAGAACAGAATATTATCTTGGAAATCTTCAACCCTTCTCATAGAGCAATGATATTCTGTCATAAAGGCAATAAAACTACTTTTGCAGGGGGCAAGACTATATCCCCTTCTGTCTCATTGTTCCGTCTCCAAATCTTCTACCTGCACCCTGCCCCTGGGGGAAACAGCCAAATTTCATGTAAGAGAAGCAAAATAGCGAACTATAGGAAATTCTTAATAACCTTCTGTAATATGCAAAAAGCTAAGCACGGATGTTCCGTTATTTCTAATCTTACTTCAAAGGATTTTTCGTCAGTCTCCCTTTCTGTTTTTGAAGAAAACATTTGAGAATGCCATGAGCACGCTGCATGCGTAACACCTATTGCTGTAAAAACAATGCAATCTTATTTGATTTATAAGTTGGGATATTGTTAATTTTAAGTTGTTTTTTCTCTTTTCCTTTTTTTCCGTGTTTTACCATCTTTGCTTCCCCCACGCCCCTCATTGCTGAAGGACGAAGGAGGGGAAGGAGAGGCCGGGCTCACCCAGAGAAAATCAGCAGAAGGAACTTAACTTAATTACAGGGTCTGCTTAAGAAAAGACAAAAACATAGGAGAGGGAGAGAACAGCTGCAGACAGGCACGTTTCAGAGAAGGGGTGATTGGTGTAACGGGGAAAAAGAGAAACAGCTTCCCCTCCTCCCCCGACTGCACCCCCCAAAGCTTTTGCTACCGTCATTAACTTGCCACTCTAGGAAGAGGAGCGGCACCAGGGAAAAAACACTCGCTGCAAAGAAGGGAAGGGGAACGCACACCCCCCGGGACCATGGCTGTCAGCAGTGCGGGGGAAACAGAGCCGCCCCCAGGACCGGGGCCGCCGGCGTGCACGCACGCGGGCGCACCGCTCCGAGCCGGGGCCGCGCACCGCTCCGAGCGATTTCACCAGCCCCCGGCTCTGCGTCATCTGGGAGCACTCCGAGCCGGGGCCACGCAGGCGCCGCGACCAGCGCCACTGCCTCGCTGCCCGGCACCACCCCGTAGGCACCCGCCACAGGCTGAAAGACCCGGCCCCGGCACAGGTTCGCTCAGCACGGCGGCGTAAGCACCCAGCGCCGTGAACACAGCCACAAATGCGCAGCGCAGTCCTGCAGCACAGTTCAGATGAAAAGCTGGAAATGTCTTAAGGTGGAACTCAGTCATAGTGTTCGTAAAGTTCATCTCTGGTCCATCAGCAGTACTTTCACACTGCAGCCGTCGTCTCCGATCGTCCTGGATATGCACTGCCGAGATGCTAGCACCACGTTCATGTTGGCGGGGCCGCTCGGTTGTCCCCGGCCCCGCTCCAGCTCCCTTCAACTCCGCTCGACTCCCTTTCTGCACGATTTCTCCGTATGATGGTATCCAGTAGCATTCTAATGTCCTCAGACTGTGCTTTAATGCCTTTTACTGTTCCAGATAACAATTGCCAAGTTGTAAGGAGGGAAGCAGCAACTTTTTCTCCCTTAGAGGCAGCAGTAAAGAGCTTATCACTAAGTTCTTTCCAAGTAGAAATAGTAAAGGCAGTTACAGTGTTCGCTTCATATCCCTGGCTCTTACATGAAAGCAGCACCTGCTGCAAAGCCAGTTCATCTAATTTCTCTCCCTTTTTTAAGCAGGATAGACTTCCATATAAATGCAACATTAGATCCCTCTTGTTCTCGGTGGCTCACCTGTCCAGGCGTCTTGTCTGGCTGGCCTGGCAGCTTCTCCACTTCTCTCATGTTACACCGAGCTCCGTCTCCACGGCAACCTCCCATAACTTAACCTCATAACGTCTCCATTCTCCTTCATCAAAAACTGTATTAGGGTCCACAAGACAACTTTTAGCAACCCCCGTCGCAAGCAATTTTGGTAATTCTTTTTTCAGATCTATACCCTTAAGTCCCCGCTTTTCTAAAAAGCACTGGAGTAATAAAAGCACCGCTTGTCTTTCCATACCTATAAATCTTCAGCGCGCTGTTGCAGCCTTTTACAAGACGTCGGCGGTGTCGTCGGCCAGGTCCTCCTGTAAGGTCAGCCGGGGCACGGAGTCCAGCTCTTTTGCCTCTTGTGCTGCTGCAAGACCAACCGGCTACTGCGTCGGACCGTGGCTTCAGGGAGTGCAGATTTAACTTAGCCTCTGTTCAGGTTTCGGGGACCGCAGATTCAACTTAGTCCCTGGGACCGCAGATATAATTTAGCCCCTGTGCAAGCTTCGGAGACCGCGGGAACCGTGCAAAACTCAGCAGGATCCTTGTTTATCGTCCCTTGCTTCGGGCGCCATTAATGTCACGACGAGGGAAGAAAGGGACCCTCAATATGAGAATCAGCAAGCTTCGTTTATTGATCACTGCTAACAGCTTAATATATGCTTTATAATTAGCTCATACATATTGCAAAAGCTAAGCTCATTATTGGCTCTGGCTTAAATGTTGATTTCACCTCTTACTCCTTTCTTATGTTGACACAGGTGGCTCTCAGTTGCTTTTGTTTTGCTAATCACAACGATCTGTTTACCAGCCAACTAGCAGGCACAAAGACACTGTAGCTTTTGCTATCTCAGATTTTCTCACGGCCTAGGCAAGCTGTGTTCTATAGCCAATTCCCTACAGTTTTATAGTAAAACTGTCTTTCAGAAGGATTAGGACTGTTTTCCTCCCTCTCTCAAAAACTTCCTCTGCTGTATTGCCCCACATGATGATGCCATCAATGTATTGCAGGTATTCTGGAGCTTCACCCTGCTCCAGTGCAGTCTGGATCAGTCCATGGCAGATGATAGGGCTGTGTTTCCACCTCTGGGGCAGTCAATTCCAGATATACTGGACACTCTTCCAAGTGAAAGCAAACTGTGACCTGTACTCTGCCGTCAAAGGTATTGAGAGAAACGCATTAGCGATATCAATTGTGGCACCACTGGGCTGCCTTTGACTCCAGTTTCGTATTGAAGTTCCAGCACTCTATTCCAGACGAAACCAGAACACTTTTATGACAGATTTATTTAGCACTGTTAATTAATCAACTAAATAAGAAAACAGAACAGCATGTGCTGGTTTAAGAGTTAACCAGCAGGGGAAATTAACTCAACTCAAAGGAGAGATTATAAGTCAGAATAACAATTTATTAAAATGATACAGTGAGTACAATCATACAAACAAACAATTGGTCTCAACCCACAAAACCCAAATGTATAACCCAGTACCCTGGGACATGAACAAAGTGGTGTTCCTTGGGCCCCGCTTGAGTCCAAAGTAAAGGGAGAGGGGAAGAACCTGCTGGTGGGAGAACTGCTGCAGTCTGGCCAAAAGTGGTGATTGCAGTCCAGTAGTGGTCTAAGTCTGGTCGAGAGCGATGAGCTGCAGCCTTCCTCTGGATCCCATGAGTGGTTAAAAAATGTTCCAAGACTCCAAGATTATATATCCTCCAGTTCAGGCAGGAATGCTCAGTCCTTCCCTCAGGGCGGGGAGTTCCACAAAGGGTGTGAGGACAAGAGCATCCTCCTATCTCACAGGCCTCTTAACACCTAGTTTATAGCCTGAGGAGTCAGGCTCTATGGGCAGAGGGTGCGAATAGTCTATTGACAACAGTTTCTGGGAAATGGCATGGAAGGCTATAGAATACACAGTTTTGGGTTACACCCATACCATGATGAACTGATCTCAGCTGTCCTAACTAGGACACAGCACTACATCCATAAATAATTAATGAATAAAATAAAATAACCCTTAAAAGTTGGAATCCATTTTTCATGAAATCATGGAATCATTTGGGTTGGAAAAGACCTTTAACATCATCGAGTCCAATCATTAACCCAGTACTTCCAAGCCCACTACTAAACCACGTCCCCAAGTGTCGTTGGGTACCTGTCGAAAGGCCTTGGTCCGAAGGGGGGAAGAACGACACACAAGACACAAGAGGGTGGTGAGACAAAGAGATGTCTGCCTGCTACGCTGAGCAGGCAGCTTTTATTTAGTGCCAACTTCCACTTTCCCACACAGACACTACAAACGTTCTTACAAAACACCCAGGAATGCAACACCTGCAGTTTGCCAAGCAGCTCCGACCTTGCACTGTCCAGCACTCAGGGCTGTTTCCATGGGAACATGCAGTTATCTCTACTTTTCTCAAGGGAACAGTCTTATACCTTGTAATTCTTCGAGCTCCTCTACTTCCAGGGGGCCTGGGGGTTCCATGGGCCTGACATCTCCCCCCACACCCAAGTACCATATCTACATGTCTTTTAAATCCCTCCAGGGATGGTGACTCCACCACTGCCCTGGACAACCTGTTCCAGGATTTGACAACACTTTCAGGGAAGTCTTTCTATCCCAAAGAAACTCCTCCCAATACTGGGAGACTTTGCCTAAATGAGGATTTGAGGGCTCTTGTCTCATTAAAATATTTTACAGTGAAACATCTGAAACACTGCTCTTTTTTGAGTTTTTTGACTGCTCTTTATAGCAAATTGTCTGATACAATCACTGCAGTTTTTCATATATTAATCAAGAAGACATAGAGAGCTAAGAAATATTATTTAAATAATCAAATGCTTTTATTATTTGTTTTATAATGCTTGAAAGACGTTCAGTCTAAATAGGGAAAGTAATTTTTTTGTCTCAGTTGGGAAAATGGTTTTGAATGGCCCAGAACTTATCTCAGTTGTTGGTCAGCTTTACTTAGGTTTACTACTCACTGCACCAAAAACTCACTGCATCTAAACATAGAAATCATTGTGCCTAATTTTTTATCCTAGTATAAACTTGTGAGACTTGTATCAGACTCTAAGCAGATCTCACAAAACACCAAAAAATTGTAATGTGTCCTTACAAAATTGTATGTTGTTGAAAAATTGGAAGCAGCGGTTGCAAAACTGTTTTGATTTAGTATAAAAATAAACAATGCAAACAACATTGTGTTCATGTTAGCAGATGTTTCCATATGTAATTGAATAAAGTTGTTTTAGTTTTGTTTTAGTTTACTTGCTGATTTTGTGCTGTCTAGTGCCTTCAGTGCAATACTCATACAACATAATGAGTTCATTTTCATACAACTTGTCTTTTTAATTATAGTGAAAGGCTCTGCTGCTTCTGTACTGGTGATCATGATCTAAATTATATGTAAAAGGGAAAATAAAAATAAGTGGAGGCCTTGGAGAGATCTAAAAAGTGGTAAAGGAAGATATAAATGTTTCTCAATTATATGTTAGTTTTCCATTTTTCATCTATCCCCAAAAACATTACGCAGGTTTTTTCATTTGTATTCAAGACCCTTGCAGTTATTGTCATGTTCTAATTGAACTAGTATACTCTGAGAAGTGGTTCTGGTGCTGATCCAAGATTCGCTATTTGCCTGTGGATATCAGTCTTAAACTGTTCAGATTTTTGGTATAGGACATTATTTCTGTAATGTCTCTACATAGAAGTAGTGTTGTCGTTTTGTTACCTGGTTTTCTGAGCTGTGATAAAAGCAAAAGTAGTTAAAAACCCCATTAATTTAGAAGCTGGCAGTGTCCTCCCATAATCCTTTTACTATTAAGGAGACAATGTAACTCTATGTTTTCAAGGGTGACCAAACTAAAAATCATTATAGTATATTAAAATATCTTAATTAAACTTATTGCCATATCAGTAATTCAACATACACATTTGTACTGTTTTTAGTTTGTAATGTCACTTGTTGAAACTCTGTCGCCCCTCTTCCTGTCTAATCTGCTTTTCTCCTTATGTAAGTATCGTAGTAATGTACAAACAAATGAAAAAAAATTAAGGAATGCACTGCTATGCTCACCTATAAGTATTGAGTCCTTTTTAGCAATTGCATGTGAAATTCACGTTCAACAAGCTTTGGACTTTCTGTTTATCTGAGCTGTGTTCATTCTATAACATTCAGCTGATGAGTTTTTAAATAATCACTTTAGTTAAAGCCAGCTTGCCCTTGTGTTTGTTCTGTTCCGTATCATGTCAGTTTTATTCTGAGCCTGTTTAGTTGTTTTATGCTGTTTCACAGTTGTAATGCTTTCTTAGATTATCATCCTACAGTTTCTAGCCTGGCTTTTGAAAGAAGCTGTTTCTAGGAAATTTCAATAGGCCACAAGGATATGGATGCAGCTTGAGAATTAGCTGAATTATTGTAGAACTATTTATGCAACACAAAAGCCATTCCATCTGTTAGTCCTGCTAAAAGCAAAGCTATAATATGAAAAGATTTTGATGTACAGTTGTTTGAAGAAGTTCTGTGTGTAAACATGTTAAAACTGTACCAAGGAAGCCTCGAATCTCAAGAGGTGCCTGTACACAAAGTATTAAGGTAAAGCCAGAAACTGGAATCAATGATCAAAATATGACAACAACAGCAAAAAAAAAATTTAAATTTGAACTTTCTGTAAGAAGTAATTTATTAGCTGATGTTAGAGCTCTGAGTGGGCAGAAGTGAAGTGTCGCGTGGGGTCTTTATATAATAAAGAAATGGAGTCAGCTCCCCGATGCGATGGTAATCAAAGAGACTTTATTCAAACTCGGTGCTCTTTTTATCCCTTAAAACCATGTGACCTTGTGACCAATGGGGTTATCTTATTCTGGCGCATGTCCTTTGGGCTTCCCTGCCCTCGGTGCTTCCCCTGCACCCCTGGACACACCTCCTACAGTGAAGTTTAGTGCGATCTTGGTTTGCGCTATTGTACTTAGTTGCTGCTGTAACTTCTATAGTAATTTTTTAATATTTACTTCTGTACAGTATTTCTCTCTGGAACTCTCCAACCAATTGCAAATAGTCATTTATCTCCATACCCTTTGTGTGAGTGAAAGGGGAGGGAGATCTTATCCCTGTCCTTCACATGAAGAATGTTTTAAAACAGGGAATGACTTACATTTTCAAGTGTTTCCCAATATTGACTTCATCAATACAGAGCTATACTTACTAGGTTTGTGACCTGTGGAAGCTTTCAGAAAGTTTGGGCACCAGTGTTTTCTTCTAAAGAAAGTCAGTGGTAGAGCCAGAATCAGAGCTACTGCTTTTAACTGATAGAGTTAATGTCACTGTCCACACTTCTGATGGCAGAGGCTGTAGATCATTCAAGCTTTTGCAGATCATAATCAGAAATAGTTGTTAGTCTGGAGATTTAACATCAACAATTAATTTTTTTGTTGTTGTGGAATACAATATATATAAACATTTTGGATGAGATTCAGAAAGTTTTTAGACTCCTAAGTCCTTTTTAAGTTGCTACCTCTCTGCTGAGCTTAATGAGAGATGAAAGCCTAACACTTCTTGAATTCAAGCTTACATAACTTCAGCAACATAACTAAGACGTATATTTTCTGATTTTGAATTCCATTTGTATTATGTATTTTTCTTTAACATGGATTGTATAAATATGAGTTTTTACTCTGATTTTATGAAATATAAACCTGTTTGTTCTTTCAGGAGTGCATTAGGGCCTTAGGCCGAAATAAACCTCATACACCATTCAGAGCAAGTAAACTTACTCAGGTGCTAAGAGATTCATTCATAGGAGAAAACTCCCGTACCTGTATGGTAAGTTTTTTTAGTTAACTGTATGTTTTAACAATTAATTTAACTTTATACATTAACTGAGACTATATGTGGAGTGAGTCTTTCAGCAGAGTCATTTCAGATAACTTGCTCCCTTCTCATTTTTCATTGACCTTTCTTATTGCTTGTTCTAGTTTTCTAGCTAGATACATAGCTAGAAGCACTTTAGCTTGAGTCTTTTTTTGTTTGATTGTTTTTAATAATGTCTTAATTATATGAGAATATTGCTTGTTGAATCAGAATTTTGGAAAAAGTCATGTAGACTGGAAGTATAGAGGTGAGTTATGATCTTTAAATAACAAAGACAAATTTAGAATTGGTATCAAAGGCATCAGAATATGCTCTAGGTTGTTAAGGGGAGAAGTAGTTGGAATAGATGGGATGAATAGTTGTGTACTGTATAAATGTGCATTTGCATGAATCTGAAAAAACAGAATTCTTCTGTCAGATGATGGAAAGAACAGACAAAAGCACAAATGTCCAGTGGTTTTATTTGTGCATCCTTAATGTTTCTCCTTATGGAAATTTAAACTCTCTGCAGTGAACACTGACTTAGGCTTGTTTGCTGTGGTGGGTTGACATCGCCTGGCTGCCAGGTGCCCACTAAGCTCCTCTATCACTCCCCTCCTCAGCAGGACACTGGGGGAAAAATAAGATGGAAAAGAACTTGTGGGTCAAGATAAAGGCAGTTTAATAAAGCAAAAGCAAAGGCCATGTGCAGAAGCAAAGGAAAATCAAAATGTTTTATTCTCTACTTCCCATCAGCAGGCAATGTCTGGCCACTTGCCAGGAAGCAGGGCTTCAGCATGTGTAGCAGTTGCTCTGGAAAACGGTCATAATAATGAATGCCCCCCTTCTTCCTTTCTCTTAGCTTTTATTGCTGAGCAGATGTCATATGGTATGGAATATCCCTTTGGTCAGTTTGAGTCAGTTGGCCTGGCTATGTTCCTTCCTAAGATTTTGCCAAGCCCCAGCCTACTGGCCTTTGGGGGTGAGGGGGTGGAATGTTGGAGAAAATAGTGCTCAGCAGATAACACACTGATGTGTTATCAACACCTTTCTGACTACCAATGCAAAGCACAGCACTGTGAGGGTTGCTATGGGAAAATGAACTCCATCTCATCTGATTACTTTCCACAGGCTCCTTGGAATTAGTCTAGAGGTCACAGAAATCTGCAGACCACAACATGAAAACCATGGTGTTAGGGCAGCCTAGTCTTGTGTTTGGATGTTAGGTAGTGTTCTAATATAAAATTGGTGCCAAAATAGCATTTTTGATTAATCTTTTATTTGTCTTTGATTTTCTAAGGAAAACACAGAATTGTTTTCTTTCCACTGAGATATAACTTCATAAATCATATTCAAGATCAGAAAGCTAAACTGTGCATCTCTAGCCAATGTATCCACACTGCTAAAGAAGTTTTGGAAAGTTAGCCTGTTGAGAATTACTCTCTATACATAGAAGGATTAACATTTGTGAATGTTTCATGAAGTTATTACCATCACCTTTACCACTCCTTAAAGTGCTAACAAGCTGTCTTCATTTTGGTGAAGCTTTTTTATGTAATTATTACTCTTCTTATAGAGTTGATGTAACATTTTTCCTGTTTAAATGCATGAGAATGCAATTGAGAATAATTCGTGATCTATGGGTGTTTAATTTCTGATAAAGCTTGCATTCCTTCCTTCTATATTCAATATAGTTCTAAATTAAGGAAAAAATCCCCTCTGAAAGTGAGTGGAAATATGCTTGAATTATTTTTCATTTTTTCATTCACAGAACTGCAGTCACTTTATAATTAAGAATAAGAAAACCCTTTCATGATGCGATACTGCTTTCAAACTCATTCTTCCTGTTACGATTTCATGTAGTTTCTCAGTACTAGGACCATTTGTAACATTCTGGGTTTAGTGTTTGTTTACATGTAATTTTTATCAAGAATTTAATCAGCAATGTTTTTTCTGAAGATACTGATGTAGGAAGAGTAGCACTTGGGTGGTTATGACTTACTCTGAATTACAGTTAAAAGGAAGGAGAGAAAGAAAAGAAACTTACAGTGCATCTTCTTGGTTGTTTGAATTGAGTTCTTGCATTTGCAGCACTTGTTCCGGTGATAACTAGATGGATGCAGAAAAAAGTTGCCTGTCTAGAGATCTGACAGGTTTCTGAACAACGTATATTGAATTGAGGGAGATATAGGAAATACCTTAGCCTGGAATTACCTCCAGTCCTCCCCAGTTCCCTGGAAAGAGGAGAGGAGATTTGTACTCCAGTGGCCAAGTGGTGAGAAGAGCGGACAATGATCTGCACCTTCTGGGTCTTCCTTTGCCTCTTTTATCAAGAAAATGTATTCAACCTTCCAGTGTGGTATTTGCATTTGGTTCTTTGGCAGACTGTGCCTGGTTTTTAAGCATGTTCATGTTTAGGTTTTATATCATACATTGGCAAAATTTTACTGATGAAATATACAGGTAAAGAAAAGGGCATATCATTATGGTTTATAATAGCTAAAGTTGAACAGTATTTTATTAAATAAAAAGAGTAAGTATCCTGCAGGTACACTGACTGCTTGTTTGCAGCAGAGCTATGTAATTAACTGTGGTGCTTCGAACTTCTAAAAATTAATGCAAATATAGTTTAATAATGAGTAGTTTCATTTCAGGTTTCTGCAGTTGATTGTAGAGATCACTGTTATGTTCTCTAGAAGAGTGTCTACTTTATGTGAAGCAAATTAAAGCATAGAAGAAATTTTAAGGAACAATACTGGTGGTTTGATCTTGGCTGGCTGCCAGGTGCACACCAAAGCTGTTTTATCACTCCCCTCCTCAGCTGGACAAGGGATATAAAATATAATTAAAGGTTTGTGGGTTGAGATAAGGACAGGGAGAGGTCATAGAATATCCTGGGTTGGAAGAGACCTTAAAGATCATCTAGTTTCAACCTCCCTAACCCCCCTGCAGGGACACCTTTCACTAGACCAGGTTGCTCAGACCCCCATCCAGCCTGCCTTGAACATTTCCAGGGATGGGGCATCCACAATTTCTCAGGGAAACCTGTGCCAGTGCCTTACCACCCTCATTGTCAAGAATCTCTTCCTAATATCTAATCTAATGTACCCTCTTTCAGTTTGAAGCCATTCCCCCCTTGTCCTGTCACTGCATACCCTTGTAAAAAGTCCCTCTTCATCTTTCCTGTAGGCTCCCTTCAGGTACTGGAAGGCTGCAATTAGGTCACTCCAAAGCCTTCTCTTTTCCAGGCTGAACAATCCCAATTCTCAGTCTTTTTTCATAGGAGAGGTGCTTTCGACCTGCACATGGCTGTTCTTCAAAGACAACTCTTCACACTCAATCCACCTCTTGATGTAGAGGGCAACCCCTCCACCTCTCTTTCCTCCCGTGTCTTCTGAACAGCCTGTAGCCATCGATAGTCGCACTCCAGTCATGGGATTCATCCCACCAAATTTCAGTAATGGCAACAAGGTCATATCTTTCTAGCAACACGGTGGCTTCCAACTGGGTGCAACCCAGAACCTCATCTGGGCTGTTGGCCATGTCACCTTCCCAGAGGAACATCCCTTAATTTCTTTGAGATAATTCTCTGGTGTTTCCCTGTTGGCTTCTGTTACCTCAGGAGTCCCTGTCTTGTCTCCGTAAGACTACAAGTGTGCTCCAGTGTGGCCAGCACATCTCAGAGTCAGTGTCAGAGGGCCCTCGCTAGCACCCTGTCCCTGTAACCTTTGCCTCTCATACCATAGCTTCCCAGGGACAAACCTGATATTGTCCCACTCCCCCATCATATCTAGTTTAAAGCTCTGCCAATGAGCCCCGCTAGTTCCCAAGCGGGAACCTCCCTTGCTGAGAAAGGTGAGTCCCATCTGATGTCAGTATGCCTGGTGCTGCATAGGCCATTCCATTGTCAAAAACCCTAAAATTTTGGTTGCGACACCAGCTGTGGAGCCATGTATTAATAGACTGGGCCCATCTGTTTCTTTCAATGTTGCTGCCTTCAACTGAAAGTACAGAGGAGAATATAACTTGTTTCCCAGATCCCCTTACCAACCATCCCAAGGTCCTGAAGGCCTTGATCACTCACCAATTACCATCATGGGCAAAACAGACTCAAATCGGGGGAAAAAAATTAATTTAATTTATTACCAATCAAATCAGCTACCTTTGTTGCTGATAGGCTCAGCCTTTGCCAGCAGTGGGTCTGTCTTGGAGTCAGCTGACATTGGCTCCATCAGACAGAGGGGAAGCTTCTAGCAACTTGTCACAGAAGCCACCCCTTTAGCCCCCCCCCACTAACAAAACCTGGCCATGAAAACCTAATAAAACTGTACAGTACTGTTATATCAAGGTAACGTGTAGATAATGATAACATTTCCTCCAAAATATTTTAGCCTGTAACAGGCAAAATAAATTGAAGAGATTGAAACATAGAAGTATTGTTCAATTGGAGAATATTATTTATTGAACATGTAATATAATTCATCAAAATTTTACCTCTTTCAAGATGCTGGTTTTGCTTGTCAGTCAGGAGGCATTTATTGTAAAAACATTCCTCAACAATACAAAGATTTGATCAAATGTTCTAATGTGCTATTAGAGAGTAAGACATTTTGCAAATATGTGATACTTTTTTATATGGAAAGCATATAAAACGATGTAGTAAAAACTTGTGATTTTAACTTTCTGAGAGATTCCTGAAACAACCTGGTATAAAATACCTACTGGGCTTTTTCCACTTCCTTTCTTATATATAATTTTTGAATGAGATGTTTGAGTCAAATTTCTTTTGGTAATTTCTACACTTAATTTTTATTTGACTTTGCCTTTTATCATTTATGTAATTTCTTGTTGCAATTTTTAAAGTTACATCTTTAGGCATGGAGCATCACATCTGTATAGAAGGTTAAAATATGATTCAGAAACTTATTCTTGTGAAATTTAAAAAAAATTCAAAAACTTATTTTGAAAATAACTTCCCTGTGGACAGCTATGACTAGGATCCGCATCATTCTAAAGAAATCCAGAAACATACAGTCAGCATAAATAGTTTTTTTATAATTTTGTCATTGCAATTTTAATGAAGTTCTTGTCCTTAAACACTTTCAAAAACCATTTCATAGAATCATGTTCCCCCAGCACTGCCAAGGCTACCACTAAACTATGTCCCCAAGTGCCACATCTACATGTCTTTTAAATACCTCCAGGGATGGTGACTCCACCATTGCCCTGAGCAGCGTGTGCCAGGGCTTGACAATGCTTTCAGTGAAGAAGTTTGTCCTAATATCCAATCTAAACCTCCCCTGGCATAACTTGAGGCCATTTCCTCTCATCCTATCACTGGATACTTGGGAAAAGAAACCAACACCCACTTCACTAGAAACTCCTTTTGGTAGTTTTAGAGAGTGAGAAGGTCCCCCTGAGCCTATTTTTCACTAGATTAAACACCCCCAGTTCCCTCAGCTGCTCCTAAGACTTGTGCTCTACACCCTTCACCAGCTTCATTGCTGCACTTTGGACATGCCGCAGCACCTCAAATGTCCTTCTTGTAGCAAGTGGCCCAAAACTAAACACAGTATTTTAAGTTGTTTTTGAAGAGCTACATAGTAGGATAATATATCATTATTTGACATTTGCAAGGTAGTGTATTGGGTTTGCGTGACAAGGTTTTGGTAGCAGGGGGAGCTATAGGGGTGGCTTCTGTGAGGAGCTGCTAAAGCTTCCCCTATGTCCTATGGAGTCAATGCCAGCTGGCTCCAAGACAGACCTGCCACTGGCCAAGACAGAGCCCATCAGTCATGGTGGTAGTGCCTCTGGGATAACAAATTTAAGAAGGACAAAAAGTTATTGCACAGAAGCAATTGCAGACAGAGGAGAGACGAGTGAGAATATGTGAGAGCAACAACTCTGCAGACATCAAGGTCAGTGAAGAATGAGGGGGAGGAGATGCTTCAGGAGCCAGAACTGAGATTCACCTGCAGTCTGTGGTGAAGACCATGGTGAGGCAGGGTGTCCCCCTGCAGCCCATGAAGGTCAATGGGGATGCAGAGATCCACCCACGGAGGACCCCCATGCTGGAGCAGGTGGATACCCAAAGGAGACTGTGACCCCATGGGGGATCCATGCTGGAGCAGCCTGTTCCTGAAGGACTGCCACCTGTAGAAAGGGACCCATGCTGGAGCAGTTCATGAAGAGATGTAGCCCATGGGAAAGACTCACATTGGAGAAGTTCGTAGAGGACTGTGTCCTGTGGGAGGGACCCCATGCTGGAGCAGGGGAAGGAGTCCTCCCCCTGAGGAGGAAGGAGTGGCAGAAATGTGTGATGAACTGACCGTAACCCCCATTCCCCGTCTCCTTGTGCCACTGGGGGGAGGAGGTAGAGAATCGGGAATAAAGTTGAGCCTGGGAAGAAGGCAGGGGTGGGGGGAAGGTGTTAGTAAAATTTGGTTTTACTTTTCATTATCCTACTCTGATTTTAGTGGTAATAAATTCAATTAATTTCCCCAAGTCAAGTCTGTTTTGCCTGTGATGGTAATCGGTTTGTGATCTCTCCCTGCCCTTATCTCAACTCATGAGCCTTTCATTATATTTTCTCTCCCCTCTCCAGTTGAGGAGTGGAGTTATAGAGAGGCTTTGATGGGCACCTGGTGTCCAGCCAAGGTCAACTCAACACAGGTAGATAGTTAGAATAGTCTCATTTTTTAACCAGTACTGCATCCTCTACGTGCTGCATTCTTGACATGCTTCAGCCATAGCTGAAGTGCCAGACCTCTCAGCTCTCCAGGGGGGAAAGTAGGAACTTGGTGACTTCAGTGTCCCAAAAGGACCATTGATCCCACTGTGATGGCTTATAAGCAACGCAGACACATTCAAAGTATGGAGAATGATAATTACAGTTCTTAAGGATATTCCTGTCCATAAATAGTGCTGCTTTTTCCATCCTCATTTGGAATTATGAATGAGGAAGTGATTGATGGAGAGGTTGTAGTCCTCCTGTCCTTCTGGGACTGGACTTGTTGAGGCATGAGGATATATGATGTAGTGCAGACTGAGTCTTATGCATGGGTTCTTGTACCCTGAAGGGGGTATTATTCTGGTTGACAGCACCTACAGTGGCACTTCCCTATAGCAGCTGTACCTTATACTCTTCAAAAAGTCAGAGCAGTCACCTGACATTATGACATTTGCCATGTGTGATATACTCTGAACATTAAACTGATGGAAGAGGTGCATGCATCTGTGCTGGTTTAAAAGTTAACCAGCAGGGGAAATGAACTCAACTCAAAAGAGAGATTATAAGTCAGAATAACAATTTAAGTACAATTATACAGACAAACAATTGGTCTTAACCCACAAAACCCAGATGTATAACCCAGCACCCTGGGGCATGAGCAAAGTGGTGTTCCTTGCCCCCCCCCCAGTCCAAAGTAAAGGAAAAGGAGAGGGGAAAACCTGTTGGTGAGAGTGCTGTTGCAGTCTGGTCAAGAGTGGTGATTGCAGTCCAGTTGAGGGTGGTGAGTTGCAGTCTGGTTGAGAGCGGTGAGTTGCAGTCTTCCTCTGGATCCCACGAGTGGTAAAAACGGTTCCAAAACTCCAAGTTTATATATTCTCCCGTTCAGGCAGGAATGCTCAGTCCTTCCCTCAGAGCAGGGAATTCCATAAAAGGGTATGAGGACAGGAATATCTTCCTATCTCGCAGGCCTCTTAACACCTAGTTTATAGCCTGAGGAGTCAGGCTGCTCTGGGCAGAGGGTGTAAATGCTCTATTGATAACAGTTTCTGGGAAATGGCATGGAAGGCTATAGAATACACAGTTTTGGGTTACACCCATCCAGTGATGAATTGGTCCCAGCTGTTCTAACTAGGACAGCATCTTTCACATTAAATGTCTTTGGAAGAATTTTAGGGATTTGTAGGATTTTGTTAATTAGCACTCAAAATGCTTTATAGAGAGACATGGAATCATATGATATTTTTAAATCTACACTTGTTTTCATTAGTAACTGATGCATAACAGTATTAGAGATTTAAACTTAAGTCTATGTGGTAGCAGACTCTTTAGACTTTCTAACCCCCTCCCACCACATATTTTTCCTTTCCTCCCAGTAGGAGAAATTCCGCTCAGGATGACTACCTGTGCTTTAGTACAGTAATGTCAGCAGCAGGATGAATGAGAAGACCGTGATTATCTAATAGTCATCAGTTTCAGTCTCCTGATGCTGTGCTGCCAAAAAAAATGTTAGTGTGTAGGATCATAGAGGTGTTTGTCCTGGGTAAAGTTTTTATAGCTCTCCTGAAAGGAGCACAAATGAGAAAATTAAACTACTGAGAGAAGCTAGTGCAAATAATGATGCCACTGTTGCCTGATGACAGTTATGATTTTTACTGAGTGCTGAAAAGAAGGTGAGATCTTCAGGGTATTTTATTTAATTGGAAAAGGAAAGACTTATAGTTTCCTGATGTTTGATAATAAGTAAGCTATTATTATTTACAGATAACGATTCAGAGAAAAAATATAAATCTTTACTTAGGGAAATAAACACATGCTTATCTTTAATATTATTAAGTACAGTTTTAGACTGTGGTCAAAATAGGTCTCTCAAATAAACATACAGTTTGCTTGAAAAGACCACAATGAGATATATATATATATATATATATAAATAATCAATAATTGTTTGCAGGATACATTAGACTTACTTTCTACTGAGTTGCATATTTCCTTCCTTGAGGAGTCTTTTTTTAAGTAGAATTTTGCATTTACATATTATTTACAAAGACTGTGAGATGGGGGAAATTGACTGAAATTTCTATGAATTCCTAATATTTCAGGTATGGTTGAAAAAATTAAATTGAAGCTTTGACTTGACATCTCTCTTCTTGAGATGCCATTGTATTAGGACAGCTGTACATAGTAGACGGTTTTTGTAGAACATCTCAAATGAAAGTGGAGATAAAAAAATAATTTGAGATCATCTACCCTTTCATCTGTACAAAGTGATTTATTAATGCGTGGCTTATTTTCTCCAGATCGCTACAATTTCTCCAGGGATGGCATCATGTGAAAACACTCTAAATACATTGAGATACGCAAATAGGTATGGAAAATGTTATTGCTTATAGATATATTGGCTGTTGATCACTGATATTTTGAATATCGTTGTTCCATGATGTATAATTATTTTAACTACTTGAATAATTTTAGCATACTTGCATTTCTTAATAAGATTAAAACCAAAGTACTGATTACTGAGTCAGGCTCACATTTAACTTAATTTGTCACTTTTTTCAACCATTACAAGAGAATTAATAGAAACTGCATTCAAGCCATTATCCAGAGATAGATATAGTGTGGATTGCAAGGAATCTGGGAAACACCTCCTAGTTTTGTCCCTGCTCTGGAGGTATCACCTCTTGTGTTAGGGGTAGGCAGTTTACATTATGATTCCCTGGGGTGTTAGCTGAATTACCTTTCTGCAATGTGATTTTTCATGCCCTTGGTGGAATTGCATTCAGTTGCCAGCCTGTTTCTTTTATATATATGATATATCATATATCATATATAGATTTATCTAAACTAGCTTATTCTTATGAAAATTCTGCAGTTGCTGTGGCCTAAATTTTGTATTTCCCAACTTCAGGCAAATATCTGAGACCCCTAAATACAGGATCAGTTAATCCAACAGTGACATAATCAGTGGAAAAGTTAGTGCCTCCAGAGGTTGATGCATCACCTCTGAGACCTGTACTGCTTTCTGAAAGCAGTGAATGTCAAAGGAGCCTTCCTCAACTGCAGTTCTCCTTTGATTAATGTTTGTGGAGATGGGGTCCTGCATGTGCCTGCAGTCAGACCTGTGTCCCAGAAACTTGTTTGCCTCCTTTGTTCTTGCAGCAAAGTGGTGGGCGGGTTTCTGGGCCATCAGAAAGGCTGTTTTTTTCCCAGAAGAGGCTACCACCTAGTGGCCTACTTGCCCCAGCGAAAGATAGGGCAGAACCACATCTTCTCCTGCTTTGCTTCCTCCTCCCTCCCACGATCAGTGGCTAATTGGGCACAAAGGGCTGCTAGGGTAGCTTACCACCCACTCTTCTCAGTATCCAAATGTCTTTCTGTTTGTATCAAGTTAGTAGCAAATCTACTTGGTTTGGACCAGTCTAGGTGATTTCCTTCCTGTTGAGAAGGGGGCATCTATTTCCTTGCTTACAGTAGCATAACAAAGGACGTGTCACATTATTTGAGACTTGTTGGCTCTTTCTATCCCTTACAGAATACATATTGCTGAAGTTACTCCAGAAATAGGCACTGAAAAACAAATTAAATACCTATTTCTAGTATACTAAATTGTTGTGCTGAAAGTTTCTTTCCCTTGGTGTTAAATTTGTATGTTGTTATGGAGTTGTGCTGGTTTTTGCTGTAGTAAATTTTCTCTGCCTATCACTGTAAAGTTGCTTCATGTGTTTTGTGTAGTATTTTAATTTTTTCTAGCAATATATAATTTTCATAGTACAATTAGTTTTTAGGTGCTGAACACCACTGTGTGCGCAGTGTAAGACGGGGCAGTATAGAATTTAAAGCATTGTAGTGGTTTGATACATTAAAAGGAGCAGTTTAATGAAATACTGAATGTAGAGCAAATATTATTAACTGCACAAACCGAAATATGGAATTACTCTTCTGAAAACATTGCTATTATACTCTCCTGCAAATCACCAGCACTGATTTTGTTAGTGATCTGTAACTCTATTTGCAGAAGATTTAAATATGTCAACAGTCTTATTTTTAATGTAAAAATAATTTATTGTTAAACTATTAAAGAAGAATGCTAAACAGAGTTGTCATTTTAACTGTGTTTATGAAAATGTTTTCTTTTAATTTGCTGCTGCAGAGTAAAGGAATTTGGAATTAGTCCTTCAGACATTCCCTTCTCACAGGGTAGTGGCAGTCGCTCTGATCTGTCTCCTTCCTATGAGTATGATGACTTTTCTCCTTCAATCACCAGGTCTACTTCATTCTATACATGGAATCTTTGAGTTTTCTTTTTGGCAATGTAATTTTACAGACCAATCTTTCATTAGTCCCCTTGCCTTGAATCACACATACTTTGTTTTTATTTTGTTTGTCAGGTCATAGTTCTGCATGATCTGCAATCATCTTCCCACTATTTCGTTCACAATAACCACACTGTATCCAGGCTTGCTAGTTTCCTTCATACATTACAAAAAAAAAAAAAGATGATGTCACCTTTGTACATTTAGTGGACCAAATCTGACAAATCTATGTTTAGGGTAATTTGAATATATCTACTTAAAAAAGAAAATAATTTTAATATGTATATATTTTTAAAACTTTTCATCATTCTGAAGATGAATGAAATTCAGTTTCCATCGTAGTAAATATGTGCTACTTGAAAAAAAAATTCCCCTTAAAAAATGAAGAATTTGCTCTAAAACTTGCTATACTTGCAGACTTTGATGTGTCTGTTTCATAAATGTTCTTTTAAATGGGCTTTTTTTGGATAGAATCATTATCAATCTTTTAAACTATTTTCATGATGCAAGAACCTAACATTTTAATAAGATATTTTCACCTTTGAAAGCATTTTAATTAAAGGATCTATTCATTCTCTGGAATACTTGGTTGCAAATTCTTATTTTCTTCAGAATTCTTGTTGGATTTGCTTATAACAGCTAGTAGGGTACTGACTGACTACTTTTTTTAAAGCACAATTGTGTGTGCAGAAAAAAAATTATGTTCAAGTTTAGGATGCTGAATGAACTTTGTTTTCAAATATTATTCGTCGTTAAGGAGTTAATATTGAGGGTTTGGAGATTTTTGCCCTCTTAACAGTTAATGAGTAGTACGATTTCAATCAAAAAGGCCTCTTGCTAGAAGATGGACTGTAATCCACCTGTAAGTAGTTGAAAGTCTGTGATTTTAAGGAGTTGGACTAACAATTTTTTGTCACTGAAAGTACATTAAATTTGTGAAGCTGACATCATCCTTATTAAATGAATTAACCACGGCGGGGTTGAATCAAGGGTTGGACTTGATCTCGGAGGTCTTTTCCAACCCAGTTGATTCTGTGATTCTGTGAAATTATGCCTAAATGAGCTTTATTTTTGGTTGCTACTCTTTTGCACAGGAAGTTACTATTTTACAAATTAAATATTTTCTGAATGTAGGGTGAAGGAGCTGATGGTTGATCCTAGTGCTTCAGGAGATATCTGTCCTATTATACACCATGCTCCCAATCAGATTGATGACTTAGAGGCACAGTGGGGTGTGGGGAGCTCTCCTCAGAGAGATGATCTCAAACTGCTTTGTGAACAAAACGTGAGTGGTTTACAGCATTACATGGAAAGAGATGATAAATACAGTGGCAGAACAAATACAGAGTAATGTGTATTTATAACCTGTTAGCAATATCAATAAGTAGATACAGCATGCTTCCTCACCTCTTCGTTTTATGGTATTATCTTCATTCCCATACACACACAAAAAAGGTTTCTTGAATGCTGAGAGGAGAATGTTTTACTTTTCTTTATCTTCCTTGCTGATTAGGGCTTTTAATATCTAGGCAGGGTTTGCTCTAGGCTCTCACATTTTTAGTGTGCGTTTTTCCAGTATAACTTCATCTGTTATTAGATAGTTCGAAGTAGCCTGAGAAATGCATCTGTTTTATTTAACACTCCCATGGTTTTGACCATTATTTTTCCTGCATGGAACACCTGTTTTTGAGTGAGTTTGCCCGTCTCCATGTTTAGAAATCTGGTTACCCATCATTCCTCTTCCCCACATCTTGATTTTCATGTAGTGAAACACCAGAGAAATGTTCAGGAGAAAGCCACATCATGTTCCCAGGATGTCTCCCCGGGCTGCATAAGTGGAGATCTGGGACTGAGAGGCATTTTCTAAAGGGCATTTTTGCCCTCCATACTGATTATCAGCTCTAGTCCTGGTTCCTTAAATGTTCAACTTCATTTGTGAAAATGCTGATGAAAGGTAGAAAAGATAAATCCTTACGACCCTAAATTATTTTTCTCAAGACTCTCTGCCTTTTCAAACACCTCTTCATGGTGTTTGTTGTATTTCTTATTTTAGTAACTATCTTCTTCCAGGACTCTGTTTTATAAGAACATGCTAGTGATTCCAAGAGCTTCCCACTGGACAGTCCTTCCAGCCAGATATCCTTTCATAGCATACTTTTTTGTTGTTCATGTGGAATTCAATTAAGCTTTTCAATGTGTTTTTAAAAAGATTTTAAAGGCATATTATAAAAAACCATATTGTCTTGCAGCCTACCTAGTGCTTTCCCCTTTGATTGTGATTAACTATTTACGTCTAAAGAATTCCTGTTTGTCCCAATTTGTAAATCCATGTTGTGCATTCTTCTAATGTATTAATCACTACATACTTTTTAGATTTTTCACTTTATATTTATTCCACTTTTTTTTCCAAAGGGTTAATTTAATTTTGATTTCCTGAAATGTATTGAATGTAATTGCTGTTCTCTTTTTTGAAAATTGGCACAACAAAAAGGCCAGACAGAAAACAAGTTTTCTTATTAAAACCTACTAGAAATTAACATTCTTCCCTTGTGACTTCTTTCTCCCACTATTTTAACTTGGTTTTTTTTCCATGGGGAATATTCTGTTTTCCAGTATCCACTAGTGTTAGTGGCTGGAAATTTTTAATGATTAATAATTAAATTTAACTCTGTGAACAGTTTAAATTCATTGCTCTCTCGGCTCATTTCTGGAGATTTTCTTGTTTAAAGTATTGTTTTATTTTTGACAGATTCTGCTTTCTGCATATTTCTTTTCATGTTCTGTGATGGGATGGATCATATTCAATATATTTCCTGTAGCCACAGTTCTTTCCAGACTAACAAGCTTAACTATTGCTTTTAGGAAGAGGAAGTTTCTCCACAGTTGTTTACTTTCCATGAAGCTGTGTCACAAATGGTGGAAATGGAAGAGCAAGTATTAGAAGATCACAGGGCTATCTTCCAGGTAAAACATGGAGCTCTTCTTTGTTTTATCCTAATCCAGGAATTCAGATTTTCCCAATGAAGGTGCATACTCTTGAAGATGTAGGATATCATCTGGTCATTTTGCTGCTGTCAGAGATTTCTAAATTGTTTTATTATACTAAGCCCATTGTAGCAAAGAAATAGGAACAGATGTTTAGATCCCATAACCATTATTCTTTGTCCCCATGATGAAAGAGAAGGATATTTTCCTACCACCCCAGAAATTTAGTGAAATTTTCCTTTTCTTCTCAACAAATGTTCCTAAATAGACTGTGTTCATTGTAAGAAAAGTTGCTATTTTCTTTTTACTATTTCAACTATTTACTATATTTTCTGTGATAGTAATTTTCCAGCATTAGTGACTGTTTTTTCTAGTTGTGGGGAGTTTACTCAGATTGATCTCAAAATTTTCAATTTCACTGTCTAATCTATGCCAGTATTCCTATGCCAAAGCTGGCAATTAATACTAATGTGTCTATATAGTAATGTCTCTATCAGCATCATTTCTGTGTGGTCATCTCCCTCTAAGGTACAGCAATACTCCCTCCAAGTATTTTCTCTAAATATCCTTTCATGACATCTTCCTCTGAGATACTGAGATCCAGAAGAAACAAATATATTTCTAACTGCCTGTTTGCTTCCTTTTTACAGATACATAAGGTTTTCACTTGCTATTAGTCAGGGTCTTTGAAAGGAGTACTGACTACATAGTGTAATGCTGGTCAGTACCATGGAGCCTTTTACATTCACAAAATAAATATATATGAGTTACTACTTTTCAGAAGGAAATGTGAATTGCTTCTGTTAATAACCTTATAATCTTTAGACAGGCTGTCCATTTTGAGCATCTGCTGCAAGAAAATAGCAAAACATTAAATCTATAGGGAATACACATCTCCTCAATTTAGGTATCTAACTTAGTGGAACATTGATGTGTGTTCATGCAATACAGTAGGATGCAAAATAACACATTTTACAACAGATGTAGAGATTTAGTTATTGTGAAACATTATCCCTGAAGTAAAGCATGCAGAAGTGTGAAAGTCTTATACCATATGCCATAACTGTGTCCTAATGCTTGCAACTTCTGGAGAGACAAACTGCATTAGTTTAAGATGTTACTGCTTCTGTGTGTCCATCTGGCCTTATGCTGGAGATTACTGCTCCTCACAGCAGTCATCAGAAGGAAATGTGTCTGAGTCTCAGCTACCTTCGTTTGCAGCATTACTTGTCAGTTTATGTCATGGGTGAAGATGGGCTGCACCAATACAAAATCTACAAGCTGTAACATGCAGAAGTTGTCTTCTGTCAGCTTTTTCCTGGAAGCTGTTGATTCTGGGATACAAAACATCCTATCCTAACAAAAATCTCTAAAATAGATTAGATGAATGAATTGTACTATAGAGGTCTTGTTCTTCCTTTGTTTCTTGTCAGCTGCTTACTTTATTTTTAATCAAAGCACTTCCAATGGGATCGGTTCTCCTGATCAGAGCTTTGCATGATTCTGTAAGCTTTAAGCTCCTGGTTGCATTCTTCTTTGCTGCAAGGCTTTTTTCTTTTCTTTTTTTTTTCCCTCTTTTTTTATTTGTAATATTCAGAGTGCAAAGATGCCTAAGAGATGTTTTAACCATCTTTTACAGTACTCTTATCTATCTGGGGAGTTAGCTCTTGCAATAGAGAGATTAAAAAAGCTCTTCTTTTATACACCTTCTCTCAAAACTGGTTTTGAGTATGGACAGAATTATTTTGGCTCCTTGACTGTAATAATGACACTGTGATTATATTCAGTGGTAACCATCCCATACTTAAAACTGAAGTCTGGGTTCAAGGTTTGATACCTACATAAGTGTACATAACCATGACATAAAGTTCTTAATTTCTTAGTTTTACAACCATTTAAGTTCTGAATTTGAAGAGAACTGTGGCAGCTGGGGTTTATCTGTTGCTGTTATGACCATTGGAGTTAAGAAACTATGTAGAAAACATAAAATTTTGCTGAATTAGGAATAAGGATTCATTTTAGGATTGAAACCTGTTATAGTGAGGTGACTAGACAGTAAAAGTGTGGTCATCTTGAGAAAAGGAGTAATTCAGCTCTTTGTCTTGAAATTTGCCTTGAAACTTTGCTAATGTATTTAGTTGAGTTTTTTTTAACTTTTACCTAGGAATCTATTAGATGGCTGGAAGATGAAAAAGCTCTTCTTGAAATGACAGAAGAAGTAGACTATGATGTGGATTCTTATGCTACCCAACTTGAAGCAATTCTAGAGCAAAAAATTGATATTCTGACCGAACTTAGAGGTAGATTGCTTTTAATCACTTTTGTGTGCATTTTCATATGCCATGGAGACTTGCAGTAATAAGGAGAAGGAAAAAAGAGTGTGGTTATGTTTTGGGGTCTTTTTTCACCTTATGCTGTCCTGTAATGTTCTGTGAAAGGAACATTTATTCTGCTGCCTAAGAACAAGTTCACATCTGTATTCAATCCATCCTAGTTTAAAGGAAGAGTCTCCTTTACCTCCAGGAAGTATAAACTTGATCCTGCAACTTTGGGTTGTTTTTTTCTTTGTTCCAAAAGAATAAAGGAAGGAAAAAGGAAATCCAAAAGAACTGTACAGAAAAAAAAAAAAAGGTAATACAATGAGGAAAAAGTAGTAGGAAATCCCAGTTCCTGTTCTATTGCACTCTGTAATGTAGCAGGGAGCCTGCTGTTGTTTTTCAGTCTGTGCTTAAGAGTAACATCAAGTTCTGAGTAGCTTGGCTGTTAGCCTATTTTTCCTTAGCAGCCTTTCTGTTGAAATTTTGTCAGCCTATGTTGAAAAACCAACAGCAGATAATTCTTAGTTCCCAAAACTGACTCTTCCACTTGTCTTCTAAAATCAGCATGTCAGCTTGGTACCTCGTGGAGATTAATTTTTCATTTTAGTTTCTGTATCTCTCTGCATTCCAGCAGACATGCAATACAGGTTTGGGTTTTTTATCTGTGTTAGAAAACTCCTTATAAGATAAAACCTTACATTTTACTCAGATTGAGTATCTGCTATAAGTTAGAAGAATACATCAAGCAAATTGGATGTGACCTGCTTGCTTTGTACGCATGTATTGGCACCAGTATACTTTAGCAAATAATTAGATGTACATTCCTTTGCTTCTTAGGGATGATGGCTTCCTCTTCAGGGAAAGACAATTTGAGACAACAGCAGTGGAAAAAATAGTTTAGGTGACTCCCTGTTCTTCCATAACTTATTAGATATGGCTTTTGAAATAAGATACTGGAGATAAAGGATATCTGAAAGATCCTTGCATCTTTACAGACAGCATGATACATATATAGCTTTACAGTAGGGAAGAACTGTTAAATCAAAGATTCTTTCTCACAGTAACTTTTGTGTTATGTTCATGGCACATAATGGTCACTGAATATTTCAACTTTTATTCCTGTCACTTTTGGACTGACTTTTTTATGCTGTCATTTTGGTTTCCTTCTCATTCTTGGGCATATTACTGGGGAATGGGAGTGGAGGAGGAATACAAATATGAAAGAATGACATACTTCTTTTCTCGGGTTTCTTCCATTCTCGTGCTAGCTATGATGAAACAAATGATTGATGCATTTATCTATTTACTTCCCAAATTTAATCACAAATGCTTTTCAC
The DNA here is from genome assembly GCF_036250125.1 of Pseudopipra pipra. Lineage (NCBI taxonomy): Eukaryota > Metazoa > Chordata > Aves > Passeriformes > Pipridae > Pseudopipra > Pseudopipra pipra. Next base: position 61,582,865 of record NC_087580.1, on the reverse strand, counting down.
ATTCATAGAAAAGTTGTTATCATAGAATTACAGAATGGTTTTGGTTGGAAGGGACCTTAAAGATCATCTCATTCCAACCCCCTGCCACAGACAGGGACACCTTCCACTAGACCAGGTTGCTCCAAGCCCCATCCAACCTGGCCTTGAACACTTCCAGGGATGAGGCAGCCACAGCTTCTCTGGACAACCTGTTCCAGTGCCTCACCACCCTCACAGAGAAGAATTTCTTCCTAAGAAGAGACAGGGATGGTATCTAAGAAGGGACTAAGTTGCTAAGCAACTTCTTTGTATGATGAGTATTAAATTTAAGCTTATCTCAGTCCTCTTGTAGTTTGTATCTTCAGCTATTTTTGTGGAGGAATGTTCTTTGTTTTGCATTAAGGACAATATGTGGGGCATCAGGCCTTAGTTTCAGGATCTATGTTGAGCACAGGCACATCAGTACTCATTCTCTCTTTTTCATTAAAGATAAAGTGAAATCTTTCCGGGCAGCTCTACAAGAGGAGGAACAGGCCAGTAAACAGATCAACCCAAAAAGACCACGTGCCCTTTGAAATGGGACTCTGCTGCTAACGGAATCTATGAACCTGTACTGCTGTAGGACACATTTGTTACAAAACCCAGTGGCCGTAAGAACTCGACTACTTCAAAGTGTAAAACTCTTAGAAATGTCCTGCTTATTATTCATCTGAATTATATTTTCAGTTTTGTGTGAAATGCTCCTATGATGTCTACGAAATGCTTCTAGGCCAGACAGTACAACTGTGCAGGGTTCAGATCTGCGAAGCACTTTGTTTAAAATTTCATTTATTCAAATTGTGAATTTTATGTTTGGAAATATTTGCCATGTTTTTAATAATGAAGCAAAACTGTGGCAATTGAAAAGTCACAGTATTTCCTTTTAACTATGTTCAGTTTTGTTACAAAGACCAGTTGTGCACTTTTAAATTGTGTTGCTGCATGCATACCTCACTAGTGGTTTTATATAACTTCTACAGATAGCTGTGCTTACCTCTTCCCATTCTGTGCCTTGATGAAGGCTACTTAACCCTAAACATCCTCTCTCTGAAGCACAGCCTTAACAAACAACATTCCTTATTTGTCAATATAAATTACTTTGAGTGTGTGTATATTTTTTAAGTATTTTGAGGCTTTTTTTTTTTTTGGTGGCCGATGCATTTCACAGCATGTGCCATATCCTTCAAACAGGAACTGCAGGAGCTGTTAGAGTGAACATACAGCTGGGCATTCCATCCTCCTTGTAAAATATCTGGAATTTATGTTTATTTCAATACCATAATGAATAGCTATATAGCATTTTCTCTGTAATTAAAAAGAAAACACCAAAAAAGAGGTAAAAATGAACAAAAAATACATTGGTTGATGTATAATAAAGAGTAATGTTTAAGTACTGAGGAGAGTTGTATCTTAGAATAATGCAGATAGATATACAGTATGTGTTATGGTGTGATAATGCTGTCAGAATAAAGGTACAATCTGACATCTGCATATGGATAGGCTAAGTGTCAAAATTCAGGGATCCATCTAAAGAAATGCGTTTCACATATTGTTAAAATTTGGCTTTTGATGCATGACAGGCTTACATGTACATTAACTGTAGTTTGCAGATAGTTTAAGTAGCTCTGATGCTTAAAAAAAAGTAACTAATACCTATTTTTCCCTTTGTACAGTGCCAGAAGCTGAAAAGTGAGGTGAAATTGAATCATTTGAGGATTTGCACAATATCTCTACCTAGTACTAATGGAAATCCTATAAATACCTGAATTCTGTCAAATGCATCATTTGTATCAGCACTTTTTAGGTGGTGATATTCAAGTTATTTTTGCAAGTCAGTACCCAACAAAGATTGACCTTCCATGTACAAATGAATTGTCAAATGAAGAATTGTAGACCTCTCTAGGAGTTCTTTCCATTTCCACGAGTTCATATCAGCAGACTTTCCCTTGGAACTGTTTAAAAATTACTTTTGTAATACAAACCTGTTTGTTTGTGCCAGGCCTGGAGGAAATAAAGGAAAGGCAATGAAAAGAGAGTTAATTGAGCCAGGAATTCTTGTAGTATTTAATATTTGTATGTCCCATAGGAAGGTAGGCTATGGGAAGCTCTTGTCACATTGTGGTTAAAAATAAAAAAAAATCATCATGGTAGAAACATTGAAGCCTCAAGTTTTGAGTGTACGAATGACTGGTATCATAAAAAGCATTGTTAGAAAGTGCCAAACCTGTTTAAAGAATAATACACATCAAATTAGATGGCCTACGCCCAGGACTGTTGAGAAAGGAAATTGGCCAGGAGACTATTGGCAAATAGACTTCACAGAGCTTCCACGGCAAAATAGGTACAGGTGTTTATTGGCACTGGTAGATACTTTTTCAGGATGGCCAGAAGCTTTTCCTTGTTGCACCAACAAAGCTAGGGAGGTGGTAAAGATTTTATTGAAAGAAATTATCCCAAGGTTTGAAATGCCAGTGGGAATGTCATCAGACAGAGGTTCACACTTCATTGCTGAAAATAGTGCAAAGCCCAGCTAAAACATTAGGGGTGAAATGGGACTTGCATACTCCATGGAGACCTCAGTCAAGGGGAAATTAGAAAGAATGAATCAGAGTATAAAAAGACAAATTAGCAAGATTTGCCAGGAATCATAATTAAAATGGCCAGATGCCCTTCCTTTGGCCTTACTGAGGGTACGATTTAGACCTACATCCAAGGAAAAGGTGAGCCCATATGAAATATTGTATGGGCGACCATATCAGGTTACAGAAAGCAAAGGGAATATCCAAATTGGTGGGGATCAAAATCTAGCAGGATATGTTATATCTCTAGGGAAGGTGTTGTCTTCTCTCCACAGATATGTTGTGATGGCAGCACCCACGCCGCTAGATGTTGCCCCCATCCATACCAACCCAGAGACTGGGTATACCCCAACAACTGGATTGAAGAACCTCTCCAAGAAAGGTGGAAGGGACCATATCAAGTGCTGCTAACTGTCAATAATGCTGTGAAGATGCATGGAGTAGATTCATGGATCCACTACAGCTGAATCAAGCCAGCTTCAAACCCAGAAGAACCTTACTGGACAGTATAGCAAACAGCAAATCTGCTGCAGATAAAGCTGCAATGGAACCAGAGACTTTAAAATGAAAGATGTTAAATGGTTTATCTTTTTGTGTTTACAGAACAGTATTTCCAGTATTACAACATGGTTATTTGTTCCTGGATTAGTCAACCATCCTAGCAAGGCCTTGCAACTAACGATTGTAATGGCAAGTATGGCTTCAAGTGTCTGAGGTGTAAGTGGTCTTTAGGGAAAGGGAGCAATGTCCTTTTCCCTAAAGACCACTGTAACATGACACAAACAGAACAAATACTACCTGACGCTTGGAAGAAAAATTCACATCTAAAACTAGTGCAAGTCATAACACTGATAACAAATAGTAGTAATTGTTGGATTTGTTCTCAATTTCGTATTCATTCAGATGAAAGTATTCAGATGATAGGACTTCCAACACCAAGTGTATTCTCCAATGCTCTTCCCCCAACTGGAGTGATGCACCTTTTGGAGGGAGAAACAGCCCAACCCCCTATAGATCAACAAATCCTGTCGGTAGAAGTAGTAGTCACTGAGACCTCCTGTGTTCAACAATGCCTAAAAGGACCAGGAGCAGCCCAGGAGCAGCCCCTCACCGGAAAATGGAGTCACCTAATTGTAAGCAAGGAGTGTTAGTAGGAGATTATCTCAAGTGTCATTCGTATTTGGATGTAACAGGAATGAGTATTTTAAATACACAATGGTGGCCTATTCCAGATAATATGGGATACTACTGGCTTTGTGGAAACCAGACTAGAAAAGCTCTACCCCTTGGATGGCAAGGAATATGCACCATTGGAGTTGTAGTACCAAAAGTAGATGTCATTGATAAATCAGAATTCCCCAGAGGACATCTGCAATATTTTATAACAAGACATAAATGAACTTTAAATTGATTAGTCGAGAGGTCCTCTGGATTCCACATGTTTGTGAGAGTACTCCTACCATGGTTAGGAGTACCTGAATTGGAGAAGGCTATAGTGAACATATCCAGAGTTATCAAACAACTAGAAAACTGAAAAAATGATGCAATCAGCGCTTTGCAGCGAGAAATTACCAGCTTTTCAAAAGCAGTAAAAAAAAAATCGAATAGCTCTAGATCTGCTTTTGGCTTCCAAAGGTTGTGTGTGCACAGTCTTTAACACCAGTTGCTGTGTATACATGGATCAGACTTTGAGAATTCAAACTGATTTGGAAGAAATTAGACGGAACAGCAAATCTTTCATGAAATAAAAAAAGGTCAAGTGGAAGATGCGTTTTATTGGATGACATCATGGATCCCAAATTTAAGCAAGAAAATTGATTGGCATACTTATCACAGTTTTGATATTAATTGTTGGTTTATGGGTTTTATTCCAAATTTGAAAATTAGGATGTAACAGAATGTGTGGACTAGGTTGATAAAATAAGTGGATATGAGACTTTAAAGAAATGATATTGAAGTCTCAAAGGAGGAATTTGTTACTGAACAAGTTATATTTCTTTATAAAGGGGCCTATGCAGCAGTGGGGGGGAAATTGTTTAGAGGAAATTTAATCCATGAAATAGATAACGGATGATGGGCGAGCTCTGGGTCATGTCCATGTGTTAAAAAAACAAACTAAAAGTTTAGAGCCTGACATGCTTCAGTGCTCTTAGACCTGAGAGAAATTTATTGTTGAGACCTGGACGCAAAGAATGCAGAATTTATAAACCACAAAGACACAGAAACCAGACATGAAGAAGAAACTAACAAAGACAATTACTGAGACTCTCCCTACTGTGGAAAAAGATAATAAAAAGACTAAAATGAGGACTAATTAGCATGAGAAGCAAGAAATCAATAACCAATAGAAGATAGAATGCTAATTAATGAAGAGAACTACATAACTTGTAAGCCAATGAACACTAATTCCTTTGTTTGCTAAAATGTATAAATAGTTAAAAATTTGATAACTGACATACATGTTTTATGGAGCTATCCTGATGTACCTCAACACTGAATAAAGTAATATTGGCTTTCCAACCTAACAAACTGATTAGAGAGTTTATTTCCTGGTTTTCTGTTACAGCAGGGCTATAAATACAGCACATAGCATGAGATCTCTTATTCTAGGTTGTCTGGAGAATAGACTCTCCAGGGGAAGTTACTAGGCAGAGCACATAAATATGGGAATATAGACAGCCCCAATGTCATAAAGAGCAACAGCATGTTTTCCTAGCTAAATACACGTTATTTAATAAACAGTAAGTAGGAAGTCAATTGCATTGGCTATTTAGGCTTTGTTTTATTGCCACATGGTAAGGGGTGATACTGACAGAGAGGTAAATAACCCAGAATAATACCCATTCCATGTAACTGTGGATGAGTAGAAGGCAGGAAAAACCTGAGGAAGAACAAATAACAGGGGGAAAGATAAAAAACAGTTTAAAAATTTATCTGGGTCAGAATGCTCACTGTTACACTGTTCTATATAAACAGCTAGAATTATTTCTTCTTTTATCAGTCCTGGAGGGATCTCCCTTGTTCCAGTACTTATTATCTAATGCAAATCTTATGTTTCAACCTTGAAAAAAAATTTTTTAAAGATGATTCTTAGCAATTTCTGGTGATAAAGCAACATGACATTCTAACTCACTAACTCCATATGACATAAATGATCTATAAGTTTATAATCTGAAACTGCAGTTTATAATTAAATAATCCTCTATTGTTGGTACACAGTATGAGTGGGCACTTTGTTGCTGTTGTTACAGAGTCCAAGTGCTGTTACACAGGAGGAAACAGATCAAGTTGTGGGGCTATACTTGCACACAGTAACTCCTTATCCAGTTATACATAGAGATATCTGAGAGTCCAGCCTATGGATTTCATCAGATACTTTTTCAATATTTGGTATTCCCAAAAATAGAGAAACAAAAATCAAGTTATTTAACATTAGACACTGTCATAGGTTTACTTGTTCTAAAAAACCAAACAATGTAGGGAACCAAACAGGTGTTCAGGCTAGAGGCCCTGAAACAGCAACTCAGCCAGAGGCCTCAGAGATAACGCTGGAATCTACCAAGTGACCTTGGGCAGCCTGTGAAAGGGAGAAAAGAAACTGCTAACTCCAGTGGAAGAATACCTGTGATGAGTACCTGCACCCAAAGATAAAAATAAGAAAGAGAAAACTGTTTTAGACTGATACCACTTGTAAAATATATACCGGTATATATTTAGCAATAGTAGTGTGTTGTTAAAAGGTTTGAAAGGAGTGCGTAAATTTAAAAAATGTGTGTAACAGTGTAAAAAGTAGATCCCTGTATGCTTCTTTTTCTGTAACATAGAAATCATTGCGCTGTGATAAAAATATGTTAATGTAAACATTGCATGCTTTTTCCGCCATTATCCGGGGACGACGAGGACGAAGAATAAATCCTCTAATTTGTAATGCAGTCAGATTGTCTTATTTAACAGCCAAAAGACGTTTTAAAAAGTGTAGAACTGCATTAGATAGATTTTCAGGCGTTGGCATTTGGCACCCGAACAGGGCTCAGTTCTGATTCCTGATATTCAGGAACAGACTGAGAGAGCCCCATTGGGAATAACAGGTCCGTTACCTCAGCCACGCAGCACGACTGGACTTCAAGAGACGATGCAGAATCCCTCACTGCAGGACAGGAGGTGAGCGGTTGTGGATGATTTGAGAATAGCAAAAAATTCGAAGAAATTGTAAAAATGGGGTTAAACATGTCCTCTGAACAAAAAGACGTATATGAATTTATGAGACGCCTGCTCAAAGAGCACAAATCAAAGGTAGAGGATATACCTCTACAAAATTTGCTACTTTGGGCACAGAAAAATCAAACAGGTCTAACAATTTCTAATGTTTTTAGTGTGGTGGAGTGGGACCACATAGGAATTGAACTCTGGGATGTCGCGACTCAGGGTGATAAGCAAGCTGCTAGCATTTTAAAGCCATGGCATTTAGTTTTTGAGACTCTAAAAGAAAAATCCACTAGAAAAACGCCACTCCCAGAGCAAAAAGAAATCAAAAAACCCGCCTACTCATCCCAGGAGGTGGAGAAAGGGGAAGTTAGCTCGCAAGCTGCAGATCTGCCGTAAGTGGAAAGCCCCTGCCCCCAAGTGCTCATAGCTATCGCAGCATCCGTGGGGGGGGAGTCCTCAGGAGGCACAGCCACCACTCCGGTCACGGGTCGGGTCCTGTCGTATCCATCTGCCCTTCCACCTGCACCCCGAGCAAGCAAACATGGCTACTCTGGTGCCGCTGGGCTCTATTCCTCTCGCTGGAGGGCTGAGGGGACCCCTCCTCTCGCCGCCCTACCAGCTCAGGAATTTTTAACTACTCCACTCCAAGGTGGCGCTGGCTCCCTCCCAGAGGGAAGGGGCGACTACACACCAGGAAGTGGTCCACCTGTGAGGTCACTAATCTGCACCTCTAGGTTCCTGCTGCCCACTTCCGTCCTGGCAAGGAATTCCTGGGAGCTGTGTCCCTACAATCAGGAACAAGAACAGAGTTTAATCCCAGCCGACCCAGTGGACAAATGGGCTCATGTTAGAAAGGCGGCAGCAGAAGAAGGAGACTTGCACATGGTGCAAGCCTTCCCAGTCATCTATCCAGCTAATCAGCCACCTCATTGGGAGCCTGTTCCATATCCAGTTTTAAAAGATCTGAGAAAGACAGTTACAGAATATGGATTAGAAGATCCATTCACAAAAGGGCTTTTGGATTCCCTATTCAGCACCTGTGTGCTAACCCCCTACGATTGTGCAGGGATAGCGAGGATGCTTTTAACAATGATGCAATATACATTATTAGAGGCAGAATGGAAAAAGTTAGTAAAAAAGCAGGCAGAGGAAATGTCAGCAGCAATAGGGGTGCCAGCAAATCAAATTACAAATATTCTTCCAGGAAAAGGACCTTATGCCACTGCAGCGACCCAAGCTCAAATCCCATTACTTGATTTAACCCTTGCTAAAAACCTAGCATTGCAGGCACTCATAAAGGTACCAGATACAGGAGCGACTACGCAGTCCTTCACCTTAATAAAACAAGGTGTTAAAGAGGTGTTTATGCAGTATGCAGAACGACTGCAGAATGCAATAAATAAACAAATAGACTATGCTCCTGCACAAGAAATTGTTTTCAAAAATATTGTGATAGAGCATGCCAACGAGGACTGTCAGAAGATTCTGCGCAATCTCACCATTGCAGAGATGCTGGAAGTATGCAGAACCGTTGACTCACAAATTTCTAAAAATCCCTCTGTAGCCAAGGCGCTGGTCACCTTGAAGGTCCCTACTCCAAATTCTGAATCACAACCTGACCCTGAACCACAACCTTTGTGCTACGAATGTGGACAAAAGGGACATTTTCGGAAGGATTGTCCAATGATAAAACACCGTGTTAAGCCTACAGTATGCCCTTGCTGTCACAAAGGACCGCATTTTGCCAGAGAATGCCATTCTAAATATACAAAAGATGGTTCCCCACTGCCTCATCCAGGGGAAGGGAGAAAGGCTTCGGGAAACTAAGACATGAGCGCACAGAGAGGTCACATGACGACAAAGAAAATCTCCAAACTCCCAACCTTTCACTTAAGTCAACTAACTGAAGCAGGACTAGACCTGAGAAGCAAATATGATATAGCAATACGAGAATCAGAGAGTTAAATTCAGAATGCAGGCTCCAAGCAAAAGCATAGAGAATTTAATCTTAGAGACAGCAGAGGTAATAATTCATTAAAGAATGCAGGACACACTGACATGAAGGAACATAGCATAAAGTGCACAGGAAAGCAGAAGGAATGAAAGATAAGGAAAGAAGATGAGCCAAGGCTTAGGTACTCTTGCCAGATATCAGGAACTTCTGCCAAATATACTAGGAAACCAGCCAAATTAGAAGAGTTCAAGAGTTTATGATGATGAGGAGAAGAAAGGACGAGGGGTCATGAGGCCGAAGAACAGGAACTACCCCTCGGATTCTCCACAAATTGAAGCCCGCGCCCCTAACTCTGCCTTAACTCCACCTGTTATGAATATTAAAAGCAGATGTTGCAATATTATGAATATTCATGCAGTATGATGCAATTGCTTGGCAAAAACTGTATAAAAGTCCAGCTGTCCATTACCACTTTGGAACTCTGTGTCCAACGAGAGCTGGGAGTTCCCCGACATCGCAATAAAATACCTCCTGCTTATAGACTGAAAACTCTGTCTCTGAGCAGTTTCTCCATGCCTTTTTGGGGGCATAAAATTGGCATCATCCCTACAAAAATACCCTGCAAGCAATACTGAGATAGATTTAAGCCCTTCAAAATCAATCAACCTATTTGATAACTAAATACATGTAGTCTCTACAGAAATTCAAGGTCCTCTACAGGATGGTTACAATGGGTTACTGATAGGGCATGCATCAACTTCTGTACTAGGAATGTGTGTGCTGCCTGGAATCATAGATACCAACTTTGCAGGAGAGATAAAAGTGATGCTGTGGACACCTGCACCTCCTGTCCATATAGAGGCAGGTACTCCCATTGCTCAACTTATCCTGATCGTGCCTGTCCAATGAAGTTTGACTCCAATCAGGAAGAAAAACCAAACTCTAGCATGACAAATGGGAAATAGATGATTTTCTCTCCTGGGTTCAGCCCTTGTCAGCACAACGTCCAATTCTACATTGCTCCTTATACAACTCTGGGAGAAAAGAGACAATTCACCTAAGAGGCTTGGCAGACACAGGTGCTGATGTGACTGTCATCTCTATTCAAGATTGGCCACCTTTCTGGGCACTCATGGAGCCAGAGAAAGCACTGAGGGGAGTGGCAGGAGTTACAGCACCAAAACAAAGCCTGCATCCTATTGTGATCACAGGCCCTGAAAAACATTCAGCCATGGTTCGTCCCTTTGTTTTGAACCTGTCAATCACATTGTGGGGCCGAGATGCTTTGGGACAATGGGGACTTGGTCTTACTACAAATTTGTCCTAATGGCCACTGAACAGCAGCTGGTCCCTGCCCTAACCTGTATGACAGATAAGCCGGTTTGGGTGGATCAGTGGCCTATTAGAAAGGACAAGCTGCAACATCTTCAAGCCCTCATTCAAGAAAAACTTTTAGCAGGACATATTTGTGCTTCTACCAGTCCCTGGAATTCCCCAGTGTTTGTGATCCAAAAAAGAAGTGGCAAGTGGCGTCTATTGCATGATTTGAGATGCATTAATGAAGTCGTCGAACCTATGGGGGCTGTCCAACCAGGCCTGCCTTCGCCATCAGTGCCTCCCCAAAACTGGCCACTTACTATAATCGACCTAAAGGACTGCTTTTTCTCCGTTCCTTTACACCCCAGAGATGCAAGGAGGTTTGCTTTTTCAGTACCATCTATCAATGCCAGCGAACCGCATGCTCACTATCACTGGAAGGTTCTACCTCAAGGGATGAAAAACAGTCCAGTTTTGTGTCAACTGTACGTGTCCACTGCATTGTCACCTGTACGTCAGCAATACCCAGAAGTCCGCATTTACCACTACATGGATGACATTCTGATCTGTGCAGCTGATAAGGAACTAATGCAAAGAGCCCTCAAAACAACAATTGAAGCTGTCAACACTTATGGGCTTCAAGTATCACCAGAAAAAGTCCAGCAGGAATCTCCTTGGCATTACTTGGGATGGAAAATAACCCAAACAGCCATTCATCCCCAGCATGTTTCTCTGTCAACCTCAGTGCAAACCCTCAATGATTTGCAAAGACTACTGGGAGCTATCAACTGGCTAAGACCTATTTTGGGTGTTTCCACTGATGAACTCTGTCCATTGTTTTGCCTGCTTAAGGGAGATCCAGAATTAACCTCGCCCAGACAGCTAACACCAGAAACTGTTGCTGCTTTACACACTGTGGAGCAAAAACTCAATTCCTGCCAGGTCAGTCGTTGTCTCTTAAATGAGCCAGTAATATTAATTATCTTAAAGGGACCTACTCAACCTTTTGGTCTCATAGGCCCATTGTATAAGAATAATACTCAGTTTCGTTTATGGGAATGGGTTTTTCTAGCTCATCAGTTTTCTAAAACAGTAACAACTCAGTCGGAAATGATTTCTCGCATATTTCAGAGAGACCGCATTAGATGTTGGGAACTTGCAGGATGTTACCCAAGTACAGTTTTGAATTTCAAACTGCCTTAAGTGATTTTACAGGTCAACTAAGTATTCACTTACCTGCTTGTTCCTTTTTACAGCGCTTGACAGATGCACAAACTGTCTTTACAGATGGTTCAGGGAAGACGGGAAATGCAGTTGTAGTGTGGCAGAAAGATAATGAGTGGTAACAAGATATACATCACATAAATGGGTCACCTCAACTTGTAGAATTATCATCAGTAATCCGAGCACTTACGCTCTTTCTAGGACCTTTAAATATAGTCTCTGACTCACAATATGTTGTAGGAGTGGTTCAGCGAATTGAACATTCCTATCTGAGAGACATCAATCATGAGGCACTATTTGTCTTATTCAAAAAACTATTATTTGTAGTTGAGGAAAGACCATTTTCATTTTTCATTATGCATGTACGTTCTCATACCTTGCTGCCTGGTCCAATTTCAGAAGGTAATCGACGTGCTGATGCTCTTGCAGGACCAGTAATAGTACCTAGGCCATTCAAGCAAGCCAAATTATCACACCAATTTTTTCATCAAAATGCAAGAGCATTGAAAAGACAATTTGGTCTCACATTAGAGCAGGCTCGTTCTATTATAGCATCCTGTCCAGACTGTCAGTTACTTACTCCTATCGCTCCAGAAGGAACTAACCCTCAAGGATTAGAACCCTTACAGTTATGGCAAACAGATGTAACACACATATCATCTTTTGGCAAATTGAAATATGTACATGTGTCAATTGACACATTCTCAGGATTTCTAGTAGCTACAGCTCATTCTGGGGAGAAGAGTCGAGATGTACAATGTCACTTCCTTGCAGCCTTTGCACATATGGGGGTACCTAAACAAATTAAAACCGACAATGGCCCGTCTTATGTGTCCAAACGCACTCAAGAATTTTTTGAGCAATGGGGAATACAACAGCTAACAGGTATTCCACATTCCCCCACAGGTCAAGCTGTAATTGAATGTGCACATCACACACTCAAAGACATGTTACAGAAACAGAAACAAGGAAGTGCAGGTTTAACTCTCCAAGAATGTTTGAATAAGGCTTTGTATGTGCCTAATTTTCTAAACAGAATTGTAGGAGATCTTTCCCCAGCACAACGTCACTTTGTCCCAGCACATTTCCATAGAAAGGAAAACAGAAGTGATGTTTAGAGATCCAATTACTAGAGAATGGCAAGGCTCTTGTCCCTTAATAACCTGGGGAAAAGGTTACGCTTGTGTCTCCACAGATCAAGGCCCGTGATGGATACCTTCGCGTTACTTGCGACCTTACCTTGCCTCATCATCATAGCAACAGCCATGCCTCCTGACTGGACCACCTTTAACCAACAGAACATCTGGGTGATGCTAATGCAACTGGGACTGACACACTGTGTTTTTCTATAGCTACTCCAACTGATCCATTTCGTACTTGCTTAGTAGGTCTTCCTTTCAATCGCACTCAGTGGGTTACTTTTCTACACCAGCACATACCAAGGTGCTCTAGCCTCCACAAGGCACAAGTATTACAATGTGCCAACAATCCAAGCCTTAAAAACAATTTTCCTCGAGTTCCGATTGAACCTCAAGAAATTAACATTATGGGCAGTCTGACTGCACCTTTCTGCTTTCAGTTCAATCCCTCAGATTCAAATTCAAATCATCATTTGACAATTGACGTGTGTCCATCTGGGGTATACCAGAATGCGAGTTTTTGGTGTAAATCATCCAATTCGGTAATATTTAGATCAGGAACGACCCCTCTTGGTCTGCCCAATGGCATGTGCTGGTTTAAAGGTAAACCAGCAGGGGAAATGAACTCAACTCAAAGGAGAGATTATAAGTCAGAATAACAATTTAATAAAATAATACAATAAGTACGATTATACAGACAAACAATTGGTTTTAACCCGCAAAACCCAAATATATAACCCAGCACCCTGGGGCATGAACAGAGTGGTGTTCTTTGGGCCCCCTGAGTCCAAAGGAAAAGGAGAGGGGAAAACCTGTTGGTGAGAGTGCTGTTGCAGTCTGGTCAAGAGTGGTGATTGCAGTCCGATCGAAAAGTGATGGTCTGCAGTCTGGTTGAAAAGTGGTGGTCTGCAGTCTGGTTGAGAGCGGTGATCTGCAGTCTTCATCTGGATCCCACGAGTGGTTAAAAAGGTCCCAAGACTCCAAGATTATATATCCTCCAGTTCAGGCAGGAATGCTCAGTCCTTCCCTCAGGGCAGGGTGTTCCTTAATCGGTGTGAGGACAAGAGCAACTCCTATCTCGCAGGCCTCTTAGCACCTAGTTTATAGCCTGAGGAGTCAGGCTCTATGTGCAGATAGTGTAAATGGTTCATTGATAACAGTTTCTGGGAAATGACATGGAAGACTATAGAATACACAGTTTTGGGTTACACCCATCCAGTGATGAACTGGTCTCAGCTGTCCTAACTAGGACATGGCACTTTCTTAATTTGTGGACCACGAGTGTGGAAAAGTATTCCCACTAGAGCGAAAGGAGGACCATGCACATTTGGAAAATTAACTCTGTCTAACCCTCACAATTTACCCATAAGAAGCCACATTCAGAAAAGACAGAAAAGATTTGTGCACTGATACAATAAAACTTGCAATTCCAATGTACATATTTGGGGTCTGACTGAAGGAGTATTTTCCAGTCTTGTAGCAAATATTGGAACAGCTCATGCCTTGACCACCTTAGATAGGCTAAGTTGCTGACTTACCAAGGAGGCCAATGCTACGAGTTCAGCAATTGATAACTTATTAAACGATGTGAGTTCAGTTAGAAAAGCCACATTACAAAAAAGAGCAGCAATTGATTTTTTGCTATTGGCTCATGGACATGGCTGCAAAGATTTTGAAGGCCTGCATTGCATGAATCTTTCTGATCACTCAGAATCAATTCATCAAAGTCTTGCTCAATTGAAAAGCCTAACAGCGCAACTCAAAGTAGATAAAGACCTAAGTTTAGACAGTTTGTTTAGTTGGTTAGATATTTTTAACCTAGGACCAAAACTCAAAAAAATTGCCATTGTAGCTTTGACTGTCATTTTTGTGGTTTTTTTGTGTTTTGCTCAGTGTGCCATGTTTTTTTTCTTGTGTTTCACATTTGGTTCCCTGTAGCTTTGCACAAGTTTTAGTGTTTCAATTAGAAAATAAAAAAAGGGGAATTGTAGGGAACCAAACAGGTGTTCAGGCTAGAGACCCTGAAACAGCAACTCAGCCAGAGGTCTCAGAGATAACGCTGGAATCTACCAAGTGACCTTGGGCAGCCTGTGAAAGGGAGAAAAGAAACTGCTAACTCCAGTGGAAGAATACCTGTGATGAGTACCTGCACCCAAAGATAAAAATAAGAAAGAGAAAACTGTTTTAGACTGATACCACTTGTAAAACATATACCGGTATATATTTAGCAATAGTTGTTAAAAGGTTTGAAAGGAGTGCGTAAATTTAAAAAATGTGTGTAACAGTGTAAAAAGTAGATCCCTGTATGCTTCTTTTTCTGTACTGTAGAAATTACTGTGTTGTGATAAAAATATGCTAATGTAAACATTGCATGCCTTTTCTGCCATTATCCGGGGACGACGAGGATGAAGAATAAATCCTCTAATTTGTAATGCAGTCAGATTGTCTTATTTAACAGCCAAAAGACGTTTTAAAAAGTGTAGAACTGCATTAGATAGATTTTCAGGCGTCAGCAAAACAAGAATTTTTTTCTTTCCCCTGCCCCACTGCAAAAGAAAGATATTGAATGGGGGAGGGTGGTTTTGCCTTGGGTGATTGATCTACACAAAAGAACTGACTGGCAGTACTGCATTCCAAGCTGATGCCCCTCTCTAAGGCTGTGGGGGGTGTGTGATTTCTTTTCTTCCTCTCCTTGGAAACTGGGGCACTTCACTTTTGCCTTAACTCAGGCAAGGTGTGGTTGTTGGAAAAGTTCCGAGGTTGTTTTGTTCTCGGCGTGGTCATCTGGCTGTTTTCTGGCCCTGGCTTGCCTGTGCCCTATTTTTCCCCCAACTCAGACCTGCTCTGACTTCATCGGAGAGGTTTGACCCATCTACCAAGGAATCTTTCGAGGAGGATGTTGCCCTTTCCCTCATCCGCTCCCGTGTTTGGCAGTGGTTTGTGTCCATTGACGAAAAGGGGGAAATCCTGGCCACAGTCAGACGCAGACAGCGTGAGTTTTTGTGGGAAGAACCCCCTTTTGTCCCCTTTTCCCCTTCCCCTTCTTGGGGGGGGAGGAATCTCCATTCTCGGCTTCTTCCTGCACACTGGGACCCCACGTGGTGACCGCCAGAGCCCAACAGCACCCCCTGCTGACTACCACCAAGGAACTGCAGGTTCTGCTCCTCCAGTGATCCAACAGCGCCCCCTGCTGACTGTGGTTAGAATTGCGCCAAAAGGCAGAAAGTACCGAACTGTTTCCTTTTGAAGGGGATTTTTGGGTACAGGATTATTTTTTGGTTGTTTTTGTGTTCTTTTGTTGTTCTACCAATACACATATATCCTTTAATAAAGGGCTGTTATTTTTCCTTTCTCCATACTTCCTCAATTGGAGCCTCTTAATTTCAGATTTACAATTGGTTAGAGGGAGGAGCTTGGTCTACCTCATAACTCATCCTCCATAGCAAAACACTTTAGTCTCATTAAACTGAGACAGACACCTAAGTGTAGAATTATTTGTGAATATAAATATCATACATTTTTACTACAGTGCCTTCACACCATTCTTCCCCATCATTGTAACTGTTCAGAATAATCACACAGCACATAAGTAATTAACTGTCAAAAGTTTAAATTTTCTTAAATTATTTTCAATCATTTACACACCAAGTTCACCAGGAGAAAGCCTTTATCCTGTTTTGATGTCAAATACAAAAGTGAAACAGTGAACAGTTGTAAGGGAAGCCAAATGCTCCCATTATTTTAAATCAGGGAATTGCAATTCAGCCACAGTTTCAAAGCCACGCTGCACCATAGTGGTGTGGCAGCAACCCAGGTTTGCAGGGCATGTCCCCTGCACAAAGTCCATGTGCCAGTAATGTCTCTTAGCAGTATTGAGAAGACAACAGATTTAGCAACAAGAACGTGCTTCCCTTAACATCTAAGGGGAATTCAAAATTCTGAAAAGTTGTTGTAACAGGCCTGAAGGAGGAGAAGAGGGTGAAAGGTTGGGAAAAATCATCCTCTCCTGTTCCCTCCACAGGCTGGGTGTGATTATTAATGAACCCCCAAAGGTAGCAGCCAAGTCCAGGACAGGCAAACAACACCTAATACACATTCCAAATGAACCCTTTTGCCCTCGATGTTATCATATATAAGCTGATATCACACAGTACATCAACAAAGCAATCTTGATTCCTCTCCCTGATCAGAAAAAAAGGACTGTGATGGGCAAATAGTGCCACATATACAGAAACATATACAGGGTTAAATGCCACGCCCACATGAATAGACCTAGCAGCGTGGTGACCAGGGAGTTCTGTACCCAATACGCAAATGGTTTAATCAAAATTGTCACTTCTACTCCTCTCTTGTGCCCTACACTGGGTGCCAAAGATGTACTGGTTTTAAAACTCAGCAGGAAGACCAAGCCCACTCAGATCACCCCCTTTTGATAATGGAGAAAAAATACTAAGAGGATTATAAGTTGGAGTCACAATTTACTGAAGAAATTTTATATAGAAGAAAGTATGGTTTAACCAACAAAGGTAAAGTGTAGCCTGGCCCCCTAAGACAAAAAAAAATGGTGGCTGTTCCCTCGCTGCATGCCATGTGCCCCACCCTGAGAACAAAGGCAAGATGGCGGAGAGACTCTCCTGGTTCAAACCTTATTCCAGGCTGCAGTGTGGCAGCGGGTAGGTTCTCTCTCTCTTTCTCTGCTGCATCAGTGGTGTTGGTGGCAGCAGTAGCAGCAATAGTGGCGGCAGCTGCAGTAGCAATGGTGGTGCTGGCAAGGGGTCTCGGGACGGCAGAGTGGCTTGCAAAGTGGTGATTGTAAAACCCCTTGGCAGTGGCTTGCTGTATTGGGTATGGCTGAGCTGGAGTTCATTTCCCCACAGTAGCCCTCACAGTGCTGTGCTTTGCATTGGTAGCTAGAAGGGTATTGATAACACACTGGTGTTTTGGCTACTGCTGAGCACAGCACCAACACTGTAACATTCCTCCCTTAGTTGAGGGCAAGATCCTGGGAGGGGACACAAGTAGGCCAGCTGACCCAAACTGACCAAAGGGATATTCCATACCATATGACGTCAACTCAGATATAAAAGCTAAGGCACAGAGCAGGAAGGGGGGCATTCATTGTCTAATGGCTGCCTGCTGAGAAACCGTCACACGTACTAAAGCCCTGCTTCTTGAGAGTGGACGACCATCGCTGCTCATGGGAAGTAGAGAATAAAACCTGCTATCTTTTGCTTCTGCAAGTGCAAGTTTTGCTTTACTTTTTTGCTTTAAATAAACTGTCTTATCCCAACCCACGAGTTGTTTTTTTTTTTTTCACCTTACTGTCTCCCCTGTCCTGCTGGGAAGGGGAGTGATAGAGCAGCTGGGTGGGCACCTGGCATCCAGCCAAGGTCAATCCACCACACTTGCGAAGCAGTGTTTTTGAAATGGCCCTGAGGCAACTCTGACCCAGTCTGGGGCCACTCCCTCCCTCTGAAGGTGCAACAACAGCGCTCTTGGTGGCCACAGCAGCTTTTTCTCCATACCAAGCAGCCATGCAGTCCCAGGACCCCGGTCCTACACCCTCTCTTGCGCAAAAGAAAGATCCCCCTTCCGCTTCTGCCAGAGGTTTTTAAAGAGACCACTCCCTTCCACGACCCAGGCAAGAAGAAAAAATTCAGCTTCTGGTGCCTCGGCATTCCCTGACAAAACCTCATCCTCCAATGATGATGTAGATGGTGTAGAATAAACAGTTTGGTCACACCCACATAGCGCTAAACTCTTCCTCCTATCTCTTTAACCAGGACAGTGGTTCAAGTTGTTTCACTGCTCGGACTAACAACATAAGTTCCTTTTCCCACTTGGAATATCTCTGTTCTGTCTCTTTAATTGCAGTTGAGCTGAATAAGAAAAATCTCTTTGGTCCATCAGAGCCAGTTTAGAAAAACCCCATTCTGCTATAACAGGGTTGCAGGGTGTACTGGGTCCAGTGACTGATATGTCTTTAATTCCTCTATTAGGGTTTTGACTGCCTCTTCATATTCTAAGTTCCATCTCCATGGTTTTCCCTTTCATAAAAGTGAATACACCAGGCAAGCAATGATAGAAAATCCAAGTACATGTTTTCTTCAATATCCTAAAGTTCCTATTAACTGTTGTAATTCTTTCCTAAATTGGGACATCTGCAGCTGTTCTATTTTCCTTATATTGTCTGTAAGAACCACCACACTGCCAGCTATCCACCAAGTTCCTAAAAACTTTATTTCTTTACTTGGTCCTTGACATTTCTCAGGTGGAATCTCAACTTCTGCTTCATGAAGTGCTTGTTGCACTGCTGTTGCTGCTTCCCATACCTTTTCAGGGGGGTCTCTTCCATTTAGAATATTACATAATTTTGTGTCTGAAATGAGTGAGACTGACTGTAAAAGTTAAGCAAGCACAGCATGAGCAATCGTGGGTGAATGTTTATACCCCTGTGGGAGTCTGTTAAACGTATACTGTACACCTTCCCAAGTAAAAGCAAATTTCTTTTCATCCTCCTCTTGTAAGGGGATGTATTGGGTCTGGCTGAGATGGAGTTCATTTCCCCACAGTAGTCCCCCCGCTACCAAAACCCAGCCACAGAAACCCACTACAGGGGACCATAAAGAACTCATCTTTTCTATCTAGTGCTGCCATCCACAGGTATGTGGCTGCTTGTATTGTGGCTGTTAGGTTTCCGATATTGGGTACTGTCGCTGTTAGTGGAGCTGTGTTGGCATTTAAGTGCCGGTATTCAACTGTTTATCACTATCTTCCATTCCATTTTTCAGACTGCCCAAATTGGTGAATTATATGAGAGATGATTTGTCTCTTTTCCAAATCAGCTATAATTTCAGAAACTCCTTTTTGTGCTGCAGCAGGAATTGGATATTGAGGTACATTAGTAACGTTTGAATCAGGGAGTGCAGGTGCTGCACAGAGTAAACGCACTCTGCTCTCCTGATTTCTTTCAGGGTTAGGGTCAATGTTTGAACCAAAGGACCACACACTGCAGTCCAGCAAACACCAGGTTCAGCTGTGCAAAACATCAAAACCCAAAATGTTCTCATTGTGATCTTTAACTGCAAAGAGAGTAGATAACATGCCATAAATTAACTTAGGCAGTTTGGCACATAACACTTGCTTTGTTTACTCCTCTTTGCTATCAAGGTTGCACACCCAGCTTGTTGGCATCCTGTTGTGTTAATATTGAACTTTGTGCTCCTATATCTATTAGAAATTTCACCAGTTGTCATAGAGGACCAACTGTAATCTGAATGTATGGGCCGTTATTATGTATGCATTGATAGGATTCCACTTGCCAGATTTTAGTCTTACCTGGTTTACAACCATAGTGCTCTTGCAAACTAGTTACCTGAATCAGATCGAATGGGGTCATTATAATTGGCATGATTCGAAAGCTATGGAAGAACAGTTAAAGGTAGCCAGAAGCTGTATAAAGGATGGAAAAGACAAAGGAATTATTTTCAAAGTGTTAGTCGCCTGCATAGAAGCTGTCTGTCATGATAGGAAAAACCATAGTAGAGAGAAACAAGATCCAAGAGAGGAACTAGAAGAGACAAAAGCAGCTGAATTATTACTGTCTTTTGAAATTGAGCAGCTATAGAAACAGTTAAGGGAAGAATAGGAGAAAATAACAAAACCTGGAAGAAAAGTTAGAGGTGATGCTTAAGCAGGCTACCAAGTCACCTGGCATTGTACAAATTAGGAAACTTAATTGTATCCCCTGAAGAACAGGATGGAAACATAAGGGGTGATCCCAATGATAGAGAAACAGGTGAAGATGATACTTTATGTCCTTCAAATCCCCCTGAATATAAAGCCAGACCCATAATCGAAAGAGAAGAAACTACTGGACCTTGAGGTGAAGCAGGAAATCATACACAAAAAATGGCCCCACCACTTAAGGAGAAGCCCTTGCCCATCTTTCCACCCATAGAAGCTGCTGATGTAAAGTGGCACTGCACACTAGGCATCCCACCCACACTACCTCAAGAGGTGTGCTCTTGGCAGCCAATCAGGTAAGCAAGGGGAGTGTCCAGGACCATTTGTGGCTGATTGGGCACATCAGTGGGGGCGTGGCACAGCAGTTGGCACGGCAGTTCATGCAGGCAGGGTGAGCAGGAAGGGCACAGCCACCCTCCTGGCTCCTGGTGGTGGGCTGCGTGTTAGGTGTGGGTGTGTGTCAGGGGTGACAGCGGATCTGTCAACACCTTGGCACATACTGACGAAGCAATAGATGTTGACCAGATCAAAGTATACCCCTGAGATGGACTGAAAGAGAGGACTGAAAATGGAGGCCCTGATCCTGACAACATACTGATGCATCCTGAAGAAGCTGTCCCGTGGGAACACTGTCTCATGAAAACAGGAGCACTGTCTCATGAGAACAAGGACCTGTTTTGAACAAGAGTGGTTGGGAAGAACATCAACATGAGAGAAAAATAAGAGCAGGTGCTCGGGACTGTTGTGGGAAAGAACTGGGCTGTTTTGAGAAAGAGCAAAGTTGTTGTGAGAAAGTAGAGTTTAGAAAATGCACCTATTAGCTGTAAGAATTCTGGTGTGAAAGTTTGAACTGTCCTATCTGTGTGCATTACGTGTGTTCAAAAACTGTACTTAAGGGGCTGCGCAGCAGCCCCGCTGCTGCTGTCCCTGCTTTTTCCTTGGAATAAACTTTGCTGGAACCTTTTTTCGTGTCGCTTTGGCCGTTCCGACATTATCAGCGACAGGTGTGGTAGTGTTTTTTGGTTTTTTGGGGTTTTCTTCCCCTACTTGACTAGATCCAGCAATGGTTAACAAACAGTCGAAAGCCATTGTTGCTGCTGCCAGCAGGAGTGTGGTAACCCAGACAGAAACGCCCCAAGAAGGATACAGTTGTCCAGGTCACTGGCTGCAGGGAGTGTCTGAGCCTGGCATTAGTACCGGAGGACAGGGCAAAAGACGCCTGCATATGGTGTGAACAGGTGAATGATTTTATCTGTCTAGTGGCAGAGCTTAAGGAAGAAGTGTAAAGGCTAATGAGTATTAGGGAGAGTGAAAGGGAAATAGACTTGTAGGGGTTGACAAAAGGTCTGTCAGAAGGAAGACAGAGCTAAGCAAGTCACTGTGAGTCTGCAAATGCTGAATCATCATGAGTGTGCTGCAGGGCAACCAATCCTGATACATGTTTATTTGAAGACACCAATTGTAGTGTAACATGTATGTTATGCCAAGGGCTATAAATGTCAGTGATTTGTTACAATAAAGGATCTATCCCTCTCCTGTCTTATTTTTGGAAGAAGACTATTTCTGTGTCGCTTTGGCCATCTCAACAGTGACATTTGGTGACGCCGATGTGATGCTGTGCCGAAGTAAGTGATTTATCTCCGAGAGAGAGTTCGAAGTGATTTATCTTCGAGAGAGAGAGTTTGAACCGTGGGCTGAAGCTTTGAGAGCAGTAGGATTCTGCCTTGGTCCGGACCTGAGATTTTATCAACACCTCACGAGGTAAGACATCGGAGGTGAGCCATCAGGAACAAAAATTGTAACAATGGGACAAAACATAAGCCCTCCTTAGTTGTAAGGGTGTTAACGATTTTGCATTACGACATGTGCTGTTATGGTGCTGAAAACAAGGTTTTGAAGCTACTACATCAGTTGCATTTAGCGTGTCTGCCTGGTGCTTGCTCTGTGAGACTGAAAGATTTGGAAGCGGACAGGAGGCAGCAATCCATGCAATGATTCACAAATTCTGAGATGCAGCTACCCAGGAAGATAAGCAGGCTGCCAGTGTCCTGAAACTGTAGCAAACTGTCTTTGAAACTTTAAAAGATTGCGCTTTTAAAAAGTCGCTGCCCTCCAATCCAGAAAATGTAGAAAAACCTAACAATTCACCCCCGGAGGCAGAAAAGAAAGAGGGACCCCTCCCCTCCATTGCCACCAATGTGGGAATTTTCAGCAGCAGCAAAGACAGTCTTTCCACTGGACGACTCCACCAAGAAGACAAATAAGGAGAGAAAGTCAAATCGAGACATGCAGGCAAAAGGAGCAGGGCAGAAACAAACTCGAGAGTGAACAGAGGAGCGGGGGCTCCCCCTCAGCGGGGGCTGGGCGCAAAACAGCAGAGCAGAGCCCGTCCTTGTCCGAGCCACCGGGCTTAGAGTCAGCACCCACCTTTTCTTTCTTTTTTGCAGCCTGAGTTACCTATTCTTTGTTCATGTGCTAGTTAACTGTTTCAGTTTCACAGTGTGTGTAAGGTGAAACACATAAGACATGCAACAGTTTTGAAAAGTTCTCACAGATTAATGTAGTGAAAGCCTGAAGAAAGTGTCTTGAACAAAAGAGAGAGGGTACCTACGCTGTGCCAGGACCCTGATGGAGATGAACACCACCACTTGTGAGAAGCAGGGGGAGTGGGGGGAGGTTGTACGGCACGGGGCGGCGCCGTGCTGGGACCAGCTGGAGCCAGATCCGTACTCGACTGGGGTGGGGGTGGCAGGCTGGAGCCGCGCGGCAGCGACCGCGACGGGCGCAGGGACCCCTGTGGGGGTGGTCCCGCTGCCTGCGATGAAGAATTCCGAAGCGTGGGGGGGGGGGACGGTTTTCCACCAGAGTAGAGCGGAGGTGGCACCAGGCACAGCTGCGCTGCCTCCCCTCTCCTTCCCCCCCACGCGGACAGCTGTGCAGCACCCTTTCGTTGTTCTGTGTTTTAGAGACAAGTCTTTAGAGATTACTAGAAAAGTTTTTGTGTAGACTAATTTGACAAAGGCAGTTTTTGCCAGAGAAAAAAGAAAAAATGGGCCGTTTTAGCCTGAGAATTCCACCTTTGTGGGGAGAGAGATGAGATCTAAAGAGATAATACAAGGAATTGCATAGCAACAGACAGTCTTTCAAGTTTAAACTGTTGCTTAGTAATTGAGTAGAAGAAATCAAAACCTTTTCTACTTTTTATAACAACAAAAAAGAAACAAACCATGTGAATTTCTTTGATAACCTTAATTTTTCTGTTCTCTTTTCAGTAGAGCATATGCCAGAAAGACTCATAGGTGGAAATTGTTTCTTAGTCAATTTTTAATGCAGATTGTTGCTGAGAACCAGAAAACATTCTGAAAAAACTCCAGTGCTTTCAGAACTGTGAGGTTTTCTGAGAAAGGAAACAAAAGGGTATAAATGCTCTTTCACCCAAAGATATTTTGCTGAAAAAGATAACAGCTCCAATAACAAACTCTGAAATAGAACACAACTATTAGTTACAGCTTTGCATTGATTTAAGTTTAATATATTTGGGGATTCAAAAGACAAATTCTGCCTTGCTCAGATTGTGTGAAATACAAATTTGTGTAATTTTGAAAGTATCTAAATTGTTTTAAGCTGCATCTGTTCTTGTCTCTGTACTAAGCAGCAAAGATATGTCCCTGTTATCAGGTGACAAGCTTAGACCAGAACTGTTGCTGCTTTGCCAGGAAGCATTTCTGCCAGACCACTACATCCTCCCTGTAGTCAGGTGTGCATCATGGATCCCCTGGTATGCTGCTATGAGCAAGACCCTAGTTTGGAGTAACCTCAGTGAGTTTTGCTGTGGCTTTATTTAGTTTGCTAAAGTTGGAAGTTGCTTTACAATTGTTAAATTCTTAAATGCATCTGCATAAGTTAAACTATTATAACTATTTTGTTCAAGTAATGTGTTTAGAATTTTCAAGCATTCCTATTTTTCATTACTTAATACATACAAATATTCACAAAATATTATGTTATCCCAGAAAAATATATAATATCAACAAAAATTCAGAATTAGTTGCTTATAAACCCTAGCTGATCATGTCTTTTCAGAAGCTAAAAAAGACTGCTTGAGTCTGAAAGGACATGACTGTTCTCCAACTTCATTTTTTTTGCATCCAGAGAGGCAAAAATCTGCCCTATGAATTACTGTGAATCCTTACATTAGAAAGGTAGAAGTTTCAGTTTCAGAAATGCTGTTCATGCTGAATGAATACTTCTCTGTCCTTTAGCGCAGTCCTAATCGTGGCCTGCAGGGGGTGCTGCTGGGTCGCTGGAGGTGCAGGGCCTGCAGTTCTTGTTGTTCCCAGATGACAGTGTTCCAAGGCTCTTCCCTTCTCCCCCAGCAAGCACAGACCTCTCCAATGAAAACCCAGTAGGTCCCGGCTGGAGTCACGAGGCAGTGTGCGAGCCGACCGAGTCCGGTGGTCCGGCCTCACCAAGGCGGAAAGCCAGAAAGAAAGACTTCCAGGCCTTCTCTTCAAATGCCCGCATGCAGATCCCCAACTCCACTGTCTGCCCCTCTCCCCTCCGAGAAGAGCCAGCCACCCCCTCCCAAAGCTCCTCCCCTCTCTCCCCAGCCTCTGACGGGCCATCAGCGAGGAATTCGGCCAGATCTTTTGTAAAGCTAATTGACTCCCTTCCCCGCACTCACTCCATTTTTCTTAGAGTGGAGCAGGGAAGAAAAATTCCCCTATGGAATTTATAACCTATAACACTGGGATTTTGAACAGCCAGTTGTTTCTTCATAGTAAAAACTGACACTTATCAACCTGCTCTCCATTAATGCCTTGCTACTTGACTTTATCAAAGTTACAGTGGCCTTCCTGAAATTCTGTGTGTTTTGCTTTACAATAAGAGAAAATTGTTCTGCAGTACAACATGATAAAATGCTGCTCAAAATGATAAAAGCAGAGTAAAAGAAAATACAAAAGTTAGAGACCTAAAAAGCTGAGTTAAAACCAAATGTGATTGTTCTAACCAATGTTATTTGAGAAGCAGTATTGAAGAATGCTCCAGAAAAAATTCAAAAAACCAAGTCATGGAACCTATCTCCAACAGAGTGAATTACACTGCAAAGAATCATCACTAAGCCTTCAGCTTCAAAGAAAAACTGCGAAATTGCCCACGATAACCACTTAAAATATACTGAACTATTAATAACAAATTTGTAAGTTTTTTATTAAAGGTGAAGAACAACTAGAAGAGGCAGATGAACAAAGGCCGAGAGTTGACTACATCCCAGACATCAGAGACAATGTGGACTGACTTCTCACAGAAGGCACTGAATTTCAAACTGTATTAGCAGACTGTAATGCTGACTTATCTATTCATTTTTCTAGGTGCAGACTACAGACAGAAATCATGCATTGCTGCCATCCACACATTACTCACATAGCTCAAACATCGGTTTAACTTTTCCACAATTTAGGAAGTCTTAAAAAACTGTAAAGACAAGTAATGTTGTAATTTGCTGTTTTTCAAAAGCTAAAACAATTCTTGCAAGTTAGAATGCATGTCACGCTGCAGAAGTTACAACATTATACTCAGTGAAAGGGAGTATGAATCTCTTCAAAAGAATTTTTTGTGGTATACTGCGTGAATTCTAATAACTGTTTTGTTTTCCTTTAGTGACTACTGCTGTGAAACTTCTCTTGATATGCCTAATGTAAATGTTCAGAGATTCTTATTCAGTATTAACACTGTTGAGTAGATAATCCCATGATAACATATTATACAGGCTAATTTAATCCATATGTGATACAATGTCCCTTCAGTTCTATCAAGATGTGAATTATGACATGAAATACCATTTGTATTAATTTACAACTCTTACGGCATGTTACTAAAAGATGAACAAAAATATAGAATTACACATCAAATGAATATTTTAAAAATACAAAAAGGGGGAAGAGACTATGCAGACGTATAAACAGATGCTAAATCAGAATAGATCTCATTTAAGTTTGTTAGGCTTTATATTCCTTATGGGAGGCGTGTCTAAAGGCATGAGGGATGTGCCGGGGCAGTGTGGCCCAAGAGAGCATGTGCCGTCATAGGGAACTCCATTGGCTAAAGAAGTCACATGGTATGTAAAGATAAAAGAGTGCCGGTTTTGAAATAAAGCCTCTTTGTTCACACCACCACGAGGAGCAGCTTTATTTCTTGTTATACAAGGACTGTGTCAAGCTACACATGGCGCCCGAACAGGGACTCTTTTAGCTTATATTAAGCCAGATATTTACCCTGCATCAGGTATAACTCCCGGTAGTTCCGGTATCGTCTCAATTTTTCGGAGACGGGAACTTCTACCGAAAAAAACCGAGATGTCCTTAAATCTGTTGTCTCAGTGGCATCTGAGAAACGGAAGTTAGTTTAGCAAGCTCCAAAAATATTAGAAAAGTGCACGATAGAAGAAGAGAAGAAAGAAGATAAGAAGAAGCCGAGAGGTCAGAGTAGTAAGCGGACAGAGCGGAGAGGGTCCAACGCAACACCAAAAGCGGTGAGTCCAGCTGGAAGGCACCCCGCACGGCTAGGACTGCTCCCTGAGCGACAGCATGTCCGCAGCTCGGAGACCCCGGCCTCGGAGCACCAGGGAAAGACTGTTGGTAGCCGCGTCTCGGCCAACTGGTAAAAGTGGCTCTGCCGCTGCCGCCTCTTAACATCTCCAGCCACCGTCACCATCTGTCCAGCAGAAACTGCCGCAGCTCCCCGCCTGCTCGCCGCCTCTGACCAGCCCCGCAGCCTGCTTAAAAGTGTGTTGCCGCAAATTCAAACCGCGCCGGGACCTTACCAAAAGCGCCGCGCCGTGCCTTCCCGCTACAGCGCTCGACCCCGCACCGCTCAGCGATCTGCGGGAACCCCGGAGACGCTGCCGCCACAGACGCTGTGCCCACCATAGACGGAGCCGCGCCCACGCCTGCCGACTGGCACTCGCCGCCGCATGACTGAGAAGCCACCGCCAGCGCTGCCGCCGCCGTTTGTCACTGAAGCCCGCGCACACGCCAATCGCCTGCAGCTGCTCGCCCACCGCCGCTGACCGACGCCAAGCCGACCGACGCCAGCGCCGCTCGCCCACCCCGTTGCTGCCGCTGCCCCGTGCCCGCCGCTGCCCTGCGCCCACTGCTTGCAGCCTCCACCGGGGACACCAGCCGCTGACGCCGGGACGCCACAGCCCAGCATCGCAAACCCAGCCGACAACAAAGAGACAGACCCTCTTCAGCAGCGCGCGCTAGCAGCGTCGAGACTCAAAGGTAAAATGGGAAACTTCTTCCCCACCGAGCTCTCACAAGACACAGACGCATTAGCTACACTGCTGAAGCCCTATTACATACAGGTTACAAGGGCTGAATTAACAGAGTTGGTACACTTCATTAAGGCAACTGTACCAGAACTGCCTCTGGTTGAAGCCCTCCACATCCAAATTTGGGACAAAATAGGGAACCTCATAAAACTCAAAGCTCGGGGGGGGGATCCCCAAGCCAACAATGCTTACCCAGCCTGGCAAGCTATAATGTCTGCATTAAGCAGAGCACACCAAAGAACAACAAACACACCCAACACCAACACACACACCCCTGCTCATGCTGCGAGCAGCAGCCCAGCTTTTATGCACCGGAGTTTAAACACACAAAACCCGGTGGGGGGAGGGAGTGGAACCGTTCACGATTCCACTATGGGGAAGGGAACCGGGAGCCCAAGGGACACGGGTCGGCGGGAAGGAGTGGGGCCTGAGATGCGAGGTCCCAGCCCGTGGGACCACCGCAGGGGGCCCCATGACGGCAATGGGGGGGCTAACCCAGTTTACTCGCCAACCCATTCCGCGGATGAACGCCAAACATGCTCCCAGGGGCGGGCACCGCCATCTGGCCCACCACGGAGACCGAACAATGACCCGTCCTTCCCCGCCCCCACGCCATCTCCTCCACCCACCACCACCCACCCACAGGGAGCCGGTTTTGCCAGAGCTGCAGGGGAGGGGGGAATGGGAGGAATGGGGGGATGAGGAGGGGGATTTTGGGATGGCTCTGCCATCAGAACCTTACACACAATTCCTAGATCGGCTGCAATCTGCTCTAGATAGGCAGATTGAAAATGAGGAAGCCAGGGAAATACTTAGCAGGCAACTGGCTTTCAAAAACGCGAACCCTGATTGTAAAAGAGTTCTGCAAACCCTTCCTAAAAGGGAAACCTGTAGCATTTCAGAACTGGTTCGTGCCTGCCAGGGGGTTGGTTCCTTGACACACCAAACTGATTTACTGGCAGTAGCACTGAGTGCCCAATTAAGAACACAGGAGGGGGCCAGACCCAGAAATGCTTGCTACATTTGTGGGGCCCCCGATCACTTTCAAAGGGATTGCCCTAGGAAACCCTTAGCAGTGGCACCCCGCAAGCACCCCAAAGCAAAAAGGGTGCCAAAAAACTGGAGGCGAGGGGTGCTGTCGCATGCCCCGATACAGCAAACACATGCGACACAGGGGAACAGACTGGCAATTTGTGCCCCCCCACCCCAGCCAGCGCTCTGTGCCCCTCCACCCCAGCCAGCGCTGGGCTGGACCTATCCAACAGGGACACAGTCTTCATAACTTTCACTGAAGTAGTGCTAATCCCGACTGGACGTTGGGGTCCCCTTAGCCCAGGGGTACACGCACTGCTGATTGGAAGATCCTCCACCACCAGAATGGGTTTGTTTGTGCTGCTGGGAGTAATAGACTCAGATTCTCATAGCGAGATTCTAATAATGGCATGGACCCCTTCACCCCCCTGTTTCATTCCAAAGGGACAGAAGATTGCTCAACTAATCCCCTTCTACAGTGCATAGCCTGCAGGGGAGGGGGGGAAGGAGCGGGGTTCAGGGGCCTTTGGCAGCACGGGACACCCACAGGTTTACTGGGCAGCAGCCATCACAACCACACAGCCGCTCATGACATGCCAGATTAATGGGCACAGATTTACAGGTCTTTTGGATTCCGGGGCTGATGTTTCCATCATAAAAGGCTCAGAATGGTTGCTTGATTGGCCTACTGTTTGCCCAGCTGCAACCATTCAGGGGGTGGGAGGCACACAAAGGCCCAGACAGAGTGCCCAAATACTCACTGTCTTGGGACCAGAGGGACAATTAGCAAAGGTAGCTCCTTTCATAGCTCCAATTCCTTGTTCTTTGTGGGGACGCTACGTACTTGGACAATTCGGCACAGTCATGCAAATTCCTCCTGCAAGCAGCCAGGTTTTTCAATAGGGGCCATTGGTCAGCTGTTCCAAGCACCTATTAAGCTAGTCTGGAAAAGTGACCAGCCGGTCTGGGTAGATCAATGGCCTATGAAAAAGGAACGACTTGAACATTTAAAAAAGCTTGTAAAAGAGCAATTAGAAGCAGGACACATTGTACCAACAAACAGTCCCTGGAATACTCTTGTGTTTTGCATCCCCAAAAAGACTGGCAGATGGAGGATGCTGCAGGACCTCAGAGCAGTAAACGCAGTCATTGAGTCGATGGGAGCACTGCAACCGGGGTTACCCTCACCTGCTATGCTCCCAGCAAATTGGCCGCTAATAATAATTGATTTAAAGGACTGCTTTTTTACCATATTCCTGCACACCGAGGATGCACCAAGATTTGCATTTTCCATCCCGGCATTGAACAACGCACAGCCCATGCAAAGGTATCACTGGGTTGTTCTTCCTCAGGGGATGAAAAACAGTCCTACAATATGTCAAACAGTAGTGGCAAACGCTATTCAACCCATCCGAAAGTGTTTTCCCTCTGCAATAATCTACCAATACATGGATGATATTTTAATTAGCATGGCCACAGAACATGAACTGCAAATTGTTGTTACTGCTTTGACTGATGCTGTCCAAGAAGCAGGCTTGCAGGTTGCGGCAGAGAAAATCCAGCGATCGCAGCCCTGGAGCTATCTTGGATGGAGAATCACGCAACAAGAGATTTCCCCACAGCCACTGCAGCCCAAGGTAAAAGACACCTTAACCTTACATGAGTTGCAAAAACTCCTGGGAGCCATTAATTTGTTAAGACCTATTCTAGGCTTAACCACAGAGGAGCTACACCCTCTCTTTGTGTTACTAAAGGGGGACTCTGATCTAATGTCTAATAGGGCTCTGACAGCAGAGGCCAAACAGGCATTAGACATTTGTGCCAAGGCGATAGAAAATAGGCAGAGCAGGAGGAGAGATCCTGAACTGCAAATCTGCCTGACCTTAGTTCCCAGCAGGTACCAGCCATTTGCAGTCTTGTTTCAGTGGGATCAGACTGAGAAAGACCCGCTGCTGGTTCTAGAATGGCTCTTTCTGCCCCATACACCACCTAAAACTGTATGGACGATTAATGAAATGTTTGCTAAGCTTGTCAATAAAGGCAGAGGACAACTACAGGAACTGGACAGAAGGGATCCAGCGGTCATCTACATTCCAGCCACGAAGGACAATTTAGATTGGATGCTGGCTGAGGACACTGGGTTCCAAGTTGCCTTAGCAGGTTTTGATGGTGACATTTCAGTCAATCTCCCTAAGCACAGACTTTGGGCAGAAATCAGTAATTTACCTTTAAGAGCCACGACTAGATGCAAAAGTGAGCCAGTAAATGACCTCACAGTCTTTACAGATGCATCTGGGTGATCGCAAAAGGCTGCAGTGACTTCTGTAAATCCTGATACAGGACAATGGGAACGAGAAATACAGACCATGAACCAATGCTCTGTGCAGGTTCTGGAACTGGCTGCCATTCGTATTGCCTTGGGAAAGTTTTCTGAACAACCTGTTAATATTGTCACTGATTCTTGTTATGCTGCAGAGTTAGTTTCACGTCTGGAATGTTTGTTTCTTCGAGATGTTTCTAACCCTCATCTGTTGTTTGAAATGCGTTCTATTTGGTTTCTTGTCAATCACAGAAAGTTTGATTTTTACATAATGCACATCAGATCTCACACTGACATGCCAGGGCCAATAGCTGAAGGGAACCGGGAAGCTGACAAAGCAGCAATGTTTAACACAGTACCCAGGACCCTAGAGCAAGCAAAATTGTCCCATTCATTTTTTCATCAGAATGCACGCTCTCTAAAGAGACAATTCAAAATTACAATTAATCAGGCTCGAGACATCATATTGACTTGTCCAGATTGTCAAAAAATCACCCCTGTGCCATCTCAGGAAGGCGTTAACCCCAGAGGGTTAATAGCCAATGAGATCTGGCAAACAGATGTCACACACATCCCCGAATTTGGCACCTTAAAATATGTACATGTAACTGTAGACACACATTCACAGTACATAACTGCTACAGCACACACAGGTGAGAAAGCCAAGGATGTAATAAGACACTGGCTAATCTGTTTTGCTACCCTTGGCACCCCGAAACAGATAAAGACCGATAATGGACCAGCGTACGTCTCTGAAAAGGTAAGAAATTTCCTATCAGAGTGGGGAATTTCACACATCACAGGAATACCACACTCACCTACCGGACAGGCAATTGTGGAAAGGGCACACCGCACACTGAAAGAAATGTTAGTAAAACAAAGAGGGGGGGAGAAGCTATATAGTCCACAAGAACGTTTGTGGAAAGCCACATATGTTATCAATTTTTTAAATTGTGACAGTGCTGAAAGAAGTAGGTATGAGAAGCAGCACAAATCTCAGGCGTTTGCCTCTCCCAGGCCACTAGTCATGGTAAAAGATTTGATCTCAGGACAATGGACAGGACCTTTAGACCTTATGACTTGGGGGAGAAGTTACGCTTGTGTGGTAACAGGAAAAGAACTGAAGTGGATTCCCTCTAGGTGTGTAAAGCCCTATTTAGATACACAATCACAGCTGCAAGAACTAGATAACGCAGGAGTTTAAAAAGAGTTACGTTTATATCTCAAGTTTATATTAATGAATGACCAATGTAGTAACAAGCAATCTACAAAATATCGGTGTATGTATGAGAGTGAATGATGACGGTCGTCAGTGAATGAGAGGAGTGAATGAATAAAAAAATTGTGTGACTGGACAAATATAAAAACACAGAACACCTCACAAAACCACGTTACCTCCACCACAAGGTCACTTTAAAAGAATTGAGTTTTTGCTATGCTTACCCTGTTTCTTAAATAAAGTTTGAAATCCCCAGTTATTAAAAAACCCTCAGGTTAATAAAGGTTATAGTTTTACACACAGTTGGGCTAAGGCCCTAAGTTAATAAAGTAATTTCTCCAAGTTGCACTACCCTATAGGAATATAAGAAAGTTTTAAAAAGGTTTACAATAGAGTTAAGAAACTGAGCAAGCAATGTGCTGGGTCATTGCAAAACTTGGTAGTTTACAATGTTCTCACTGTTTGCACTGTTGTTTGCACTGTTTTTTGCACTGTTTTTGTGACTTCTTTAGATAATTAACGGAGGGGATATGTGGGAGGCATGTCTAAAGGCACAAGGGATGTGCCGGGGCAGTGTGGCCCAAGAGATCATGCGTCGTCATAGGGAACTCCATTGGCTAAAGAAGCCACATGGTATGTAAAGATAAAAGAGCGCCGGTTTTGAAATAAAGCCTCTTTGTTCACACCACCACGAGGAGCAGCTTTATTCCTTGTTATAAAAGGACTGCATCAAGCTACAATTCCTTATAATAATTCCTCTTCAAACCAGGTACAGTTATTAAACGTGACTACTAAAAATGATGAACCGAGAAGTACACAGCCAATAACTACTTAAAATGTAAACTGTGT
This sequence comes from Pseudopipra pipra, assembly GCF_036250125.1. Classification (NCBI taxonomy): domain Eukaryota; kingdom Metazoa; phylum Chordata; class Aves; order Passeriformes; family Pipridae; genus Pseudopipra; species Pseudopipra pipra. The sequence continues at coordinate 61,549,929 of NC_087580.1, read as the reverse complement.
AATTAAAATGTAAAAATATAATAGAAATTCCAAATATGCATGAATGAAGGATGACTGAGGTGGCCACCAATTGAATGCCTGGAAAAAGACTGTATGAGAGAGAGAAACTGTGTAGATATATGTGTGTAAACTTAAAAATACTTTACATGAGTGTCAAGATTTTAAGGGAACGTGTTACATGAATGTCGGACCATAGCGAATTCTTATTCTGGGTGGTAGATGAACTCTAACTTTTTTCTTAGTGTTGTTATCCATCCTTATTTTGAGATGCTGCATTTCTTCTTAGCTTTAGATCAGGAGTTGTCGATACTGATGCCTTGCTTGATCAGCCTGTTGCAAAGGGCCCTGTGGCAGACTGTTAAGGCCATCTTTGTGGCATAAATACAAAGAAAGGGGGAATTGTCAGGGTTGACAACAGGTCTGTCAGAAGGAAGACAGAGCTAAGCAAGTCACTGTGAGTCTGCAAATGCTGAACCATCATGAGTGTGCTGCAGGGCAGCCAATCCCCATGCATGTTTATTTGAAGACATCAATTGTAGTGTAGCATGTATGTTATGCCAAGGGCTATAAATGTCAGTGATTTGTTACAATAAAGGATCTATCCCTCTCCTGTCCTATTTTTGGAAGAAGACTATTTCTGTGTCGCTTTGGCCGTCTCAACAGTGACATAGACTGGTGGAGTTACATCCTTCCAACCCTGAGAAAAGCTCAGTAGGAGTCAGAGATGCCCTGCCCCTCTTGCCATCAGGCAGAAGGAGGAGACCTAGTAGATGGGGGGAAATGGAAATGGGTCCCTGCTCGGGGAGATAAAAGAATCCCCTCTTGACCCCCATCGCCTTCCCAGGTGCCCTTACAGAATAGGTATGAGGCCCTGGATCTAGAGGGTCAGGCAGATGACACTCAAGAAAAAAATCTGTCTGGAGGGTCTCCCAGTTGCACTACATCAGATGGATCACAATCTCAGGTATTAAGAAGAAAAGAAGGGTAGTTGTAGTAGGTGACTCCCTTCTGAGAGGAACTGAGGGCCCTGTATGCTGACTGGACCCATCCCACAGGGAAGTTTGCTGCCTCCCTGGGGCCATGGTAAGGGATATCACCAGGAGACTCCCTGAACTAATTCAGCCCTCTGATTATTACCCACTGTTGGTTGCCCAGGTTGGCAGTGATGAGGTTGATAAGAGGGGTACCAGGGTAATTAAAAAGGACTCCAAGGCTCTGGGTCGACTGGTCGATGGGACAGGAGCGCAGGTGGTGTTCTGCTCAATTCTTTCAGTAGCAGGGATGAACGATGTCAGGAAAACCTGTGATATCAATGAATGGCTTAAAGACTGGTGCCATCAGTGGAATTTTGTTTTTTTTGATCATGGGGCAATTTTTATGGCACCAGGCCTGCTAGAGTCAAGTGGGCTTCATCTATCTAGCAACTCATAGGAGTAGCCTATGAGTTGGCAGGGTTGATCAGGAGGGCTTTAAACTAGGTTTGAAGGGGTAAGGGGATGAAACCAGACTCTCCAGAGATGAGTCTAAGGGTGGTAAGCCAGAGTTAGGGGTAAAATCAGTAGCCCAGTTGAAGTGCATGTACACTAATGCATGCAATATGGATAACAAACAAGAGGAGCTGGAAGCCATTGTGCAGCAGGAAAGCTATGATGTAGTTGCCATCACAGAAACATGGTAGGATGTCTCACATGACTGGAGTGCTGCAATGGATGGCTACATGCTCTTTAGAAGAGACAGGCAAGGTAGGAGAGGTGGAGGGGTGGCTCTATATGTTAGAGAGTCTCTTGACTCTGTAGAACTTGAGGTTAGTGCCTATGGGTGAAAATCAGGGGGAAGGCCAACAAGGCTGACATCCTGATGGGCATCTGTTATAGACCACCCAACAAGGATGAAGAAGTGGATGAATTATTCTATAAGCAGCTGGTGGATGTTTCAAGATCGCCAGCTCTTGTTCCTGTGGGAGACTTTAACCTGCCAGATGTCTGCTGGGAACTCAACACAGCGGAGAAGAGGCAGTCTAGGAGGTTCTTGGAGTGTGTTACGACCTGCTCCAGAAGGCGAGGGCAACCCAGGTTCTTGTTAATAAATCCCTTGGAGTGTATTAGAGTGAAATGACACTGAATGATCGGTGTTTGTAAATATATATATATGTAGGGTTTATTTTAGAACAATTTAGTTTCAAAAAAAAGCAGGTATGTAGCTATTTTGGTTTTTATCATCTATAGTAATGCAGCAATATTGAAGCATAAAAAATAACACTAAAGAAAATGTATAAGGAAAAGAAAGAGAAAGAAAGGGTAAAAGTAGAAAGATATATATAGTCACCACCCACTGGATCCAGTGATGAAACTTGGTAGTTGCAGCTTTAATGTCTGTTTAAGCCATTAACCATTTCAGTTTCTGACAGAAGTGTATGGAGGATAGCTTCTTGTCTCAGCTGGTAAGTGAGCCTACCAGGGTGGCACCCCACTAGACCTGCTGGTTACAAACAGAGAAGGACTGGTGGGAGATATGGTGGTTGGAGGCCGTCTGGGGCACAGTGACCATGAAAGGATAGAGTTTTCAATACTCAGTGAAGCAAGGAGGGGTATCAACAAAACCTCTACCCTGGACTTCAGGAGGGCAGACTTTGGCCTATTCAGGATGCTGATTGGGAGAGTACCTTGGAAAACAACCCTTAAAAACAAAGGGGTCCAGGAAGGATGGACATACTTCAAGAAAGAAATCTTGAAGATGCAAGAGCAGGCTGTCCCTATGTGCCGGAAGATGAACTGGCAGATGACCGGCCTGGCTGGGCAGGGAGCTTTTGCAGGAACTCAGGGAAAAAAAGAGGGTTTATCATCTTTGGAAAAAGGGACAGGCAACTCAGGAAGTGTTTAAGAACATCGTTAGATCATGCAGAAAGAAAATTAGGAAGGTGAAAGCACAATTTGAACTTAATCTGGCCACTTCTGTGGATGCGGGGGGGAATATAGTTACAAAAGATGAGGAAAAGCCTGAGGTACTTAATGCCTTCTTTGCCTCAGTTTTCAATAATAAGACAGGTTGTCCTCAGGACAACTGGCCTTCTGAGCTAGTAGACAGATGGGGAGACAAACAGCCCCCCCGTAATCCAGGAGGAAGCAGTTAGTGACCTGCTGAGCTACTTAGATGCTCACAAGTCTATGGGACCAGATAGGATCCATCCTAGGGTGATGAGGCAGCTGGCAGAGGAGCTCAACAAGCCGGTCTCCATCATTTATCATCAGTCCTGGCTAACCAGGGAGGTCCCAGATGACTGGAAGTTGGCCAGTGTGACACCCATCCATAAGAAGGGACAGAAGCAGGATCTGGGAAACTACAGGCCTGTCAGCCTGACCTCAGTGCCCGGCAAGGATATGGAAAAGATCATCTTGAGTGCAATCTCACGGCACCTACAGGATGGACAAGGGATCAGACCCAGCCAGCATGGGTTTAGGAGGGGCAGGTCTTGTCTGACCAACCTGATCTCCTTTTATGATCAGATGACCTGCCTGGTGGATGAGGGGAAGGCTGTGGATGTGGTCTATCTGGACTTCAGCAAAGCCTTTGACACCGTCTCCCATAGCATTCTCCTGAAAAAGCTGGCAGCCCATGACTTGGACAGGGGCACTCTCTGCTGGATCAAGAACTGGCTGGATGGCTCGGCCCAGAGAGTGGTGGTGAACGGTGCTGAATCCAGTTCGACCGGTCACTAGTGGCATCCCCCAGGGATCAGTGTTAGGCCCAGTCCTGTTTAATATCTTTATCGATGACCTGGGTGAGGGGATCGAGTCTACCATGAGCAAATTTGCAGACGACACCAAGTTTGGGGGGGAAGTGTCGATCTGCTGGAGAGTAGGAGGGCTCTGCAAAGGGATCTGGACAGGCTGGATAGATGGGCCAAATTCAACGGTATGAGGTTCAACAAGGCCAAGTGCCAGGTCCTGCACTTTGGCCACAACAACCCCATGCAGCGCTACAGGTTGGGGACAGAGTGACTGGACAGTGGCCAGGCAGAAAGGGACCTGGGGGTACTGATTGACAGCAGGCTGAACATGAGCCAGCAGTGTGCCCAGGTGGCCAAGAAGGCCAATGGCATCCTGGCCTGTATCAGGAACAGTGTGTCCAGCAGGACCAGGGAAGTGATTCTGCCCCTTTACTCAGCGCTGGTAAGGCCACACCTGGAGTACTCTGTCCAGCTCTGGGCCCCTTAGTTCAGAAAGAATATTGAGGTGCTGGAGTGTGTCCAAAGAAGGCTGGTGAAGGGTCTGGAGCACAAGTCCTATGAGGAGAGGCTGAGGGAGCTGGGGTTGTTTAGCCTGGAGAGGAGGAGGCTCAGAGGAGACCTTATCACTCTCTACAACTATCTGAAAGGAGGTTGTAACCAGGTGGGCATCGGTCTCTTCTCCCAGGCATCCAGCAGTAGGACAAGAGGGCATGGTCTTAAGCTCTGCCGGGGAGGTTTAGGTTAGATATTAGGAAGAAATTTTTTACAGAGAGAGTAATCAGACACTGGAATGGGCTGCCCAGGGAGGTGGTGGATTCACCGCTCCTGGAGGTTTTTAAGATGAGACTGGATGTGGCACTTAGTGCCATGGTCTAGTTGGCAAGGTGATGTTAGGTCATAGGTTGGACTCGATGATCTCGGAGGTCTTTTCCAACCCAGTTGATTCTGTGATTCTGAGTGTCCGCCCTTAGCAGTGAGAGGCTCATGTGCACTAGAGGCTGTGCCGGTGCCTCTCGCCCATGGTTGGATGATGATGTCAGCAGCGACACACCAAGGAGGCGGGGTGATGCAACCATGGCTGTTAGTCCTGGCTTGTTGGCGTGAACATGCGCAGGGTTGCGCATGACAGACCTGTTCCACATGCAGCACCGACAGCTGCCACAGTGAGCTGCGCTCGCTGGGTCGCTGCTATCCGGGGATTTCCCACCATCGCAGGCCCTTTTAGGACCAAGGGAGTGGCAGTGGTGTGGGCTGGGGAGTGGATGGTTGCAAGTTGTCATCCCAGTGTGGCGTGAGGGCAGCAGACCTCCTGTGTCCCTTGGCATGGCGTGTGGGAAGCAACACGACGTAAAGCCAGTCAGTGCTGGTTTCGGACAGGTGCTACACAGTGCAGGCAGGCGGTAGACCAGGGAGGGGGGAAGGGAAGGAAAAATAGTTTCGTCTTAGATCAAGGCACAACTTGGAGGAAGGTGCCCTTAAGTTGTAGTGCACCAAGAGATGCTCTTCTGGCCATTCTTCACCCGTATATATAGGCTGTTTGTTTACATCTGTGAACAGGTGCTGTTCTGTGCTAATGTAACATTGTTTTTATGTTGTGTGTAATTTTCTGTGCTGACTTCTGTTGACCTTCCAGGATAAGATAACTCAGCTTTGTGTTTTATATTGTTTGTCAATGGCAGCTTGCTTTCTCTGAGTCAAAAGAAAAGAACTGCTACCTAATTACAGGGAGCTATTTTCTAGTTTCATATTGCAACAGTTTTAAGTGTGGATAGAATTAATAGGAAGGTATCAGAAGAATATGAATCATTAAGCTGTGTGGTTTGTTCACAGAAGTTTGTTTGGATTTTTGGTTGGGGTTTTTTTGGTGGGTTTTTTTTGTTTTGGTTTGGGTTTTTTTGGGAAAGGACAAGTCTTGGTCTTTTGTTAAAGATGGTTATTTCCTTCCTACAGGTTTTTGAAGAACAGCAGTCAAAGCCTTACTGGTAAAGAGATTATTTTCTAAATCAAAGGTAGGGTCAGTGCAGTAGTGGTGAGTTATTTCTCCAGGTTGTTACCTTAGAAGACAACATGTGTAAAATGTAAGAACATAGTCCTGCATCCAGTACTGACATTGCTTCCAACTTCTGCTACTACGTGCCTTGTTTCCGTTGTCTCATAGGTCAAATGATCTCAGTAACGTATTTGTTGTGGCTTTCAAATTGGCATTGCCACCCAACATTAAGGGGAGAGAAAGGTTCTTTTAGGGATCTTTGGCAGAATGACGATGACACTAAGTCATAGTTACAATTAAAGCTTTATTTTCTTAACAGGATATTATGATTAGTATAGCACAGAATTTATGATTAGAATGACATGGGATTTCTACAAGCAGAATCAATATAGTACAATCTATAAGCAGCATAATACAGAATTTAAAATACAACTTGTTATTATTTCTAATTACCTGGACCCTCTGCAGATCGGGTCAAATCTTAATACATGTTTTGCTGTATCAATAAAACAATCATAATTTAGACTCAAAAATCATATAAAAGAATATGAGTCATTCATTCAATCCTCAGAGGAAGCAGATGATGGTGGAGGTGTCCCTGGCCACTGGACGGTCACGTGTCTCGCTGTCTGGGAGCAGTTCTACTCCAAGTTTCCCACTTAAGTTTTGTAACTGCTTGATTTTATAGACAGTGCTCTGTGTGCTGTTACGCTTCCCTGTTCTGTGATGGGGCCATCAACAACACCTGTCTGGTCAGGTGAGTGGGACCTTCAAGACTGGTAAGAAAGGCAGTAATCAGCCTGGCACCCAGGAATCTTGAGGCCAGTAGGAAGGGGAAGAAGAAATCTGTTTGGTTTGTCCACTTGGTTCACAGAACCTTCAGGGCCCTATAATGAGGGAAATGGAACAAATACGTGACCTGATCGGTCACAGAGAATGGCTGCTTGCCTCATAAAATGACATTAGTTATGCTAACCACATTACCAGGGGTCGGGAGCAGGGGGTAGCATTTGCAGACATTCAAAATATATGAGAACAACCTCAGTCTTTGAAAGTAGCCTGTACCTTATGGGTTTTGCACACTAGGCTTTCTAATTGCTGTCTGCTTTTCTTCTCTCATTCTTTCATTGTACCATTCTGCAGAAGGGTATTTAGTACTATATATATAAATGACATAATAAAGCTTTTTGTTGCCCAAGCTTTATATATTAAATTTTAAAACTTTGTCATCAGAAGCAGGTTTTAACTGTGGTGAAACTGAAATGGTTTAAAGCAGTTTCAGAGCATGACAGCAGACTGAAACTTAACTTTCTATTTCAGCTGTTGCACAATGTAATAAGTTTGTGTAGTCAAATAGAACTTCCTTTTCCCATGAGGAACAGGATATTCCATGCCATGTTACGTCGCCCCAGCTATATAAGGGGAGGGAAAGTTAATTCGACCTTCTTCCTTCCAGGAATGGCTGAATAGACAGCTGCGCCTGTCCGAAATGCCGTTCACTGAGGGAGGTAGAATTTTTTTTACTGTTGGTTTCCTTTGCCTGTGTGTCTGTAATGTTATTAGCTTCTTCCTTTCTTTTTCTCCATGTAAATATAAACTTTCATTCTTGGTAAGCCCGGGATTGTTTCACTTTTTTTTTTCTTTCCTCTGTCTCCCCTTGGGGGGGGGAATCTGAGCAGGCTCTGCGGACACCTGGTGTTCAGCCAAAGTAAATTACCACATTCTTGGTGCCCGAAACCTGGGAAGACTGCCAAGGGGAGATTGTTTATAAAACAACTACCTCACTTATCTGTTTGTTTACACTAAGTTGAGAACATATAACAAAAACATGGCAATTCTCCCAGTTTTGTGGGGATACCTGTAATTTTGCTAAAACTTCTGATAGGGTGTGGAACTTATCCCTTAAAAAACACAGAAGGGAAAGAAATCAACCTTTTTTCTCTTCTTGATTTTGACACAGAGGGCCTGGTAGCGATTCTTACTAATCCATACCTGAGTTGTTTGGCTTTATTACTGCTTTTAACCAATGCTCTTAAAACATTTTGGGGAGTGGGGAAGGTAGTGTTGTTTTTGTTGCTTTGTGCCAGGACAAAACCAACTTCGACAGAGAATTTACTGGGATGTTCTCTAAAGGGGCCAGTTCCTGGGTGGCAAGGGATATGGATGAATTTAGGCAGGTTCTTAGGGCATCTAACACCCCCTGTTGCCTGAGACTTCACACCAGAACAAGTATTCAACCCCAACAAACTGACACGTCATTTGATAGAAGGCTGCCTTGCCTACCCCAATCAAAACCAGCAACTTCTCACCCTGTGCTGGGACCTGGCCTGTGCCTACCAAGCTGCTGTTCAATATTCTAAAAAGACTATGACTGAGACAGGGACCTAAACCACAACATCTGAAGTCACTATTGCCCCTGTAGTGAAAAAGAAGACATGGATAAGGAGCTCTGCAGGGCCTACAGGCCTACCTCCGCAATTAGTAAGGGAGGAAGAAGGAGAAGGATCTACCCCGTCCACGCCTCCAAGAGAAGAAAGGGAGGCAGGACAAATAGCCGGTGATCCATTAGAGGGAGCAGGGGCACTTCCACTTCCACATGAGAGAAGTAGAGAGGAAATTAGACAGGAGAGCGAAGTTACCCAGTCCCTGACCCCATCAGACCTTCGGGAACTGCAGAGAGATTACAGCCACCAGCCTGGTGAACGAATTCTTACCTGGATGCTCCGATGCTGGGATGACAGGGCTAGTAGTCACCTGTTAGAAGGTCATGAAGCGCAGCAACTAGGATCTATTGCCAGAGATCGTGAAATTGAACAGGAAATTGGAAGGGAGAGATTTATTCTCAGTCTTTGGCTCTGGATCCTCTCTGCTGTGAGAGAAAGGTACCCATATAAAGAAGATCTAATGAGCTCTACAAGAAGATGGACTACTGCAGAGGAAGGCGTCCAGTACCTGTGGGAATTGGTCATGCTGGAAATGATTTACGCTGACCCAGGTGACCCTTGCTACCAAAATCCAGAGTGGGTTCCTTGCACACTGCCTATGTGGAGAAAAGTAACTCAAAGTGCCCCTGCATCAACTGTTAACTGTCTGATAACACTATATCATCCAAGGATGAATGAACCAAATGTGGATACGATGTGTGCCTGGATACGGAGTATAGCAGAAGGTGTGGAAGCCTCCTCACTCTCCCGGGCTAGCAAGTTAGATTTCAGAGAAAGCTTCGATCTCTGACACCAATGCACCCACACTAGGGAGAGGATGGAGAGGCCTCACAAGTGCCCCAAATGTGAGAACTGCCACAGAAACAGCCTAAGAAAGCAGTCTCGGTCTCGGTCTCCTCCTGTCCCACTCAGGAGGAAAGGAATCCCCAGGAGCAGGCCACGTGGTGAGCTATGGTTCTTTCTGCGTGACCAAGGGGAAGACATGAAGAAGTGGGATGGTGAACCTACCTATAAATCTGAAGCCCAGGTACGAGAATTAAGAGGGAAGAAACCTAGTAAGAAGGCCGTCCATGTAGTTGATATAGAGGCCCTGGAAAGAGATCAGAGATCTCTGAGATGCAGAAAAACCGAGGACAATTCTTGTGATACCAGTGAGGGGACCTCTAGCTGGGCAATGCAAGGATCAGACAGTGAATACTCTGACCAAGAACAAGCGAGAGGCCCTGCCTTCGTCCAGGAGAAGGAAAGGGATGATAGGGTTTACTGGACTGTGTGGGTTCGATGGCCTGGCACATCGGATCAACAGAGATATAAAGCTTTAGTAGACACTGGCACGCAGTGCACCTTGATGCCATCAGGGCATAAAAGCACAGAGCCCATCTAGATTTCTGGAGTGACAGGAGGATGTCAAGAATTATCAGTGCTAGAGGCTGAAGTGAGTTTGACAGGGGACAAATGGGAAAAGCACCCCATTGTGACTGGTCCAGAGGCCCCTCGCATCCTTGGCATTGACTACCTCAGGAGAGGATACTTCAAAGATCCAAAGGGGTATCGATGGGCTTTTGGTGTAGCCATAGTACCTACAGAGAAATGTAAACAATTATCTGCCCTGCCTGGCTTATCAGAAGATCCTTCCATTGTGGGATCGTTACAAGTCAAAGATCAACAAGTGTCAATGGCCACTACAGTAGTGCATAGACGACAGTACTGAACAAACCGAGATGCTGTGATGCCCATCCATAAAATGATCCGAGAGCTGGAGAGCCAAGACGTGGTTAGTAAGACCCACTCACCCTTCAGTAGTCCCATTTGGCCTGTGTGTAAATCTGATGGAGGATGGAGACTGACTGGACTATCGTGACTTAAATGAAGTCACCCCACTGTTAAGTGCTGCTGTGCCAGACATGTTAGAGCTTCAGTATGAACTGGAGTCCAAGGCAGTGAAGTGGTACGCCACCACTGATATTGCAAATGCGTTCTTCTCCATCCCCTTAGCAGCAGAATGCAGGCCACAGTTTGCTTTCATGTGGAGAGGCGTGCAGTACACCTGGAACCGCCTGCCCCAGGGGTGGAAACACAGTCCCACCTTCTGCCATGGACTGATTCAGGCCACACTAGAGAAGGGTAAGGCTCCAGAACATATACAATATGTTAATGACATTATTGTATGGGGGGACATAGCAGAGGAAGTTTTTGAAAAAGGAAAGGAAATTATCCAGATTCTCCTCAAAGCCAGTTTCGCCATCAAAACAAGTAAAGTCAAGGGACCTACCAAAGATATCCAATTTCTAGGGGTGAAATGGCAAGATGGACACCGTCAGATTCCAACGGAAGACATCAATAAGATCATAGCGATGGCTCCACCAACTAACAAGAAGGAAACACAAGCGTTCCTGGGGGCCATAGGTTTTTGGAGAATGCACATTCCTGAACACAGTCAAATTGTGAGCCTTCTATATTTAGTGACCCGTAAGAAGATGATTTCCAATGGGGTCCTGAACAACAGCAAGCCTTTAAACAGATTAAACAGGAGATTGCACATGCCGTGGCCCTTGGACCAGTAAGGACAGAACCAAACGTGAGAAATGTACTTTATTCTGCAGCTGGGGATAATGGTCCCTCCTGGAGCCTCTGGCAAAAAGTGCCCAGTGAGACCCAAGGCCAACCACTTGGTTTCTGGAGCTGAAGCTACAGAGGATCTGAAGCCAACTATACCCCCACAGAAAAGGAAACCCTAGTGGAATTTGAAGGAATACAAGCAGCCTCTGAGGTGATTGGCACAGCTCTTCCTGGCACCTCGACTACCGGTGCTGAGCTGGATGTTCAGAGGAAAAGTGCCCCCTACCCATCATGCCACTGATGCTACATGGAGTAAGTGGATTGCTTTGAGTACACAGCGTGCCCAAATCGGAAACTCAAATCACCCTAGAATCCTAGAAATCATATCAAATTGGCCTGAAGGTAGAAACTTCAGTCTGGCCGATGAGGAGGAAAAACAACAAGTGAATTGGGCTGAAGAAGCTCCACCATACAATCAGTTACCCAAAGAAGAAACACGTTATGCCCTCTTCACTGATGGTTCTTGCCATATTGTAGGGAAGAACCGAAAGTGGAAAGCAGCTGTCTGGAGTCCCACCCAAGTGGCAGAAGCTACTGAAGGAGAAGGTGAATCGAGTCAATTTGCAGAACTTAAAGCCATTCAATTGGATCTGGATATTGCTGAATGAGAGAAATGGCCAAGGCTTTACCTCTACACCGACTCGTGGATGATAGCCAATGCTCTGTGGGGCTGGCTGGATCAGTGGATGAAGATTAATTGGAAGCATAGAGGAAAACCTATCTGGGCTGCTGATTTGTGGCAAGACATTGCCGCTCGGGTTGAGAAGCTGACTGTGACAGTCTGCCATGTAGATGCCCATTTACCCAAAAATCGAGCTAATGAGGAACATCACAACAACAAACAAGCAGACTGAGCTGCACAAGTCAAGGTGTCACAGGCAGATCTGGAATGGCAGCACAAGGGAGAGTTGTTCCTAGCTCGATGGGCACATAATGCTTCAGGCCATCAGGGCCAAGATGCCACCTATAGATGGGCACGAGACCGAGGGGTGGATCTAACCATGGACACTATTTCCCAGGTTATCCATGATTGTGAGACATGCGCTGACATCAAACAAGCAAAGAGAGTGAAACCCCTATGGTATGGTGGACGCTGGGATAAGTATAGATATGGAGAGGCTTGGCAGGTTGACTATATCATACTGCCACAGACCTGCCAAGGTAAATGCTATGTGCTCACCATGGTGGAAGCAACCACTGGATGGTTAGAGACTTATCCAGTACCTCACACAATTGCCCAAAATACCATCCTGGGTCTTGAAAAGCAAGTCCTGTGGGGACACGGCACCCCAGAGTGCATTGAGTCAGACAATGGGACTCATTTCAAAAATAGTTTAGTTACTACTTGGGCAAGGGAACATGGCATTGAATGGGTATATCATATCACATATCATGCACCAGCCGCTGGAAAAGTTGAGCAATGGAATGGATTGTTGAAAACTACTTTGAAAGCATTGGGTGGGGAGACTTTCAAAAATTGGGATCAACACCTAGCAAAGGCTACTTGGTTAGTCAACACTAGAGGCTCCATCAATGGAGCTGGCCGTGCCCAAACAGAGCCCCTTCACACTGTGGATGGAGACAAAGTCCCAGTAATTCACTTGAGAGGTATGTTAGGTAAAGTAGTTTGGGTTAACCCTCCCTTGAGCAAAAGCAAGCCCATTCGTGGGATTGTCTTTGCTTAAGGGCCCGGATACACCTGGTGGATAATGAGAGAAGATGGGGAAACCCAGTGTGTCATCATCATGACTAGGCTTCGCGAACGAAGATTTGGGAAGGGCTCTACCCACATTTGCTACAAGCGCGCTGGTGGCTAAAGAGGCACAGCAGAAAGACTCCTTGGATGGTATTGGGAGGATACGATTCTTTCTGTGTTGTCTTTTTGATGGTGATCTTGGGTGCGTTCTCAAAGGAAGCAGCAGCGTTATGGATTGTGTGTCTCCAGACCTCCTGACTGGAGGCCAGGGTAGACCAGCGATGAAGATCAGTGTGGCCAAGTCTGAGATGTTGCTTCAGGGAGTCCTTGTATCTCCTCTTCGGGGCTCCTCTCTTGCGGCAGCCAGTGGTAAGTTCACCATAGAGTACTATCTTGAGGAGGAAACCCAGTGTGTGCCTCAAGGAGATTTAACCTTGGGAAAAAACTAATTTGTATTCTGAGTTGTACGTTGCAGGAAATGTCACCAGACAAGGAAGACCCGAACTAAGCTGATGCTGGTGCTCAACGATGAGATCACCATAGAAGACAAGACCTGTAGAAGCAGGGGATGTAGGCGGATAATGGGGATATGGGTGTGACGTAAAATGGTATGGAATAAGGGGTGGAGATTGTAATAGGTTTGTGTAGTCAAATAGAACTTCCTTTTCCTGGGAGGAACAGGATATTCCATGCCATGTTACGTCACCCAGGCTACATAAGGGGAGGGAAAGTTAATTCGGCCTTCTTCTTCCTTCCGGGAATGGCTGAATAGACAACTGCGCCTGTCAGAAACGCTGTTCATTGAGGGAGGTAGAATTTTTTTTACTGTTGGTTTCCTTTGCCTGTGTGTCTATAATGTTATTAGCTTCTTCCTTTCTTTTTCTCCATGTAAATATAAACTTTCATTCTTGGTAAGCCCGGGATTGTTTCGCTTTTTTTTTTCTTTCCTCGGTCTCCCCTTGGGGGAATCTGAGCAGGCTCTGTGGACACCTGGCGTTCAGCAAAAGTAAACTACCACACACAATAATTTTTTATAAAGTGTTCTTTCTTTTTGAAAATGTGTTAAAATCAGGTGAACTAGGAAGAAGTCAAAAGAACAAGATTGGTCTTGTGAGACTGGTCATTCTATAAGCGTACTATTAAACATTAAAATATTCTTCTGTTGTCTTTGTGTATCCCTTTGTGTTTCCTGATGTCATCAGTATTGAACCCTATGACAAGAGTTTCTTCTGAGCTGTATCCAAGCAAATTTCTTGGAATAGTTCATGTTGTGGTTTGTGATTTGGGGTTTTTTTACTGCTTGTTGTTTGTTAGGAGTTTTGGTCAGTTTAGTGCTTTCCATTTAACCTGAAAGGCCATTCTTATTGGCCTCAATATTTTATATTGTAATCTGAGTTCCTTCCCTAGATATTATTGTCAGCCTTGCTCACTGCTGTCCTTTATTCCAGTGTTCCTCCTTCTTAGTCTTTTATCCCTTGTGTCTTCTGCATGCTGATTTTTTTTCAGATCTAGATTTTTGTTTCAGTGTTGCATTCTTGTAAAAATAAATTTGTAGTATGGGGAAAAAAACCAACCATTACTCTTTCCTACTTAGACATTTTGATCTTCCTTACTGTGGCTTAAATTGGGCAAAGTATAGACAGCCTTGTTTATTTACATAAAGAAAAAATAATCTATTGCTTTTTAAAATCTCAGTAATGACTAACAGTCATTGTAGTGATTGTGGTTTTTAGTTTAGTGGTTAGTGGTTTTATGAGAACCTTGAATAGCCAAGATACTGATAGGTTGTGTTTTTTCGTATGGTTTTGGCTTTTACTGTTCAGTAGAAATACTAATATATGGCATGATTGATACAGGTATTATAATGTTAGAAAAGAGACTCATAGGAAAGTTGATAGAAGGCTGGAGAGGGGTTGGTGTAACTACCGTTCCTGAAATTGACAGCATCCTTAAAAGCAGTGCTAATATGTCATGGGAATATTGCTATGAATGATGGTAACTCATTTCTTCAGAAGGTGACCCCATAAGTGGTTCTTGTGGCTTTTCAGAAAGAAAACTTTGGTTTTTTCCATTTTTTTAAAAAGAAATGTGCTGGGAAGAAAAGACAACCTTAAGTTTCTACTTGAACCTCCCAAACCGCAGCTTGTAGCTTTTGCCCCTAGTTATCTGCTGAGAAGAAGTGTTCGGCTCTGTTCTCCTTATAAGTGCCCTTCAAATAGTGTGGTGGGTTGACTCTGGTTAGATGCTTGGATCCCAGCAAAGCCACTTTGTCACTCTGCTCCTCCGCTGGAGAAGGGAGAGAAAAATATAAATTTAAAAAAAAAAATTGAAATATAATTAATTTAATTTATTACAAATCAAATCAGATTAGGATGAGAAATAAAAGTAAATTTTAAAAACACCTTCTCCCCACCCCTCCCTTCTTTTCAAGCTTAACTTTACACCCGATTTCCTCTACCTTCTCCCCCCCCCAGTGGCACAGGGGGATGGGGAATGGGGGTCACGGTCAGTTCATCACATGTTTCTGCTGCTCCTTCCTCCTTAGGAGAAGGACTCCTCACACTTTTTCACTTCTCCGGCATGGGTCCCTTTCACAGAGTGCAGTCCTTCAGGAACAGACCGGTCCAGCATGGGTCCCCCACAGGGCCACAGGTCCTGCCTGGAGCTTGCTCCAGCATGGGCTCTCTACGGGATCACAGTTTCCCTCAGGGTACATCTACCTGTTCCAGTGTGGGGTCATCTACAGGCTGTAGGTGGATATCTGCTCCACTGTGGACCTCCATGGACAGCATGGAATGTCTGTTACAATACCTGGAGCACCTCCTCCCCCCCCCTTCACTGACCTCAGTGTCTGCAAAGTTGTTTCTCTCACATATTCTCACTCTGCTCTTCTCTGACTGCAATTACATCTGTGCAATAACTTTTCCTTCTTAAATATGTTATCCCAGAGTCATTAATACCATTGCTGATGGGCTTGGCCTTGGGCAGCAGTGGGTCTATCTTGGAGCTGGCTGGCATTGGTTCTGTTGGACATGGGGGAAGCTTCTAGAAGCTTCTTACAGAAGCCATCCCTGTAGACCCTGCTCCTGCTACCAAAACCTTGACATGCAAACCCAGTACAGGTTACCTGTAGGTGTCTATGGAGCTTCCACTTCACCAGACTAAACAAGACTTCAGCCACTCCTTATAGGTCATTTGCTTTAGATCCCAGGCCATCTTAGTAGCTGGTCTCTCTCCAGTTTCTACACTTTTTTTCTTGACTTCGGGAAATGGAGATCAGTGATGACAAAATTGAACACAATGTTCTAGAAGTAGTCAGTGGCTCCTCCAAGCTTTGTGTCATTACAAACTTGCTTAGTATCGCCTCCAGTCCTGTGTCCAAGTCATTTATGAAGATGTTGAAGAGCACAGGGCTAAGATGGAGCCCTGTGGAACCCCACTAGTGACAGGTTTCCAGTCTGATGTTACTCCATTTACTATAACCCTTTGTGCTCGACCTGTGAGCCAATTGCTCACCCACTGCATGATGTGTTTATCCAGCTGTGTGCTGGACATTTTGTCTGGAAGGATCCTGTGAGAGACAGTATAGAAAGCTTTACTGAAATCCAAGAAGATTACATCAGCTGGCTTCCCTTGATCAGCTAGGTGGGTTACCTTGTCATAAAAGGAAATCAGGTTTGATAAGCAGGACTTCACCCTCGTGAAGCCATGCTGGCTGTGACCAATGGCTGCATTGTCTTTCAGGCGTTTTCAATACTTCCCAGAATAATCTACTCCATAATTTTACCAGGCACTGAAGTGAGACTGACAGGCCTGTAGTTTCCAGGGTCCTCCTTCTTGCCCTTCTTGAAAATCGGGAAAACATTTGCCAGCTTCCAGTCAGCTGGGACATCTCCGGATTCCCAAGACCACTCAAAAATCATCAAGGGAGGTTTTGTGATGACATCAGACATCTCTTTGAGGATTCTGGGATGAATCCCATCCAGTCCCATAGATTTGTAGGGGTCCAGCAGGAGTAGCAGATCCTGTATAATTTCAGGGTCAACTGGGAGTTTTTCATTCTTGCAGTCATGGTCCTCCAGCTCAGGGCACTGAGATCCCCGTGGTCCATCATCCATGTTGAAGACAGAGGCAAAGAAGGCATTAAACATCTCTGCCTTGTCTCTGTCCCTTTTTGTGAGGTGCCCGTCCTCACCCTGTAATGGGCCAGTGATATTTCTATACTGCCTATTGCCATTAATGTATTTAAAGAAACTCTTTTTATTGTCCCCTCCCGTTTCTGGCCAGCTTCAACTCCAGTTGAGCTTTGGCCACACAGATTTTCTCCCTACAGCACCAAGCAGCATCTCTGAATTCTTCCCATGTCACTTGACCTTGCTTCCACTGGGCATACACCTTCTTTGTTTGCTGTTTTTCCAAGAGGTGATCCCTGTTCAGCCAAACCGTCCTGCCTTTCCTGCTTGACTTCTGACTTTTGGGAATTGCCTGCTCCTGTGCCCTTGGGAGGTGATATTTGAAAAGTGACTGGCACTGATAGACCCCAGCACCTGCAAAAACATTTTCCCAGCAGACCTTACTCACTAATTCATGTGCAGAGTTGAGGTTTTGCTGGCAATTTTCCTCCTGTTGACAGAGGTTTTAACTCGATTGCCTTGTGATCGCCCTCCTGCCTTCCAGCAGGTCAACACTCCCCCCCAACTTGGTGTCATCTGCAAATTTGCTCATGGTACACTCAATCCCCTCATCCAGATCATCAATAAAGATATTAAACAGGACTGGGCCCAACACTGATCCCTGGGGGACGCCACTAGTGACCAGCCACCAAGTGGATTCAGCACTGTTCACCACCACTCTCTGGGCCGAGCCATCCAGCCAGTTCTTGATCCAGCAGAGAGTGCCCCTGTCCAAGTCATGGGCTGCCAGCTTTTTCAGGATTATGCTATGGGAGACGGTGTCAAAGGCTTTGCTGAAGTCCAGATAGACCACATCCACAGCCTTCCCCTCATCCACCAGGTGATATTCAGGTAGAACTTCTTGCGCATCAGTGTTGTGGTTTAGCAGTGGTACTCCTCAATTCAGTGCCCCCACCGAGACACTCCAAACCACATGCCGCTCTCTCTCACTCCCCACTTTCCCCTCCCTCTCCATGCTGGAGGGAATTGGAGGCTGTTATGACCCGCTCCAGAAAAGGGCAGGGTAACCCAGGTTCTTATTAATAAATCCCTTGTGGTGGATTAGAGTGAAACAACACTAAATAATCAGTTTTTGAAAACTTATATATGTAGGGTTAATTTTAGAACAATTTTGTTTCAAAGGTAAACAGGTATGTTGCCATTTTGGGTGTTATCATCTATATCTCTCATCTATAGCAATATGGCATAAAGATAACCTTTAGGGAAAATGCATAAGGGAGAGAAAGGAAATACAGGATAAGGGTAAGGGAGAGTAAGGGAAAGAAAAGATGAGAGTGGAAAGATGTATATAGTCACCGCCTACAGGGTCCAGCGATGAAACTTGGTAGTTGCAGCTTCCATGTCTGTCAGTTGAAGCGGTGGCCTTAATCCATTGGGGGTGTGTCCTGGTTTAAAGGTAAACCAGCAGGAGAAATTAACCCAACTCAAAAGAGATTATAAATCAGAGTTACAATTTAATAAAAATAATACAATAAATACAATTATATGGACAAACAATTGGTTTTAACTCACAAATCCCAGATGTGTAACCCAGCACCCTGGGGCACAAACAGAGTGGTGTTCGTTGGCCCCCTGTGCTGAGCCCCACATGGTCCCCCTGAGTCCAAAGTAAAGGAGAGGGAAAACCTGTTGGTGAGCGTGCTGGTCACAGTCTGGTCGAGGGTGGTAATCACAGTCCAGTCGAGAGTGGTGGTCACAGTCCGGTCGAGGTTCTGGTCCTCCTCTGGATCCCACGAGTGGTACCATAAGTCCCAAGCCCTCAAGATTATATACACTCAGGTTCAAGTGGGAATGCCTAGTACCTCCCCCAGGGTAGAGAGTTCCACAATGGGTGATTGTGAGTCGTGAATGTGAGGACAGGAACACCTTCCTATCTCACAGGCCTCTTAACACCCAGCTTATAGCCTGAGGGGTCAGGTGTGCTCTGGGCAGCTGCTGCAAATGGTCTATTGTTAACAGTTTCTGGGAAATGACATGGAGGGTGTAGAATACAATGTTTGGGTTACACCCACACAGTGATGAACTAGTCCCAGCTGTTCTAACTAGGACAGGGTGAAGGAGGGAAGCCCACACACTCAAAGTTAAGAGTTATTATATCCATGGATAGTGTCACGGGCCATGCCACGAGCCTCCAACATCTGGATCTGAGCAGAGTTCCTGTGAGGGGCATGGTAAAAGGGTTTTTCCCACCTTTCAAGATTGGCGGAGGGGAAGATGGGCTTTGATGGGCCATGCCATGAACCCCCAACATCTCGGACAGCCCAGCGCAGAGTTCATGTGGAGGGCATGGTAAACACGGCTCTTCTCACCTTTTCAGGGCTTGACACATTCAGCAGCACTGGGGTGGGAGATGGGCCCAGCTGCCCATCAGAGGTATAATGCAAATGTCCTGCAAAAGCCTGCAAAAGTCTCCTGGCAATCCTAGAGTGCATAAATCATTAACCGTTTCAGTCTCTTACAAGGCACAAAAGGCAAAGATCAGAGGTTGAGATAAGAACAATTTACTGGAAATAGCAATGAGAGAAGAAACAAACAGTAACAGCAACAATACTAATGACAGAGGGTACAAAAAAAGAAATCATTCACACAGAAAAAAACCCTGATATAGACAATACCAGATGGTTGTCTCCTCCATGTTTACTTGACTAGACCGGAATCCCTTCTCCCCGGAAGATAGTCCCTTCTCCCCACCCCTGGCAATGATGTGAGGTGGTATAGAATAACCTCCATCTCCTAGCTGTGCCCCCTCCTGCCTACTGAAAAATATTAACCCTGTCCTGGCCAGTACCAGAATATTTTCCATCCTTTATTATATACCATGTAAATCATGCCCAGATCCTACACCTTCCAACTATAAACATATATATATATACACACACAAGCACAGATATAATTTCCATAGTCAATGGCCATCCCTCCAAGATGTCTGTTGAGTTCATTTAGACCATGACTGTGAGTTCTGCCTTTCCTAGATGTCTTCCGGGGATGGCTGGTGTGCTGTCGGCTGGTTGCAAGCTCCATCAGGAGCTCACGACTGGTGTATCTGGAGCAGTTCATACACATTGTCTATGGTTGGTATGGCATACAGCGGCAGTGTCATTCAGCAAACAATAGTATACAATTCAACATTACAGACTGTTCTCACCCAAAAAAATCAAAACCCCTTGAGGTACACATCGTGTTTCCCCATCCATCTGCATTATCCACCAAGTGCACCCAGGTCCTTGAGCAAAAACAAACCCATGGATGGGTTTGCCTTTGCTTGAGGCAACACTAATTCAGACTGTTTTCCCTAGCACATTTCTCATAGGCGCCATGGGGACTTTATGTCCTTCTGGGGTACGTGGAGATTTTGATTAGGCACAGTCAGCTTGATTGGTAGAGCATCTAGTGTTAACTAACCAGGTGGCCTTCACTAAATGTAGATCCCAATGTTTGAAGGTTGCACTGCCCATTGCTTTCAATGTGGTTTTTCACAGTCCATTGTACGGTTCAACTTTCCCAGAGGCTGGTGCATAATAGGGAATATGATATACCCACTCAATCCTGTGCTCTCTGGCCCCAGGTATCTATGAGGCTATTTTTGAAATGAGTCCTGTTGTCCAACTCAATTCTCTCTGGGGGGCCATGTCGCCACAGGACTTGCTTTTCAAGGCCCAAGATGGTGTTCTGGGCAGTGACGTGAGGCACAGGGCATGTCTCCAGCCATCCAGTGGTTGTTTCCACCATTGTAAGCACGTAGTGCTTGCCTTGGTGGGTCTGTGGGAGTGTGATGCAATCAATCTGACAGACGTCCCCATATTTATATTTCAACCATCGTCCACCATACCACAGAGGCTTGACCTGCTTGATCACAGTGCATGTTTCACAGTCTTGGATAACCTGGGAGATAGTGTCCATGGTGAAATCCACCCCTCGATCATGAGCTCATCTGTATGTCGCATCTATTCGCTGATGACCTGAGGCATCATGGGCTCATTGAGTGAGAAATAATTCACCTTTATGTTGCCAGTCCAGATCCACCTGAGACACTGTAATCTTGGTGGCCTGATCCACCTGTTCATTGTTGCTATGCTCTTCAGTAGCCCGACTCTTAGATACATGTACATCTACATGATGTACTTTCACAGTTAACTTCTCTACCCGGGCAGCAACGTCTTGCCACAATTCAGCAGCCCAGGTGGGTTCCCCTCTGCACTGCCAATTGGCCTTTTTCTGTGGGTCCAGCCACCCCTACAGAGCATTTGCTACCATCCACAAGTCAAGGTAAGGGTTGAGTGCTAGCCATTTATCTCATTCAGCGATATCTAAGTCCAGATGGATGACTTTCAGCTCTGCAACCTGACTTGATCCACCTTGTCCCTCAATAGCTTCTGTGACTTGCTGCATAGGACTCCATACAGCAGCTTTCCATTTTCGATGTATCCCTACAATACGACAGGAACTGTCATTAAAGGGAGCATGTTGCTTTTCATTTTCAGGTAGCTGATTATGTGGTAGGGCCTCCTCAGCACGTCACCTTCTCCTCCTCCTCTTCTGATGATAATTCGAAATTTTCACCTTCAGGCCAGTTTGTGATCATCTCCAACATCTCTGTGTGATTGGGATTCCCTATCCGAGCTGATTGTGTGATCAGTGCAACTCAGTCCATGTAAGAATTTATATGCACACAGATAAACCCACATGACCAAACCCTGACTAGGGTATTAAGGAAAAGTTTATTCCGTAGTTGGAAACCCTAAATACACTGCTAAATCATGCAGTGGGTGAAAAAGCGTAGCAGCAGGCCTGTACTCGGACTTACATATCAAAGGCCTGACGCACACACTAATGGCTCACTGGGTTGTTTTTACTGTTCTAAACTTTCTCACGTATCTCCCTTTCCCCCAAGCCTGTGGGAAAGAATGCTTTTAAATTTTTAACAACATTCTGTTAACTTCCTTGAGAGAATTCCATTTCTTTCAACAGAAAACAACCCAAAGGAAACACAGGGTATGAAGATTCCCACGCTGATCTTTTCCAGGCCTAGCCTTCCCAGATGCAAAAATGTCTTGAGCAAAAACAATTCTAAACCCAACTTATTCTCTTTTCTCCTTGCCATTCTTCTGTTTTCAGCCCCTTCCTGCCTTATATTCCATCCCTTCTCTCAAGAGACCACCAAGCTGGGGTCAAAAATGTAGGACAGGGTAACTTATAGAGGCAATTAATATAGCATATAGGAATAAAGGAATTAACATATAATGCTTCAAGGTAAATGTCCCAGTCCTCCTGTCCGGGCAGCTGAGTCAGTAGCCATGTTTAAGCAGCGCATCATCACAACTCAGCACAGCATATATGGTGTTGAGACAGGAGGTAGCATATCAGTGAGTGGACTGGGGAAGTTTCCAGGTGCAGTGCAGTTACTTCTACATTCTGTGCAACAAGTGCCTTTGATGTCCAATTTAAACCTTAGGTGAAGGCATACTGCAAGTGCTCTATATCTGCTATGTGGAGAAGAAAAAGCAAACAGTTGCCACACACAGGTATTTACACAGTAATTCTACAAAGATGCATCCAGAGTGTGTGTGCATGTCATGCAAGTCTACAAGGTACAACGAGAAAATCTATAATAAGGGAGAAAAACAGGAGTGTCATCCCCTTCCAGTAATACATATGCCATTGCCCCAGCTCCTTCAGCTAAAATTACTCCAGGCCTGGTAGCTTGAGAGGAACAAACAAGAGGAGCTCGAACCTTTGGCCCAGTCCCAGAAATTTGACATAATTCACACAAGTGAAACCTGGTGGGATGAATCCTGTGACTGGAGTGCCCTATTGGACGATTACAGGCTCTTCAAGAGGGATAGGCAGGGCAGAGGAGGCAGAGGGGTGGCAGTGTATGTAATGGAAAGGTTAGAATATATGGAGCTGACAGTTGGCAATGGCACAGTTGAGAGCCTCTGGGTAAGAATCAAGGGGCAAACAAATAATGAGGATGTCATCGTGGAAGTCTACTATAGAATTATTCTTTGAGGAACTAAGGGACACTTCCAAGTCAACTGCCCTTGTCCTTATGGGGGACTTCAACTTGCCAGAAATTAACTGGGAGCATCACACATCTTATACAACCCAAGCCAGAAGATTCCTAAAAAAGCTGGAAGACAACTTTATGGAACAGGTCCTAAGGGAGACGACTCGGAAAGATGCCCTCCTTGATCTGCTGCTTGTCAACAGAGTGGATCTTGTGAGTGAAGTGGAGATTGGCAGCTGTCTTGACCACAGAGACCACAAAGTGATTGAGTTTAAAATCTCTGTTGAGAGGAGGAAAAGTGCCAGCAAAACCTCAACTCTGGATGTGAGGAGAGCAGACTTCAAGCTGCTCAGGGAATTAGTAAGTAAGGTCTGCTGGGAAAATGTTTTTGCAGGTGCTGGGGTCTATCAGTGCCAGTCACTTTTCAAATATCACCTCCCAAGGGCACAGGAGCAGGCAATTCCCAAAAGTCAGAAGTCAAGCAGGAAAGGCAGAAGGACGGTTTGGCTGAACAGGGATCACCTCTTGGAAAAACAGCAAACAAAGAAGGTGTATGCCCAGTGGAAGCAAGGTCAAGTGACATGGGAAGAATTCAGAGATGCTGCTTGGTGCTGTAGGGAGAAAATTTGTGTGGTCAAAGCTCAACTGGAGTTGAAGCTGGCCAGAAACGGGAGGGGACAATAAAAAGAGTTTCTTTAAAATACATTAATAGCAATAGGCAGTATAGAAATGTCATTGTCCCATTACAGGGTGAGGACGGGCACCTCACAAAAAGGGACAGAGACAAGGCAGAGATGTTTAACGCCTTCTTTGCCTCTGTCTTCAGCACGGATGAGGTCCCAGCGGACTGGAAGCTGGCAAACGTTGTCTCGATTTTCAAGAAGGGCAAGAAGGAGGACCCTGGAAACTTCAGGACTGTCAGTCTCACTTCAGTGCCTGGTAAAGTTATGGAGAAGATTATTCTGGGAGATATTGAAAAACACCTGAAAGACAACGTGGTCATTGGTCACAGCCACCACAGCTTCATGAGAGGAGAGTCCTGCTTATCAAACCTGATTTCCTTTTATGGCAAGTGTCTTAGTTTAACAAGATTACATCTTAGAAATTAAGAAACTTCAGGTGGAAGTGTGGAAAAGGAAAAGAACAGCTTTTTATTAACAAAGTCTGAATAAACAACAAATGGTGCAATCAAAAACTTTCAGAAGAAACAAAGCAAAGTCCCAGTTCCCTAGGGGGAGGCAAAGAAACCAGGGTGGCAACCCGGGGTAGAGGGGGGCGGGTAAAAGAGAGGGGAAGGCAGGACTGTCTCGGCAGTTCAACAGCTGCTCGCAACCACATGCGCCCGCAGCAGTCAGCAGCCGATGGCTTCACAGTCAGCGATGGAGTCCTTTTTCCCACAGGTAGTCCTGAAAGCAGAATACCTTGCTCTGAGATGGGTCACTCGCTCTCTCTCTCAGTTGACCTTCGCAAGGAAAAAAACTTCCTCTCAGGAAAAGAAAAAGAGGCGGCCGAAACCGGGCTCCCCGCTCTGTCCAGTCTATGGACCCAAATCCAAAAAAACCTTGAACAAAAACTCCCCATCCGTCCCCGCGGAGAGAGCTCGCCCTCCTCCCCCCTCCTCCCCACTGCCCAGCACGTGCGGCTTTGCTCCGTTTCCCCCCCCCCATCCCGGAAGAAACAGATGGCAGGGGGGGCAGACATTGGGAAAAAATTCCAACATCTCTTTTCAAATCTATGACAACAAGTTAACCCACCAAGTTGATCAAGGGAAGGTAATCTTTTTGGATTTCAGTAAAGCTTTTGATACTGTCTCTCACAGGATCCTTCTGGACAAAATGTCCAGCACACAGAGGGATAAACACACCATGTGGTGGGTGAGCAATTGGTTCATGGGTCAAGCACAGAGGGTAATAGTGAATGAGGTAACATGAAAAGCTTTCTTCTTGGTTATAACACTCCTGTAAAAACCTTTTGCCAAAATATCTTATTTTTCTCACTAAATTAAAAAGAATTTCTCTTAGAGTGTGTGACTCTTTCTCCAGATGCTAATTAGAGGTTATAATGAACCAAAAGGCTTTTAAAAACTCTTAAATAAAAAATGTAACTGCTCTGGACAGTTTATATCTTAATCAGGAGTGTAACAGCAGGTCTTTAATTAAAGTGCTTTAGGTACACTAAATACAAAAGTGCAGGATACAGCATAGGGCTCCTACAATTTAATTACACTAATTAGTTACCATATCTAATGGATACATCCAACCCTAGAGTTGTCTGCCCCCAGAACCTCCCTCAGGTCTGCCCCTTGGCATGCCTCCCCAGAATTGAGTTGGAGGTCTCAAGATCCCTTGCTTCTTCACCATCATCATCTTCAGCACCACATACCTTCTTTGGAGCTTCTCCAAGGTTTCTGGGCCTTCTAGCTTGCTTTGACTACAATGATATCTTATTATGTCCTTCTAGGTACATGTCCCAAACAAGATGTACTTGTTAAAATCTTTTTCCTTGAAAAGAACTGTATTGGATCTGGTTGAGATGGAGTTCATTTCCCCATAGCAGCCCTCACAGTGCTCTGCTTTGCATTGGTAGCTAGAAGGGTGTTGATAACACACCAGTGTTTTGGCTACTGCTGAGCACAGCATCAATACTGTAACATAAGCTTAACACATAAGCTGACATAAGCTTAACACATTCCTTCTGGGAGGGGACACAAGTAGGCCAGCTGACCCAAACTAACTGTCATGGTTTGAATCTTGTTTTCCCCAGAGGCTAAGAGAAGTGGTAGACCCCAAGGGGTGGAAACCCTTGGAAGTTTTGAAATTCTGCCCAATGGGCGCTCCTGCAGAAATGTAAACATATCACAACCAGACCGGAAGAGAGGAGTTGTAGTTTGGTGTGGTTGTTGAGGAGAGGTGACCATGTTGTGAGCCACGAGGAAGGGGGCTCTGAGCCCCTTGGGCCCTCTGGGCCCTCCCAGCCCCGACTGGGGGGATTGCAGAGACTTGGAACAGTCTTAGACTGGACTAAGTGTCTGTAGTTATGCCGGGAGATGTTTTTCTCCATGGGCACAGAGCAGCAGCCGGGACTGACCAGAGAAACGGTGGCAGAGAGCCAGAGATAAAGACCTGAACTGGAGGAGCAGCAGAAACAACATGCAGCACCGGAGAGAAGACTCCTGCAAAGGGAGGAGAAAGAGAGCCAGCAGCTGAGAGACAGAGTTTGGGGTAAGACTGTACCAGATCCCCCAAAACTCCCTTGGAGACCCTCTTGGAGAAGAGGGACGTGGACTCCTATTTAGGAGAAGAGTTTTAGACATGCAGCACCGGAGAGAGAGAGGAGCTGAGAAGCTCAGAGCGTCCCGGGAGCTGGACCGGGACGGCCAGATGGAATGCGGGGGGAGTTGACCTTGGCTCCCCCCTTGCACTGCTGCCACGGTGGCAGCCTGAGAGACAGGGCACAGAGGCCCTGCAAGAGATACCAGATACCAGACCGTCACGAAGACCCCCCTGTGTCTTCGTGATATGACGTGGTGAAACGACCTTGTCTGGGGTTACGAAGCCCACGGAAGACCCCTCGGTTGTGAGGCGATGGGGCCGAGAGAGAGACTTGGATATCTCCCTCGTGAGTGCTGGCAGAAAGCCAGCCACAGCTGCTGCATGCATGAGATGGGGAGAACCTGCTGCCTTAGAAGATGCTGCTGCTTAAGGACTGGAAGGGATCTGTCCTTCTTTCCCTCCTGGACTTTTATTTGGAGGGGAGAAGAGATCTGATCCATTGTAAATACTATATGTCATGGTAGAGATAGTTGTGATCGTGTGTATAATGTGATATGGTATTTATTTGTACAGTCATTGTAATATGTTCCCTTTCCCCCACTTTGAGTCTGGTGTGTTTTGTCTGGAAAAGCCCATCTCACATTGGGTCGAGATGTGGGAGGGGGATGGAGTTAGGGAATTGGATTTTGGGACTAATCCAAACCATGACACTAACCAAAGGGATATTCCATACCGTATGACATCAGCTCAGATATAAAAGCTCAGGCAAGGAGCAGGAAGGGGGGCATTCATTGTCTCCAGTGGCTGCCTGTTAAGAAACCATTATGTGTGCTGAAACCCTGCTTCTCAGAAGTGGCCGACCATTGCTGCTGATGGGAAATAGAGAATAAACCTTGTTATTTTTCACTTGGTTTTTGCACGTGCAAGCTTTTGCTTTGCTTTTACCTTAATAAACTGCCTTATCCCAATCCATGAGTTGTTTTCCATCTTACTCTCTCCCCTGTCCCGCTGGGAAGGGGAGTGATAGAGCAGGTGGGTGGGCACCTGACATCCAGCCAAGGTCAACCCACCACGGTCCTTTTTGGTACCCAAATCTGGGGTGAGATAAAGGCAGTTATTTATATATATTGCTGTGGTGGGTTGACACCTGGCGGAGGATGACTGAGAGAGACCGACCCATCTCAGAGCGAGGTATTCTGCTTTCAAGACTGCCTGTGGGAAAAGGACTTTTTTTTTTCATTGCTGGCTGCAAGCACATGTGGCTGCAAGCAGCTTTTGAACTGCTGGGACAGTCCTGCACTACCCCCCCCCGTTGCCACAGGTTTCTTCCCCCTCACCTGGGGATTTGGGACTTTGTTTTGTTTCTTTTGAAAGTTTTTGATTGCACCATTTGTTGTTTATTCAGATTTTGTTAATAAAAAGCTGTTTCTTTTCCTTTTCCACACTTCCACCTGAAGTTTCTTAATTTCTAAGTTGTAATCTTGTTAAACTAAGACAAAGGACTGGGATCAACTCCTTTGATCCTGATGAGGGGACTTCTGATCTGGCATCACAAAGGTCAGACAGTGAATACTCTGATCAGGAACAGGAATAGAAGGTCCCTGCCTTCGGCCAGGAGGAGGAAAGGGATGATCGAGTCTACTGGACTGTGTGGATTTGATGACCTGGCACATCGGATCCACAGAGGTATAGAGCTTTGGTAGATACGGGTGCACAGTGTACACTAATGTCATCGAGGCACAGAAGTGCAGAACCCATCTGGATCTCTGGAGTGACAGGGGGATGCCAGGAGTTATTGGTATTAGAGGCTGAAGTGAGTTTAACAGGGGATAAGTGGGAAAAGCACCCCATTGTGACTGGTTCAGAGGTCCCTTGTATACTTGACACTGATTACCTCAGGAGGGGATATTTCAGGGATCCAAAGGGATATAAATAGGCTTTTGCTGTAGCTACCGTGGCTACAGAGATCAAACAATTATCTACCCTGCCTGGCCTCTCAGAAGATCTCTTCATTGTGGGATTGCTGCAAGTCAAAGACCAACAAGTGCCAGTTGCAACCAGAACAGTGTACCAACGGCAATATTGCACCAACCGAGACTACATAATTCCCATCCATGAGCTAATTCGTCGACTGAAGAAGCAAGAAGTGATCAGCAGGACCTGCTCACCTTTTAACAGCCCCATATGGCCAGTGCAGAAGTCTAATGGGGAGTGGAGACTGACAGTGGACTATCGTGGCCTGAATGAAGTCACACTGCCTCTGAGTGCTGCTGTGCCGGACATGTTGGAACTTCAATATGAGCTGGAGTCAAAAGCATCTGAGTGGTGCCACAGTTGATACTGCGAATGCATTTTTCTCGATCCCTCTGGCAACAGAGTGCAGGCCACAGTTTGCCATCACCTGGAGAGGTGTCCAGTATACCTGGAATCGACTGCCCCAGGGGTGGAAACACAGCCCGACCATCTGCAATGGACTGATCCAGACTGCACTGGAACAGGGGGAAGCTCCAGAACACCTGCAATGTCTTGATGATATCACTGTATGGGGCAAGACAGCAGAAGAAGTTTTTGAGAAAGGGAGGGAGATAGTCCAAAGTCTTCTCAAAGCTGGATTTGCCATAAAATAAAGTAAGGTAAAGGGACCTGCATGGGAGATTCAATTCTTGGAAATAAAATGGCAGAATGGATGCCATCATGTGCCCATGGATGTAGTGAACAAAATAGCATCTGTGTCTCCTCCGGCTAACAAGAAGGAAACACAAGCTTTCCTAGGCCTTGTGGGTTTCTGGCAGATGCACATTCCAGGTTATAGTCAGCTTGTGAGTCCCCTGTATTGAGTGACCTGGAAGAAAAACCATTTTGAGTGGGGCCTTGAGCAACATCAGGCCTTTGAGCAGATCAAACAGGAGATAGCCCATGCGGTAGCTCTTGGACCTGTTCGAACAGGATCAACTGTGCAAAATATCCTCTACACTCCAGCTGGGGAGCATGGTCTCAATTGGAGCCTCTGGGAGAAAAGATCAGGAGAAACCCCAGGTCGACGATTAGGGTTTTGGAGCCAGGGTTATCGAGGATCAGAAGCCCACTACAAGCCAACTGAAAAGGAGATATTAGCAGCCTCCTCAGAAATTGCTGGGACAGAAGCATGTCTCCTCTTGGCACCGCAATTGCCCGTGCTGCACTGGATGTTCAAAGGGAACATCCCCTCAACACATCATGCAACCAGTGCTACATGGAGCAAGTGGGTAGCTTTGATCACACAGTGAGCCCGAATGGGAAAACCCAATTTCCCGGGAATCCTGGAAGAGATTACGGACTGGTCAGAAGGCAGAGATTTTGCAACATTGCCTGAGAAGGTATATCAGGGATGTTGATACTTTTGGTCTGTGTTTGGCCTAGCCACCTGTAAGAGTTTATATTTTCCCTGCCAAGTTCACTGATAAAACAGGAACTTCGTCCTTGGAGAGGGAACTTCTTGTATAAACTGTATTAATTGGTGTTCTGTGATTGGTTCATCGTCTGCCAAGGACATTTGAAGGAGAAACCGAAGAGGAGATGATGAAGTAATGCCCCTGTGGCCAGAGCAGAGAGATTTCTCTGAGGAATTTCTCCTGCATTTTGTAGGCCTTGCTTGACATGACTTTAGAAGCTGCAAGCTGTGTGAAACTATGCAATGTTTATACTCGTTAGCTGTGTGTTTATAGTTATAAGGTATGAGAAAATAGTATGTTTGTAGTAGAAAGCCTTGGGAAACTGGAGATAAAGAGACACCTGCAGAATCTCGGAAAACCCCTAAAGGCGGATCAATAGAAGGGACTTTGGGTGCCAAGAATGATCTCAGGCCGTGTGGACAGAGCTTCAGATCCAATGAACTGAAAGCATGAGATGCGTGCACAGACTGAGCTATCCAATCACCTTGTTGTAAGCATGTACCCGGAACAAACTAAACTGTATAAAAGTTAACTCATTTAAATAATAAATTGGACATCGTCTGATCATATTGATCGTCTGAACTCCTGCCGTCCACACATTAGTAAGGCAGTGCATCTTTTTTGCCCTTATAATAAGTCTGCTTGTCAGAATGAATGGGATATTTGTGTGTTCTTCCATAATTTATAATTGTGTAATTTTATAAAATGCTTGGGTTAAATATCTGATACTGTTAGGGATGTTCACATATGGAATTTGGCTATCTTATTAAAGGTACTTGCAAGGATTCTCCAGGTAGTGGTTGGACTGGTGAAATAGAGGGCAATTAGCAAATTTTTTTATAAGCACAATGTCGTGGTCCTTGGATGGGAGAATGTTGAGCCTTTTTCTATTTGAAAGAGCAGGTTAAAATACCAGTGAGATTGCTGCTTATAAAAAATAAGCTATTTCTATTGAATGTGTTTACTCTGGTGCTGAGTTGAGATGTCCGTGACTGGACTGAAATAATGCATATGATGATATATTTTTATCAATTGATGGTACAGCAATATTTTTTCCTGTGGTATAAATTTGGCTTAAGCAGGTTACTCGTGTGACTACACGGTCTTGTATTTTTACGTATAGTAAATACAAGGTATTTTAAAGCTCTTTACTGGGGAAACTGTTCCTGACCTTGGACTGAATATAGCACCTGCAATTTTCAGTGTCTGTTTTAGGGATTAAAATTAACTTTTTAATGGTAGCTGTGTCTTGACAGTTAAAAGCTGCTCCTGATGGAGGAGTGTCAATAGTAGTCCAGTAATGATAGTTTAATGACTATGAATAAAAGAGCTAGCAATAAAAAAAGAAGTGGTTGTTGTCTTCTAAATACATGGCTGGACAATGCCATTGCATAAGGAGATAGATATAAAAGTTTGAATGTATGTACATGTAGTAGTTTAGTCTAGGCCTTCCTTGGTGACCAGTTTGTAACCAAGGAAGTGGCCAGATTACCCGGTATTCCCTACAATTTTTATGTAAGCCAGGGGTATAAGAAGAAAGGAGGAGAGGCTTCACTAAGAGTAAAACTGAGAATGGAAACTGAAATTTTGCAATCAATGACCCCGGCAGAAATCCGAGACTTGCGAAAAGATTACACTCGTCAGCCTGGTGAACGAGTTCTATCGTGGTTACTTTGATGCCGAGACAGCGGGGCTGAAGTTCATATATTAGCAGCTTCTGAAGCACAACAACTAGGATCCATCTCTGGAAATCGCGAACTTGATCACTTAATTGCAGAATCAAAAAACAAAATCAGTCTCTGGACGCGGCTTGTGCTAAGTGTGAGACACAAGTATCCATTCAGAGACTTTTTAATGTGCCCCGCAAGGAAGTGGACTAAGGTAGAAGAAGCCATCCAGTACTTAAGAGAATTGGCATTGTTGGAACTTATGTATCATGACTCTCAATACGATTGCATCGTTGATGAACCAGAGGGTGTCACTTGCACAATGCCTATGCGCAGGAAGATAATCCAGGGTGCTTCTGCATCATATATTTATGTCTTGGCAGGAGCAATGCTTCCAAACACGGAAGAAATGCTTGTGGGCACGTTGTGTACTATGTTACGACATCTAGAAGAAACAGTAGAATCCAGGAATGCATTTTCTAGAGACAATTTTGATTCTAGTTACCGACGAACATCTGCGAGAGAGGAGCCTTATGAGCGCTCTGAATATGAGGATGACTACGGAGACTACAGAGACAGACACTACAGAGATAGATCAGCAGAATGGTCTCGACCACGATCTCGATCTTGGTCCTTCTGTCACACGCAGAAAGAGAGAAAGCCCTAAGTGTAGATCTAAGCGTAGTGAACTGTGGTCCTATCTGCACGCCCAGGGAGAAAACATGAGGAAGTGGGATGGAGAATCGACTTCAAGACTTGAAGCCAGAGTGAGAGAACTAAAACACAAGGAAGCCGATAAGAAAGTCGTCTACATGGTAGATGCGGATGTCTTCAAAAGAGAACTGCAATCTCCAAGACGCAGGAAGACTGAGGTCTGTTTCTGGGATGACAAGAAAGCCTCTGACAAGCCGAAGCAAAGATCCAACGGTGAATGCTCCAAACAGAACCAATAGAGGGGCCCTGCCTTCTGCCAGAAGGAGAGGGATGAGAAAGATAACAGAGGTTACTGGGCTGTGTGGGTTCGATGGCCTGGCACATCAGATCCTCAGAGATACCAAGCTTTAATAGATACTGGTGCACAGTGTACGTTAATGCCCTCAGGATATGTGAGCACAGAGACTGTTTCAATTTCTGGGGTGACAGGAGGGTCTCAAGAGCTGTCAGTGGTAGAGGTCAAAATAAGCCTGACAGGAGACCAATGGGAAAAGCATCCCATTGTGACGGGGCCAGAAGCCCCTTGCATTCTTGGCATGGATTACCTCAGAAGAGGATACTTCAAGGACCCGAAGGGGTACCGATGGGCTTTTGGTATAGCCGCGGTGACTGAAGAGGAATCCAAAAGATTATTTGCCCTGCCCGACCTCTCAGAAGATCCTTCTGTTGTAGGATTACTGTGAGTCGAGGACCACCAAGTGCCGACAGCCACTAAAACAGTGCATAGGTGACAGTACCGGACGAATTTAGATGCTGTGATCCCCATCCATAAGATGATCCGCAAGTTGGAAAGCCAAGGGGTGGTTAGTTGAACACACCCTTCAATAGCCCCATTTGTCCTGTACGTAAGTCTGATGGCAAATGGAGACTGACCGTGGACTATCATGGCCTGAATGAAGTCACGCCGCCATTGATTACTGCTGTACCAGACATGTTGGAGCTCCAGTATGAGCTGGAGTCCAAGACAGCAAAGTGGTACGCCACCATTGACATCGCCAATGCATTTTTCTCCATTCCCTTAGAAGCAGAGTGCAGGCCGCAGTTTGCTTTCACGTGGAGGGGTGTGCAGTACACGTGGAACCGACTGCCCCAGGGGTGGAAGCACAGTCCCACCATCTGCCATGGACTGATTCAGGCCACACTAGAGAAGGGCAAGGCCTCAGAACATATCCAGTACATTGATGACATCATTGTATGGGTGGACACAGTAGAAGAAGTTTTCGAGAAAGGAGAGGAAATCATCCAGATTCTTCTCGACGCCAGTTTCGCCATCAAGAAGAATAAGGTCAAGGAACCTGCCCGAAAGATCCAGTTCCTAGGGGTGAAATGGCAAGATGGATGACGACAGATACCAACAGATGTCATCAATAAGATTGTAGCCATGTCTCCGCTGACCAACAAGAAGGAGACGCAAGCTTTCCTGGGGGCCATAGGTTTCTGGAGAATGCACATTCCTGAGTATAGCCAGATTGTGAGCCCTCTTTACTTCGTGACCCATAAAAAGAATAGCTTTCAATGGGGTCCTGAACAGCAGCAGGCATTCAAACAGATCAAGCAAGAGATTGCGCATGCCATGGCTCTTGGACCAGTTCGGATGGGACCGGACGTGAAGAACATACTTTATTCTGCAGCTGGAGATAAAGGTCCCTCCTGGAGCCTCTGGCAAAAGGTGCCTGGTGAGACGCGAGGGCGACCACTTGGCTTCTGGAGCCGAAGCTACAGGGGTTCTGAAGCCAACTACACTCCTGTGGAAAAGGAAATTCTGGCAGCCTATGAAGGCATACAAGCAGCCTCAGAAGTGGTTGGCACTGAAACACAGCTCCTCCTAGCACCCCGACTACCAGTCCTGAGTTAGATGTTCAAAGGGAAGGTGCCCCCTACGCATCATGCCACCAATGCTACGTGGAGCAAGTGGATAGCTTTGATTACTCAGTGTGTACGATTGGGGAGCTCGAGTCGCCCTGGAATTCTGGAAGTTATCACAAATTGGCCTGAAGGTGGGAACTTCAGTCTGGCAGATGAGGAAGAAGAAGAGCCAGTGAGTCGAGCTGAAGAAGCTCCATATAATCAACAGCCAGATGAAGAGACGTGTTATGCCCTTTTCACTGATGGTTCCTGCCATATTGTAGGAAGGAACCGGAAGTGGAAAGCAGCCGTTTGGAGTCCCACCCAACGAGTGGCAGAAGTTGCCGAAGGTAAAGGCGAATTGAGTCAGTTTGTGGAACTTAAAGCTGTCCAATTGGCCCTGGACATTGCCGAACGAGAAGGATGGCCAAGGCTCTACCTCTACACCAGCATGTGGATGATAGCCAATGCCCTATGGGGATGGTTAGACCGATGGAAGAAGATGAACTAGAGGCGTAGAAGAAAACCCATCTGGGCTGCTGACTTGTGGCAGGACATCGCTGCCAGAGCGAAGAGTCTGAATGTGAGAGTCCGCCATGTAGATGCCCACGTACCCAAGAGTCGAGCTAATGAAGAACACGATAACAACAGACAAGCGGACCGAGCTGCACAGATAGGAGTGTCACAAGTAGACCTAGACTGTCAGCAGAAGGGACAGTTGTTCCTAGCTCGATGGGTCCATGATGTTTCAGGCCATCAGGGTCGAGATGCCACCTACATATGGGCACGAGACTGAGGGGTGGATTTAACCATGGATACCATTTCTCAAGTTATCCGTGACTGTGAAACCTGTGTCGCTATTAAGCAGGCGAAAAAACTGAAGCCCCTGTGGCATGGTGGACCATGGGATAAGTATAAATATGGAGAAGCATGGCAGGTTGATTATATCACATTGCCACAGACCCGCCAAGGTAAACACTATGTGCTTACCATGGTGGAAACAACCACCGGATGGCTAGAGACTTTTTCAGTGCCCCATGCAATGGCCCAGAATACTATTCTGGGTCTTGAGAAGCAAGTCCTGTGGCAACATGGGACGCCAGAGCGCATTGAGTCAGACAATGGGACTCATTTCAAAAATTACTTAGTCACTACTTAGGCAAGGGAACATGGTATCGAATGGGTGTGCCACATTCCATATCATGCACCAGCTGCTGGGAAGGTTGAGAGATGTAATGGACTGTAAAAAACTACTTTGAAAGCACTAGGTGGGGGAACTTTCAAGAATTGGGATCAAAACCTAGCAAAGGCCACATGGTTAGTGAACACTAGGGGTTCTGTCAATCGAACTGGCCCCGCACAAGCAGAATCCCTCCACATTGTAGATGGAGACAAAGTTCCAGCAATCCACTTGAGAGGAATGCTAGGGAAAGCTGTTTGGGTTACCCCTGCCTCAGGCCAAGACAAACCCATTCATGGCATTGTCTTTGCTCAAGGGCCAGGACACACTTGATGAGTAATGAGGAAGGATGGAGAGATCCAGTGTGTGCCTCAAGGAAATTTAACCTTGGGGAAAAACTAATTGTGTGTCCTGAGCTGTGTTTTACAGGAGGCCAGTCACCAGATGAGAGAGAGAGAGACCTGAACTAAGCTGATGCCAGTATCCAATAATGAGGTAGCCCAGAACGATGAAACAGCCCAAAAATCAGAACTGTGATTGTGACCAAGGAGACCAAAGATCTGAACTGAACTGAACTGATGTCGGTGCTGATTTTCAACGATGAGACAACTGTTCCGAAAGACAAACAAGGACTATATATGTATATATATGCGTGGGATGTGGGCGACCGCGAGATGTAGGTGTTAGGTAAAAATAGTATGGAATAAGGGGTGGAGAATGTAGTAGTTTAGTCTAGACCTTCCTTGGTGACCAGTTTTCCCTGCTATTGAGTCTGTTGTGTGGGGGAGTGAGGCCTGGTAAGGCCTTGCCAACCTTGGGAGGCGGAGGTTGCCGGCGGTCGTTCCAGCGCGATTTTCTGTTGTCTCAAGGAGAGTAGTAAGATATTCTTTTGCTAATTCTTTAAGTTGCTAGATCTTGGGATATTGATAGTGTATATTTTATTTTGGTTTTGTTCTTTTTTTCCTTCCCCCTCCCCTTTCCCTTTCCCTTTTGAAATTGTACATATATTTCAATTGTATATAAATGTAATATAAGTGTAAATATATTTATATATATTGCTTTAGCTGCCTCTCTCTCATTTCGGTTGTCTTGGTTTTTTTCTTTTCCCTTGGTTTTGGGGGCGGGGGAAGCTCTTGCGGTGAGGTTTGGAGACTTGGCAGGGAGCCAGCTTCAAACCACCTCAGTAATAACATAAAAGTGTAGAAATACATTTTGGTTAAAATTCTAGATAAATTTTAATGTAATTAAAATATTAACTGAGATGATTTTTCCCTTTTGGAGGAGTCTGTCTCCTCCACGTTCCACCAGAGACTACTCCCAGCGGATTAGATGACCTCTTGATAGGTCCCTTCCAACCCAAACGATTCTATCATTCTCTTTGGGAGTTGTCTTGAAAACTAAGTTGTTCCACTGGTTACCTTCAGAAAGGCTTTTGTTTTTCTCCCTGCAAAGTCAATTTGTAAATACAATTCTTCATTAATTTTATATTGCTTCATGCTATATTAAGCTTATTGTCATAACACTTAGACTTGGAAATGACTTGGTGCTTATGAAGTGCAAAGCTACATGCAATATAAATATTGAAGATGGAAATTATTTGAGTAGTGGACTAATGTAGTGTCCTAGTTAGAACAACTGGGACCGATTCATCACTAGATGGGTGTAGCCCAAAACTGTATTCTATGGCCCTCCATGCCATTTCCCAGAAACTGATGTCGGGGGGGGCTGCAAGGTGGGGGGATGTTCCTGTCCTCATACCCTTTTATGGAATTCCCCGCTCTGAGCATCCTCATACCCTTTTATGGAATTCCCCGCTCTGAGGGGAGGACTGAGCATCCTTTTATGGAATTCCCCGCTCTAAGGGAAGGACTGACCATTCCTGCCTGAACTGGAGAATATATAAACCTGGAGTTTCAGAACCTTTCTACCACTCATGGGATCCAGAGGAAGACTGCAGCTCACCGCTCTCAACCAGACTGAGACCACCACCCTCAACTGGACTGCAATCACCACTATTGACCAGACTGCAACAGCTCTCCCACCAGCAGGTTTTCCCCCTCTCCCTTTACTTTGGACTCAGTGGGGGGGGCCCAAGGAACACCACTTTGTTCATGCCCCAGGGTGCTGGGTTATACATCTGGCTTTTGTGGGTTAAAACCAATTGCTTGTCTGTATAATTGTACTTATTGTATTATTTTATTAAATTGTTATTCTGACATAATCTCTCTTTTGAGTTGAGTTCATTTCCCCTGCTGGTTAAACCAGCACATTTTGGTGCCCAACGTGGGGCAGAGAGAGAGAAGTCAGAATCACAATTTCATTTTAAGCATTTGACTATTTGGATATAGACACTCCCTGATCACCATGTTGTTTGATGCATTCACATGGATGTTGTATCTGAGCCTGTTCATATTTCCACAGATGGGGTACTATTTGCCTGTTTTGATGCTCTCTTTAAGACCAGGGAGAGGGATCCAAATTGCTTTATTAGTATACTATGTTTATGTCATCATAACATCAGAAGCAATGAGTTTCATTGTGAATGTGTATTCAGTCCTGTTTGCCTGTCCTGGTTTGGGTTGCTACCTCTGGGGCCTCATTAAAAATCGCACCCAACCCTTTGGGGGAACAGGGGGGAATGGTTGTTTCCAGCCTCTCACCTCCTTCTTCCCCTTCAGGCCTGCTACAACAGTTTTTGAAAATATTGAGTTCCCTTTTGATGTTAAGGACAGTATAATGTTATTGTTAGTGTTGCTTTGTCTGCTCTGTACTGTCTACACCATGTTTAGGGTCAGAACAGGGCCTTCTAGGGGGGTTGTTTGGACGCCTGCCCTGGGAGCGGATAATACTAAGTGGCACGGGGAGTGGGAGGACATCGGCCAGTATTTGGAGAAGTTTTCTCCTCCAATGATCTGGAAATTCACCCCTGAACAACTGCAGGATCCTGTTAGCATGATAAGACTGGTGAAGGAAAAATGCTCTGGCAGCTCCAGAGATGGCCAGCTCACAGCAACCTACTGGGCCCTGGCCACTGCCTACCGGACACTACTTGACATGGTACAGCACTGTCAGAGGGAGGAGAGAAGGAGCAAATCCACAGGCACCACGTCCACCCAAACCACAGCTGAGTCAGAGGGAGAAAGAAATGAATCAACCGGCACCGTGTCCACACAAACCATCGAGGAGCCAGAAGGACAACCAAAACCAATAGCAGTTGCCCCTGTCCAGAAAAGGAAATCAAAGACTAAATCAGTCCCTATAGCAAATGATGACGAAGAGGTAGGACCTTCACATCCACCGGAGGAGACAGAGCCAGAAATTATCACTTGGTCCCTATCCCTGGGTGAGCTACGTGAGCTCCGGAGACAGTTCACACAACAGGCGAACGAATCCATTCCGATCTGGCTACTCCGAATCTGGGATGCTGCAGTTAACGATACAATTCTAGATGGGAGTGAAGCCAGACAGCTGGGATCCCTGTCTCGAGATGTAGTCATTGATCAGGGGATTGGAAGGAGGCAGGAGACTCTCAGCCTCTGGCGGCGACTGTTGTCCAGTGTGAGGGAGAGATACCTTTGCAAGGAGGACCTCCACGTACAGCAAGGACAGTGGAACACGATGGAACAAGGTATCTGGTGCTTAAGAGAATTAGCTGTACTGGAGATAATCTTTTCAGAGGACGAAAGATTCCCTAAAAGTCCAGATGGCGTACAGTGCACCTCCCAGATGTGGTTAAAGTTTGCATGACTCGGGCCAGAAATGTATTCCCGCTACTTAGCAACGCTGCAATGGAGGGAGGGAGAGAACAAGGTGGGTGTGTTGGTCAGTAAACTCAGGATTTATGAAGATACTGTCACGGCCCCACGTCTCATCTGTGGAAACCAAACTGGCTGAACATGTCCGAAGCCTGGAAGAGAAGATTGAAGAGGGCCACCAGAAGCTAAGAGAAGAAATTAAGGATGGGATTTTCCATGTCTTGTCAGGACAAACAAGAGTCTCTGCTATTAGGAGCCAGCGTCCCCCAGCTAAGGAGAGAAGATACACTTCACGTGGCAATCTATGGTTTTACCTCCATGAGCACGGAGAAGATATGAGGAAGTGGGATGGGAAACCCACCTCTTCCTTAGCAGCCCGGGTACGTGAACTAAAAAGAGGAACAAGTACCACAAGGAACTCTTCAAGGGTAAATGCTGCTCCAGTCTCTCATGGGCAAGACTCCAGACGGTACAGGAATGATGATACGTCTGATCGTCTTGAAGGGACCTCCAGGTCATACTCACAAGAAGAGCACAATGAGTACCATGACCAGGACTAGGGGTGCCCTGCCGTTAGCCAGGTAGAGGAGAGGGACAATCGAGTCTATTGGACAGTGTGGATTCGGTGGCCTGGCACATCAGAGCCACAAAGATATAAGGCCTTAGTGGACACTGGCGCACAATGTACTTTAATGCCATCAAGATACGTAGGGGCAGAATCCATCTCCATTTCTGGGGTAACAGGGGGATCCCAACAGCTGACTGTACTGGAAGCTGAAGTGAGCCTGACTGGGAAGGAATGGCACAGACACCCCATCATGACTGGCCCAGAGGCCCCATGTATCCTTGGCATAGATTACCTGAGGAGTGGGTATTTCAAAGACCCAAAAGGACTTCGTTGGGCTTTTGGCATAGCTACTGTGGAGACAGAGGAAATTAGACAGTTGAACACCTTGCCTGGTCTCTCAGAGGACCCCTCTGCTGTGGGACTGCTGAAGGTTGAAGAACAATTGGTACTGATAGCCACAGCAACAGTGCACCGTCAGCAATACCGCACCAACCGAGACTCTGTGACCCCTATACATAAGATGATCCGTGACCTGGAGACCCAGGGGGTGGTCAACAAGACTCGCTCACCCTTTAATAGCCCTATATGGCCAGTGCGTAAGTCCAGTGGAGAGTGGAGGCTGACAGTGGATTACCGTGGACTCAATGAAGTCACACCACCCCTGAGTGCTGCTGTGCCGGACATACGGGAGCTCCAGTATGAGCTGGAGTCCAAGGAAGCCAAGTGGTATGCCACCATTGACATTGCCAATGCCTTTTTCTCCATTCCTTTGGCAGCGGAGTGCAGGCCACAATTTACTTTCACTTGGAGAAGTGTGCAGTACACCTGGAATTGACTGCCTCAGGGGTGGAAACACAGTCCCAGCATTTGCCATGGACTGATCCAGACTGCACTGGAAAAGGGCGAGGTACCAGAACATCTACAGTACATTGATGACATCATTGTATGGGGGAACACAGGGGGCGAAGTCTTCGAGAAAGGAGAGAAGATAATCCAGATTCTCCTAAGAGCTGGTTTTGCCATTAAACGGAGTAAGGTCAAGGGACCTGCTCAGGAAATCCAGTTCCTAGGAGTGAAGTGGCAAGATGGACGCCGCCTAATTCCAATGGAGGTGATTAACAAAATAGCAGCCATGTCCCCACCAACCAGCAAGAAGGAAACACAGGCTTTCCTAGGCACTGTGGGCTTTTGGAGGATGCATATCCCCGAGTACAGTCAGATTGTAAGCCCTCTCTACCTTGTGACACGGAAGAAAAATGATTTCCAGTGGGGCCCTGAACAACAACAAGCCTTTGAACAAATTAAATAGGAGATTGCCCATGCAGTAGCCCTTGGGCCAGTAAGGACAGGACAGGACGTGAAGAACGTGCTCTACACTGCAGCTGGGAAGAATGGCCCTTCCTGGAGCCTCTGGCAGAAGGTGCCTGGGGAGACCCGAGGACGATCGCTGGGATTCTGGAGTCGGGGATACAAAGGATCTGAAGCCAGCTATACACCAACTGAGAAAGAGTTCCTGGCTGCTTATGAAGGAGTTCGAGCTGCCTCAGAAGTGATCGGCACTGAAGTGCAGCTCCTCCTGGCACCCCGACTACCAGTGCTGGGCTGGATGTTCAAGGGAAGAGTTCCTTCTACACATCACGCCACCGATGCCACATGGAGTAAGTGGATTCCTCTGATCACACAGCGAACCCGGATAGGGAATCCTAATCGCCCTGGGATTCTGGAAATTATCACCAATTGGCCCGAAGGTGAGAGTTTTGAACTATCCTCTGAAGAAGAAGAGCAGGTGACATGGGCTGAGGAGGCCCCACCATTTGACAAGCTACCAACAGATGAAAGGCGATATGCGCTCTTCACGGATGGCTCCTGTCGCATGGTAGGGACAAACCGAAAATGGAAGGCAGCTGTATGGAGTCCCACATGGGACAGAAGCGACCGAAGGACAAGGTGGGTCAAGTCAGTTTGCAGAGCTTAAAGCCATTCAGTTGGCTTTGGATATAGCTGAACGAGAGAAGTGGCCAAGACTCTACCTCTACACTGACTCATGGATGGTGGCCAATGCTCTGTGAGGATGGCTGGAGTGATGGAAAAAGGCCAACTGGCAGCGCCAAGGGAAACCCATCTGGACGGCAGAGATGTGGCAGGACATCGCTGACCGGGTAGAGAAGCTGAGTTTGAAGGTCGGTCACGTAGATGCTCATGTAGGCAAGAAACGGGCTAATGAGGAGCATCGTAACAATGAGCAGGTGAACCGAGCTGTTGGTTTGTGTTTTTTTTGGTTACGGGCAACAGTTTTCTGGCGACCCAGAGATGGGACTCCGGGGGTAGCTGGGGCAGCTCACGAGCTGATCCACTCCATGCCGGCAACCAGGTGATTTCTGGGGAGACATCGACTTGTGCCCGACCCCGCGCCCGCCGGACAACCATCCAGGTAAGCCCGGAGGTGCTTTATTCTTTTAGGTTTGTTGGTTGGAAGCCTACCTATAAGACGGGACCGTGAGTTTACCCGCTGGGTTGGGCAAAGGTACCTTGGTTGGGAAGCCTAGGCGTTGGTCGTAAGACGTAGCGAAAGCCGCGCTGTACCAGCACTCGCCACTCAGAGGGAGAATTGGCGAGTTGGTTTTGGTTTTGGAATAAGTAATTGGTTTCTATTGTTGTGTTATTGTGAATTTGATTTTGAATCCGGATTGTGGTGTGCGTGTGTGTGTGAGTCAGTATGATGCCGTTTAAAACCTTTAAGGCACTATCTTGTGCAGAAAATGATATCCCTAGCGATTCTCCGCTTGGTTGCTTGTTAAAACATTGGAAGGAAGGAAATTTCGGACAAGAGTTAAGCAAGAAACAATTGATTGATTATTGTAATAATGTATGGCCTCAATATGAGACAGAAGGAATGCAGTGGCCTAGGAATCGTTCATTGACTCCGGAAATTATAACCCCCTTGATGCAATATTTATGGGAAAACGAGATGTGGAATGAAATACCGTATCTAGATTTGTTTTATTATTTAAAACGTAAGACTGAATGGCAAAAAGAGTGTGGTATGTTGATTTTGAAAGGACTGGATGATAAATGCATAGGAAGTCAAGAGCGGAAAATACGGTTTTCAGAACCAGAGGAGGATGTGTCTTTGTTGGTCTCCCCCGGCATAACTCCAAGTGCGCCCCCGGGAGATAGTCTCCCTTCACGTGTGAGGGCACAATCACCCACCATGCCCCCGTTAGAATCGTCCTCGGATGAGGAAGAAACAAGAGGGCGAGGATGTGATTTTGATAGAACTCCGCTAGCAGAACGGACTCGGAAGGGGCGAAAAGAAAGAGGAAGGAGTAGAGAAAGGAGTCGGGGAGGGGGAAGGGAGACAGACGTTTCGCTCTCACCCCCTAAACTAATGACCCCTTTGCGGGAAGCAGTTGGAGCGGACGGAGGAAAAGTCATGATGAAAGTTTCTTTTTTACCTAATGATATATTAATTTGGAAACAGTCAGCTGGGACATATAGAGAAAATCCGGAGCTGGTGACTTGTATTATAAAAATGGTTATAAAAACTCAAAATCCGGACTGGAATGATTTACAGGTATTGTTAGATACAATTCTGGATTCAACAGAAAAAGAAATGGTATTAAGAGTGATGGTGGAAAGAGCGAAAGAAAGAATTCGAACTCTGCCCCGGGCGGCGGGGGGAACAGTGGATGATTTTGTGCCGCGGGAGGATCCTGGGTGGGATCCAAATGTGTCTGGAGATTGTAGAAGGTTGAGAATTTACCGGGAATTGTTGGTGGAGGGAGTGCGAAGTGGGATACCAGGGACGCTGGACTGGTCAGGGTTGTACTCGGTGGGACGGGATAGGGGAGAATCTCTTTCAGCCTTTTTAGAGAGGTTAAAAGAGGAACCTCTGAATGAAGTTAAAAGTAGTAAAAAAGAGGAACCTCAGAGAGAGATTACAAATAGCCCTCTGAGAAGAAGATTAGTAAAAGGTGACTTTGAGGTTAGGACGCTGAGGATTCCCCCTGAGAGTCCTTTGGGGAACCTCTTAGAGAACTGGAGTTGTTATTCCAGCACTTATAGAAGATCAAAGGAGAAAATGATTAAGTATTGTATTGAAGTGTGGGGAGGTAGAAGAATAGGAAATAATACCTACTGGCCCATATATGGTACTTTTAAGAATTGGGTCTGTGAACTTTTAAATTGGTATGTTAGCGATAAAAAACCCTTTTGCCCAGAGGAGAGTTTTTATGCCGCTATATGGTTAGAAGCCAGTGAAGATATTTACTTGTTTTCTTTAAGAGAAAGAAGGAACCAAATGAACTCTGTTAAAGATTCGAAGTCATGGAAGTCTCCTCCATCATATCCATTAAATGGAGAAAAGAACCGGAGGTACAAGGTATTTAATAAGATGCAAAAGAAAGATGAGAGTCCTACTGAATGGCTAGAAAGATTAAGGAAAGCTCTCCAGCTGTATTTAGATGTCAACCTTGACGACCCAGTAGGACAAGAATTCCTTAAGACACAATTTGTGGCAGAATCATGGGAAGACATTAGAAAGAAAATTCAAAAATTAACAAATTGGCAAGATAGAAGACTGGATGAGTTGTTGAGAGAAGCCCAGAAAGTGTATAGAAGGAGAGAGGAAGAGAGTCAGAAGCAAGAAGTTGTTTCTATTGGGGAAAAAGTATGTGAAGAGGAATTATAGACAGAAAATTCTGAGTATAAAATGAGAATGCCACACCCCCCCCCGGCATTCCAAAAGCTTGGGAAAAATCGAAAGAGTGAATGGGGATTTTACTGCTGCTATATTTAATATTGCTATATAGTATACTGACAAAGATGAGTCTCATACCAAAATGTTAGTATGTTACTCATTAAATAAATACACTGTGAGTGCATATTTTTAACAGGGCTGTGAAAATGTAGAAACACCAATTCGAGCTGCAAAACGTGGATGGACACATGTCAGTTGCATTGAAAAGACTAGTGAATTCCTCACGCTGGCAAGTAGTCGACACTCTTGGAAGACACCAAGGTAGTCTTAAGAAGAAAAGTTATAATAAAGACATTAAACAATTTTTTT
This sequence comes from Pseudopipra pipra, assembly GCF_036250125.1. Taxonomy (NCBI): domain Eukaryota; kingdom Metazoa; phylum Chordata; class Aves; order Passeriformes; family Pipridae; genus Pseudopipra; species Pseudopipra pipra. The sequence goes on along the minus strand of NC_087580.1, from coordinate 61,505,753 downwards.
TTACTACTTTACTTTTAAGAATTAAGTGTCTACTAGCATTCATTGTGGCATTCATTCTATCTTTGTTTGTATATTATGGAATATTTGGGGCATGAAAATGTGTTAAAATATTACGAATTGGGGCACAAAAATCTGTTAAAATACGTTGAGCTAGGTTTTAACATAACATATCGAGAACACGCAGACCCGGAAGAAATTGATACACGAGATATAAGAGTGTGGTGTAATACACCAGGTTGTAAATGTTATCCATTTGTTTGTTTTAAATGTAAAAGGTGCCAAGAGAAATGGTGGACGCACTGTAGAGACGGATATCCTCCTAGAGGAGTCTGTGATCAGTGCTATCGATCAGAACGAGAATTCACTGATTGGGCATTAAAACAGTTAAAAAGAAAGGGAGTTCCGTGGGATTCCCCCGAATATTGGAATTGTGACACTTATGGAGTAAACCCTCAAAATTTCTGTTATTTATATTATGTAGGAGCTCCTTTCGTAGTGGAAATAGTAAAAGTCCAGTGCCGACGGGATGTTAGTGCCGTGTCATGTAACGGGCCTATGGTAAAGGCTGCCTCGTGGCCCGCATATACAACACGTCTCACTAAAAAGAGGCATATTCCTACTTGGGACTCCTGCTGCCGAGAAGATGAAACACCCTGTGACTCGAAGCAATCGAGCCGACAGGCGAGGCAGAGGAGGAAACGCCAAAAATGGAAGAGCCTAAGTTGTGGGACACGAAAGCCGCGATGGCTGAACTCCCCCAGGACTGGTGAAGATAAAAGAGACTAGTAATATCCAAATTAATAAAAGAATCAGAATTAATAAAGAAACAGGTTTTTCTCTAGGCACCGTTTACATGATTGCTATCCCTATTGTACTATTGACAGCACCAATACATGCAAGAAACCCGCATGAACCATTCAAATGGAGTTTAATTAGATGAGAAAACCAAAAGGTGCTTGCTACTTTTACAGGGACGAGAAACCCCACCTTTTACATATATTTGTGTGATTTAGTTGTTGTAGAGCCATGTAGAAACGCTTACTCATACTATATGTGCCCTGCTTCAAACCAAGAGAAAGAATAGGAGTAAGTCCATATGAGATATTGTATGGCAAACCCTATCATGCAGCTACCTACCAAGGGGATCCTCATATAGTGGGTGATCAAGCAGTATTTAATTATGTGTTATCTTTAAATAAGACTCTCACAGCCCTCAGAAGAACATTGCAGTGGAATCAGCCTCTGCCCCTGGAGAATCCGATTCATGACATTTCTCCAGGAGACCAAGTCAATGTGAAAAACTGGTCGGTGGAACCATTAAAGAAAACATGGGACGGTCCTCGCCAGGTGATAATGACCACTTACACGGCGGTGAAGGTCGAGGGAATCGACAATTAGATCCATTACACCCGAATCAAGAAGGTTCCAGTCTCGTGGTCGGTGGAACCTCTCTCACCTACAAGGATGGTATTTCGAGCCAACAATTGAGGATCGTGGTGTTCCTGGGGTTGATGAGTTTAGCAGAGACCACCGTGAGAATTGAGACCCCGGATTCTTATTTATTTGTACCAGAACACACTGATGTAAATTTAACTTGTCTGTTTTCTGATGACCAGGGAGCTGAATTAAGAGATGTTAACGTCAAGTGGAGATGGAGAGATCAAGATCAAATCATGACAGAAGGAGTGACAACAGTTTGGGATGCTACACAACAAAAAGGTTACACCGTTCTGCAGGTACCCAAAGTGTCTAAAGCTATGGAAGGGACATATATGTGTGTAGTTTGGATTTGAGAAAGTTTTGATTATGGACATATAGAAATACAGACAATAAACACGACTCAGAAAACGGTGACCAAAGTGCGAGTTATACCCACTAGGAAACAATCAGACATGTGGGATGGTCCTCCCTTAAAAATCAATTGTACCTTCCAATTTGATAATTGTCAAAAATCAGTTAAAGTAAAGTGGTGGAAATTGAATATGGCAAATCAATCTTGGGAATCACAAAGTCAAGGAGTTAGCTGGTGGTCAAATAGTAAGGGAAGTAAAGGGTGGCTGAATATTTCTGATCCCAGAGTAAGAAAGACAAAAGGTACATTTCTTTGCGTAGTCACATGTGGAGAGGACAAAGATTATGGGATAAGGACAGCAGTAACCGTACCACATCAAGGAGTAAGAGTCAAACCAGAACACAGTGTTTACCCAGCCCAGGAAGGAAGAGATCTGATTCTAAGTTGCAAAATTCCAGAAGGACAGTATTCTGAATATGGGTGGTGGTTTAAGGGACAGAACTTGAAAGTCAGGAAGAGACATCAGATTGAAAAGAGGGCAGATACAATAGTTTTGAAAATCAAAGAAATATGAAGAGGAGAAGATGAGGGCCAATATACTTGCTGGATAAGTAGAGATGACTGGTGGGATACTGGAATTACTGCCGTCTACATAAGGGCTGAAAGAATAACCCGGCAAGTAAGTAACCTGCAGATTCCAGATAGAGAAGTAGAACAAGAAAACCTAGTCATAGGCCTAATTCGTGATTTTGAGAAAGTACAGAATGTCACAAAAATCACTGCATGTCTCCCTATGCCTCATGCTGCAGGAGACCCAATCCCATGGGGAATAATTCCAGTGCCAGAAATTCCTAAAGTGTTTAAGAATACTACATGGAATTGCAGATTTGTAACCAAAACATGGAATGAAGTGATAGATGCATGTTTATTCAAGAACAAAATGACTAAGAAACAATGTGAACAGATGCCTGGATTTTTCCGATGAGTAGTAGTTGGAACATGAATAACAAGTGAAAACATTGACAAATTAAAAGGATCTTGTTTAGTTACAAATTCAGTACTATACCCATGTTCTAAAGTTCCAGCTCAAATAAAACGAGAAAAACAAGAAGAAGTATGCCAAAATATTACTAGCTCTACAACCATGGAAGAGTGGCAAACAATTTGGGGACCCAGCCTACTAGAGACTTATAGTTACATTGGAAAAGTACAGTGGTGTATTCACTGGAAGAAAAAAAAAAAAAAAAAAATCAAACTTATTCTACAGGAAATAGAAGAAATCATAATTGGAGGACAAAAACACGTACAAAAGAGAATTGGAATTGTACTCGAATATACACATGTGATACCCCAGACGATGAAATAGGTTTAATGCCAGTCAAAACAGTCTTGCAGTTAGGATGTGAATGTCGGGGATATAATCATACTATTAAGGGATCTGTGAAAAACATTGATTGTCGTACCACCACAGTTAGGAGTCCAGGAAATTTGGTGTGGGTAATGGGGCATGGCCAGTGGACCACTCACATGCCAATAGATGGTCCGGTTGTACCTGTCACACTAGGGATACCTACTCTCTGTCCATTCTGGAAGCAGGATAAGTTAACATCAGTAGAAATACAACCACGAGGAAAAAGAGAAATTAGTAAAGATATTGATGACTTAGAGTTGAGAGATTGGCATGAACCTTCAGCAGGAGTTAAATTTGGATGGGCATTAGAGTCTCTGTTTGCACCAATCTCAACATACCGGAACAGAGAAATGTTGTTTAAATTAATGGGACAAACTGAAAGGTTAGCAGCAGTCACTAAGAAAGGATTTAAAGATTTAAATTTGCAATTACAAGCCACCTCTAGAATGACCATACAAAACCGCATGGCATTAGACCTGATATTACTCAAAGAACATGGAGTTTGCAGCTACCTGCAAAGGACGAGCATTGTTATGTGCACATCCCAAATGTCACTCAGGAAGTAGAGAAAGATATTAGTCAATTAGAACAAATTGACAAGAATGTTCATGAACTACAAAAGGAAACAGAACACAATTGGATAAGAGAATTATTCAGCTCCCTAGGTCTTCATGTGTCAGGATGGATATCTTCTGTTATCCAGTACGGAATATTGATTGTAATAATTATTGTCATAGCCATAACTGTTTACAAGTGTCTTTTAGGAATGATTGTAAAAGAAGGTCAACATACGAGATGCATCATGAAAGCTATAACAAGAAAAGAAGTAATCTCACCGCAAGATGGACTACCTCCCGTCTATCAAGAAACTGCAACCTGAAGATTGCTATATTTGAGCATCCTTGCAAGCAAAGTCTGAAGAATGCTCAAAAGGGGGGACATGTTGCAGAGCAATTTAAATTTAGTAGTAGAATGGCTAAGGCTTAGTAAGAGAGTAGACCTAGAAAGCAACGCTTCGGGATAGTAAGTTAGCAACCTTGTTTGTGAGCATGGAGTGTTGTGCTGAAGAAGTGGAAACAATAATCAAAGGATTTAGTCAAGCATGTATATAATGATTTGTTACCTTGGATGTGGTAAGGGTCTGTTAAACAGTTTCTAGGAGTAAGACAACCTAAGTAGATTTATGATTAGAGTAAATGATTATTATTTGTTATCAGTATGAAGTATGAGCTTGTTTGTAACTGTACCTGGTTTGCTGTGGAAACTGTAACTGTTTTGCTGTGGAAACTGCACGTAAACTTGTTTGTGTATAAAAGCTGAACTGAGAATGAGGGTCTTGGGAATCCTGACTTGGGACGTTAGTCCGCAGGTTCCCGGGCCCTGAATAAAGCACCGCATAAACCGGCACTCTGTTGGTTTGTGTTTTTTTTGGTTACGGGCAACAAGACCACCACCCTCAACTGGACTGCAATCACCACTATTGACCAGACTGCAACAGCTCTCCCACCAGCAGGTTTTCCCCCTCTCCCTTTACTTTGGACTCAGTGGGGGGGGCCCAAGGAACACCACTTTGTTCATGCCCCAGGGTGCTGGGTTATACATCTGGCTTTTGTGGGTTAAAACCAATTGCTTGTCTGTATAATTGTACTTATTGTATTATTTTATTAAATTGTTATTCTGACATAATCTCTCTTTTGAGTTGAGTTCATTTCCCCTGCTGGTTAACTTTTAAACCAGCACATGTAGTGATGTTTGTCTCCCTTTTCCCCCATCCAAGGATAAGGCCTAATGTTATTTTACTATACACTAAGTAGATTTTCTAGGCAAAACTTGGTCTTTATTCTCAAGACCTATATTCACAAAACACAAAGATGTCAACTCCAGTTTCAACTGGAGATCCAGATTTGTGAATGATCCATTGAAATGGTAAAGGATGTTTACAACATGTAAATATTTTTATTTAATATTGTCCTGGTTCCAGCCAGGACAGGGTTAATTTTTGCAGTAGCCAGGAGGGGCAGTTATTCTATACCATCTCACGGTTATTCTATACCCCTTCACATCATTGCCAGGGGTGGGAGGAAGGGTTGGGGTAGCGTGGTGAGCACTCGCGTGTGAATTGTTCGCCTATCTTGTACACTTTGTTATTAATATTGTTGCTGTTATTGTTTGTTTTCTTATCTCATTGCTGTTTCCAGTAAATTGTTCTTATCTCAGCCCATGATCTTTACCTTTTGTGCCTCCAATTCTCTTCTCCAGCCCAACACAGGGGGAGAGGGAAGTGAGCGAGCAGCACTGGTTTGGAGTGTTTCAGTGGGAACACTAAATTGGGAAATAGCATTCCTAAATGACAACAAATATTTATTTATTTTTATATTTATGTTAATTAATAAAAATATTATTGTAAATACTTTTCCCCTCTGCTTTTGTTGTGGTCTTGTCTTGACCCTGACCAAACCATCTGTCAAAAGGTTTTGTTCCCTGCAACATTTAGATCAATCTCATTGATTTTAATGGAACTGTTCTGTGTTTTAGTATGTTCCAACTGTTTGGGGACTGGTTGATTGTAAGACAACATTCTGGTAGCTTCAGGAGCTCGTGAAGTACTAAGTGTCTGCCTTAGTTTAACAAGATTACCACTTAGAAATTAAGAGACTTCAGGTGGAAGTGTGGAAAAGGAAAAAACCCAGCTTTTTATTAACAAAATCTGAATAAACAACAAATAGTGCAATCAAAAACTGTCAGAAGAAACAAAACAAATTCCCAATTCCCCAGGTGGGGGGAAAAAAAACAGTGGCAGCCACTCTCAGCCAGCAATGAAAAGGTCCTTTTTTTCCCACAGGCAGTCTTGAAAGAAGAATACCTCCCTCTGAGATGGGTCGGTCTCTCTTAATCAGTCATTCTCCGCAAGGTGTCCCATGGGGAAAAAACTTCTTCACAGGAAAAGAGAAAGAGGCGGCCAAAAACCGGGCTCTCGCTCTGCCTGGTCCCAGACCAAACCCAAAAGCCCCTGAACAAAGGATTCCCCAGCTGTCCCTGTGGCCACCTTGCTTCCCCACGAGACCTCCCCCTCTCCCTGCTCCTGCGCTGCCCTGCATGTGTGGCTCCGGTCCACCCCCACCCCCTCCCTGACTCCCCCCATCCCAGAAGAAACAGATGGGGGGGGAGTCGGGGATGGGAACGGGGACAGGGAGAGGACCCTAGGGAAGAAAAAGAAAATTCCAACATCTCTTTTCAAACCTATGACATCATCCACCCCTGAATTTTCCAAGCTAACATGCTATATTGGATTCAAACTTTCCAACCTTATACATATGTACGTTACCCCAACTGTATACATATTACAAATATTTACATACAAACACAGGCACAATGTTATGGGAAATTCACCCCAAAACGAGGTCCCCTTGAGGTATACACTGTGTTTCTCCATCTTCCAGCATTACCCACCACGTGCTACCCAATCCTTGAGCAAAAACAATGCCACGAATGGGTTTGCCTTTGCTTGAGGCAGGATTAATCCAAACTGTTTAACCTAACATACATTTCAAGTGAATTACCAGGACTTTGTCCCCATCTACCGCGTGAAGAGACTCTGATTGGGCAGGGCCGGCTCCACTGATGGAGTCTCTAGTGTTTACTAACTATGTAACCTTTGCTAGGTGCTGATCCCAGTGCTTGGAAGTCTCTCCACCCAATGCCTTCAGGGTGGTTTTCAACAGTCTGTTACACCGTTCAACCTTCCCCATGGCTGCTGCATGGTATGGGATGTGATACACCCACTGAATGCCATGCTCCTTTGCCCAGGTGGTAACTAAGCAGTTCTTGAAATGGGTCCCATTATCTGACTCAATTCACTCTGGGGTGCTGTGTCACCACAGGACTTGCTTTTCAAGACCCAGGATGGTATTTCGGGCAGTGGCTTGGGCACCGGATGCATCTCCAGCTATCCAATGGTGGCTTCCACCATGGTGAGTATGTAACGCTTACCTTGGCGGGTTTGTGGCAGTGTGATATAATCAACCTGCCAGGCCTCCCTGTACCTATACTTATCCCAACGTCCACCATACCACAGAGTCTTCAGTCTCTTAGCCTGTTTAATGGCAGCGCATGTCTCACAATCATGGGTAATCCGGGAAATAGTGTCCATGGTTAGTCCACCTCTCGGTCTCGTGCCCATCTATAGGTGGCATCTCTGCCCTCATGGCCTGAGGCATCATGGACCCATTGCACTAGGAACAACTCTCCTTTGTTCTGCCAGTCCAGATCCACCTGTGACACCTTGACTTGTGCAGCTCTGTCTGCCTGTTCATTGTTGCAATGCTCCTCATTGACTTGATTTTTGGGCACATGGGCATCTACGTGACAGACTCTCACAATCAGCTTCTCTACCCGGGTAGCAATGTCTTGCCACACATCAGTGGCCCAGATGGGTTTTCCTCTACGTTTCCAATTGACCTTCTTCCATCTGTCCAACCACCCCCATAGAGCATTGGCCACCATCCATGAGTCAGTGTAGAGGTAAAGCTTTGGCCACTGAAACCAGAAGCCAGGCCCAAAAGAGTTAACTGAGAAATCTGGGCCTGCTAAGAAGCTACCAACATATAAACGATCTGTGCTCGTTCTGTTCTACCTACTGGACTAAAACTTAAAAGAATGGTAAAAGAAACATACAATAGGCCTAGAAGTAATAAATTAGGATGCAGTAAGATAAAGTAGACATTTGAATAGGAGAAACAGACCTGGAGCCAAGGCTTTCTCCAAGCTTCAGCGAGCGGGTCGAGAACAATGGAAAAGAAGGAAGGTCAAGCTGAGGAATATGAGATTATGACCCCAGACTCACGGGAGGAAGAGCGGATCTCCCACCAAGATTGAGGGCCAAGAGAAGCACCACCCCAAGCTGTGCCTGAGCTCCCCCTATACTCCTCCTGTTATTAATATGTATAGATAGATGTTGTAATCACATGAATATGCATTTAATCATATATGAAAATTGTATAAAAACTACTGATTTTGTGTGAAACCTTTGAACAAGTTCTTTGTCGTGCGAACCACACTTGCTCCCGGTGCTGTCAATAAATACCTTTGCTGCTCAAAGATCCAAAAGACTCTGAGCAGTTCTTTATACCGGATTTTTCAGAATCACCACTTCTCTTGTTCAGCAATGTCCAACGCCAACTGGACAGCTTTGAGCTCTGCGAATTGGCTCGATTCACCTTCTCCTTCAGTAGCTTCTGCGACTTGTCATGTGGGGCTACATACAGCTGCTTTCCACTTATGTTTCATCCCTACAATGCGACAGGAACCATCAGTGAAAAGGGCATAGGATGTTTCTTCTTCTGGTAGTTGATTGTATCCTGGGGCTTCCTCAGCCCACACCACCTGCTCTCCTTCTTCATCTGCTAGACCAAAATTCTTGCCTTCTGGCCAGTTCATGATGATTTCTAGGATCCCAGGGTGATTCAGATTTTCAATATGGGCACGCTTCATGGTCAGAGCTGTGGGAAACGACTGGATGGTAGGCCTTGAATTTGAGCAGTTGCAGCTGTGAAGTTGTAAAGAATGTAAACAATCCAGAATGAGAAAGCAGATAAGGAGAAAAACTGCTGTAAATAACAGGTGCTGTTTTTGAGATTTGCCAGCATGCGAAGAAGTGTCGACCATCTATCAAAAGATGAGTTTAGGCACGTGAACAGGAGTACCAATAGTAGGTTGATATGTGTATGGCCTGATGTATGTTTACATGAAGGCACCAATAATAAGTTCATATGTGTGTTGTGTGAAGAGTATTAATATCTGTAACCTGTTGCAATAAAGGGGTCTTGGGCCTTGGGCCTTGTGCCGTGTGCCTTTCCCTGCTTAATTGCTGTCTGAGCGCATTCTTGTCCGTCGACACAGAGCGATCTACTTACTCCATGTAGCATCAGTGGCATGATGCTTAGAGGGCGCCTTTCCCTTGAACATCCAACTCAGCACCGGTAATCGAGGTGCTAAGAGGAACTGTTCTTCTGTGCTAATCACCTCTGAGGTAGCTTGTACTCCTTCATAAGCTTCTAGGATCTCCTTCTCTGCTGGGGTGTAGCTGGCTTCAGATCCTCTGTAGCTTTGGCTCCAGAATCCAAGTGGGCAGCCTCAGGTCTCGTCAGACACCTTTTGCCAGAGGCTCCAGGAAGGACCATTATCTCCAGCTGCAGAATAGAGTACATTCTTCACATCTGGTCCTGTCCTGACTGGCCCAAGGGCTACAGCTTGGGCAATCTCCTGCTTAATCTGTTCAAATGCTTGCTGCTGTTTGGGACCCCAATGGAAATCATTCTTCTTGTGGGTTACCAGATAGAGATGGCTTATGATTTGGCTGTACTCAGGGATGTGCATCCTCCAGAAACCCATTGCACCCAGAAAAGCTTGAGTTTCCTTCTTGCTGGTTGGTGGAGCCATTGCTGTGATCTTATCAATGACTTCTGTTGGGATCTGGAGATGTCCGTCTTGCCACTTCACCCCCAGGAACTGGATCTCTTGGGCAGGTGCCTTTGCCTTACTCTTTTTGATGGTAAATCCATCTCCCAGGAGAATCTGGATGATTTTCTCTCCTTTCTCAAAAACCTCCTCTGCTGTGTCCCCCCATACGATGATGTCATCAATGTACTGCAGGTGTTCTGGAGCCTCACTCTCCTCTAGTGTAGCCTGAATCAGTCGGTGGCAGATGGTGGGACTATGTTTCCAACCCTGGGGCAATCAGTTCCAGGTGTACTGTGCACCCCTCCAGGTGAAAGCCAACTGCAGCCTATACTCTGCTGCTAAGGGGATGGAGAAGAACGCATTTGCAATATCAGTGGTGGTGTACCACCTCGCTGCCTTGGACTCCAGCTCGTACTGGAACTCCAACATGTCTGGCGCGGTGGCACTCAGTGGCAGGGTAACTCCATTTAGGCCACGATAGTCCACAGTCAATCTCCGTTCTCCATCAGACTTACGCACAGGCCAGATAGGGCTGTTGAAGGGTGAATGGGTCTTGCTGACCACCCCTTGGCTCTCTAACTCACGGATCATCTTATGGATGGGGATCACAGAGTCTCAGTTCATTCAGTATTGCCGACGATGCACCGTTGTAGTGGCAATTGGCACTCGCTGTTCCTCAGCCTTCAACAATCCCACAGCAGAAGGGTTCTCTGAGAGGCCAGGTAATGAATTCAACTGCTTAGCCACCTCTGTCTCCACAGCAGCTATTCCAAAGGCCCATCTATGTCGCTTTGGGTCTTTGAACTATCCTGAGGTAGTCAATGCCCAGGATACATGGGGCATCTGGACCAGTCACAATGGGGTGTTTCTGCCAGTCCTTTCCAGTCAAGCTCACTTCAGCTTCCAACACAGTCAACTCTTGAGACCCTCCTGTCACCCCAGAAATGGAAATAGTCTCTGGTCTCACATGTCCTGATGGCATTAACTTGCATTGAGTGCCAGGGTCAACCAAAGCCTGGTATTCTTGTGGGTCTGACGTGCCATGCCATTGGATCTACACAGTCCAATAGACATGGTTCTCCCCTGCCTCTACCTGGCTAGAGGCAGGGCCCCTCTAACACTGGTCTTGGTTGGGGCCATCACAGCTCTTTCCCTGTGAATACATTCAGGAGGTACCTTCTAGCAGGTCAGATCCTTGCCCATGAGATACCAGTACTGCACTTACTCTCATTGACTTCCTTTTTTCTCTCTCTTTCAGCTCTTGTACTCGGGCTGCTAGGACACGGGTAGGTTTCCTGTCCCACCATCTCATGTCTTCTCCATGATTGACTATGAAATACCACAGCTTGGTTCGTGGGATCTGTCCACTCCCTCCAACTGGGGAACGTCTGGCTCTGACTTCAGAGGCTCTGGTTCGCACTGGTGCCACATGGAAGCTGTTTTCCTTCATCTCCTCTCTAAGATTCTTCTGTTCATCTTTTACTTTTGTAGTCAGTGCCTTGAGGCTCTTAATCGTTGTCTCTATAGTGGAGATATGGGCCCGTAGCAGAGTGTGGACCATGCTGTCATACATCCTGAGTTTATTCATCACAGAGCCCACTGTCTCTCTGTTTCCTCCAAAGTGCAGTGATGCCAAGAAATTGGTGTATAGAGATGACCCCTGCTGTGAAAGGCTCCACCACATCTGTGACGTACACCTGGCATCATCGGGGTTGTGGCTGGGTTGCCCATCCTTTTCAAAAAGTATCTCTAACGGTGCCATTTCTCTCAGGTGTTGGATACCTTCCTTCATGGTCTTCCAGGCCATCTCATAGTGGTGCTGCCACAGAAAGTCTCTGTAAACAAACTTCTCTCACACACCTGTTAGAAGTCACTCCCAGAGAGAAAGGGGTTTTGACTCCCTCATGAATGCTTGCTCGATACCCATATCCTGGGCCAGGGATCCCAAATACCTTGCTTCGTTGGCATTAAGTGGCAAGCCTTCACCCATAAGGTTCCACACTCAAATCAGCCAGGTCAAAAAGGGCTCATCTTGGCATAAAGTAACGTCTTTCCGCATATTGCGAAGCTGGTCATATGACAGGGATTTGGTAATCATCTCAGGCTCTGGTTCCTCCACTGGTTGTGAAGGTCCTGATTCCCCATCCTCGTTAACTGGGCGTATTGACTTGGCTTTTTACTTCTTCCTCTGCAGTGGGGCCACTTCCACTGGCTGTGACTTCCCTTCTGGTGTAACTGGGGACTGAGCACTTGTGATGGTTATTGGTTTCTCTGCTCCACTATCTTTCTCTTCTGACTGTAGGTGGTGTTTCACAGTCCATACCATGGTGCGGTAAGCATGGGCTAGAGTCCAGTACATTGTTATAAGCTGTCCATCTCTGGAATTTATGGACCGATGTTCTTTCAGGCACTCAGCAACCTTACAGAGGATCTGTGTTTGGTCAGGGGAGAGTTTCCAAACAATCAAGGGAGAGTATTCCTTCAGCATCCAGCCTATCTCCTCCCATGCTCCCATCCAATCAGAGTGATTTATGTCTATGGCAGGTGGTTGGGCCATTGCAGGTGATTGGACAGTGGCAGGTGGTTGGACTGTGGCAAGTGGTTGGACCGTGGCAGGCTTTTGGGCAGGTTTCCTGGGTAGGTCTTGGGGCAGTTACCAAAGACAACCTCACCCTGTCTCTAAATGCTGGGTAGGCCACACTGAACAAACACAGCAAAAACATCATCAAGAATAGAATATCTTTAACGTCCAGGGGAAAAATCAACCCTTCAGAAGCTACTGTGGTAGGGCCATATGAGAAGTGGGTGAAGGGTTGGGAAAAAGCATTTGCCTGCGTTCCTCCCCCAAAATAGGTACAATTATCAGTAAACCCCCCAAAATAGGAACCTGAGTTGTGATAGCAATGCATCCCAGTATATATATTCCAAAAGAGAACGACAGGGCCAGAATCTTTCAGCCACTGGTACCAATTTAAAAACATCCATCTAAGAGAAGGTCACTCTAATTAAACCTAGGTCTTGAGGACCTCGCTGCCATGATCCAAGCTTGCTCGGCCCTGGCAAATGAACCTTAGGATTAAAGGGTAGGTTCAGTTCTGTGCATACTGCATCTCACCTAAAAAATCCATTGCGCAGGCTTGAAGGCTTTACCCACATGCAAAAAGTCCTGTAGCGATGGGCGAGGGTCGAAACGGCAGGTGAAAGGTACACTGGAAGCCGCAGACCCAACCCTGCATGCAGGCGGTTCAGGATATTGGTCATTTGAGACTGACCGGAGATGACAGTCTCTTGGGGCAGCACTCTGAATGACCAAGCAGCCTTTTCAAGGACAGCACTGCTTGCTCCACTCGGAGAGGGGCCTAGAAAAGGTGGCCTAAACAAAACTCATCTCCACCTTCACCCGGTTGGTTAACCGCAGGCCAACGGGCATCTTCTTCCGATGCGGTCGCACAAAGATCAAAAGACAAAGGCACGCACCTGCCTCCGAAGGTGTACCTAAATTAACTCTAGCATGTTGGAATATCAGAACCATGCTCGATTCTGTGGAGAGAGGTCATCCTGAGCGTTGTTCTGCCCTAATTGCCCATGAACTGGCTCGTCTCAACATCGACATTGCCGCTCTCAGTGAAGTTCGCCTTCACGAGGAAGGCAGCCTCAGAGAACATGGTGCCGCTTACACACTCTTTTGGTCAGGTAAGCCCAGAACTGAAAAACATCTTTCAGGAGTCGGCTTCATGATCAAAAACTCTATTGTTCCTAAACTCGAAAATCTGCCGACAGGTCACTCTGACTGCATTATCTCCCTATGCCTTCAAATAAACAACAAGCAACACGTTGTCCTCTTTAGTATTTATGCCCCAACTCTCCAAGCTGACCCTGCTGAAAAAGATAAATTTTACACTGACCTGCGCCGCCTTACCCAAAAGGTGCCTGCAGATGATAAGATCATTATCCTTGGTGATTTCAACGCCAGAGTAGGCAAGAATTTTGAAGCCTGGAAAGGAATATTAGGCAAGCATGGTGTTGGAAACTGCAACTTCTGCTAGAATTCTGTGCAGAGCAACAACTCACCATCACTAACACTATCTTTCAGCAGAAAGATAGTCTGAAGACAACCTGGATGCACCCCAGATCTAAGCATTGGCACCTCATTGATTATATCTTGGTGCATTGGAGAGATGTCCGTGATGTCCACCATACCTGCGTGATGCCCCGTGCAGAATGCCAAACAGATCATTGGCTTGTGCACTGTAAACTCAACTTTAATCTCAAATTCAAACCTAAAAGGGGCAATATCCCAAGGAGAAGACTCCAAGTTAACAATCTCCAATCAGCCACGGTAAGAGACAGATTCCAGGTAAACCTTCAAACTAGGCTCGCAAACCATTCCACAGATTCTACAGATTCCTCTCCTGAAACAATTTGGCACCATATTAGAAACAGCATCCTGCAATCCTCTGAAGAATCCTTAGGATTCTCCCTCAAGAAGAACAAGGACTGGTTTGATGAAAACAATCAAGAGATCCAGGAATTGTTGAGGAAGAAGAGAACCGCCCACCAAGCACACCTTGCACTGCCATCCTGTCACGCAAGAAAAATAGCCTTTCGTCTTGCATGCAGCAAGCTCCAGCAGAAACTCCGTGACATCCAGAACAAGTGGTGGATCGATCTAGCTGAAAAAACGCAACTATGTGCAGATACGGGTGATCACAAAGGATTCTATGAGGCCCTGAAAACAGCACCGTACTGGTGGAAGCCTTTTCAACCTAAGGCGACTGAAGGCCCACACTAAGACCTTAAATCATCTTGTCTGGGAGCTGCTTTATGTTGATGACGCTGCCCTTGTTGCACACACAGAAGCAGCCCTGCAGCGTTTAACATTCTGCTTTGCAGATGCTGCTGAGCTCTTTGGGCTGGAAGTCAGCTTAAAGAAGACAGAAGTTCTCCATCAACCAGCACCTCAGGAAGTCTTCCTTCATCCCCATATCACCATTGGCCAATCAGAGCTCAAATCAGTTCAGCAGTTTAATTACCTTGGTAGCCTCATCTCCTCGGACGGTAAGATTGACAGAGAGATAGACAACAGGTTAGCAAAGGCATATAGTGCTTTCGGAAAGCTTCATAAAAGAGTTTGGCGAAATAAACACCTGAAGAAAAGTACAAAGATCAGTGTTTACAGAGCCATTGTGCTGTCTACTCTCTTATACGGATCTGAATCATGGGTCATTTACTGCCACCACCTGCGTCTCCTAGAACGCTTCCATCAGTGCTGTCTCCGCACAATCCTAAACATCCACTGGTCAGATTATGTGACCAATACATCTGTTCTAGAACAAACAGCAGTCACAAGTATTGAGGCCATGTTGCTGAGAAGACAGTTGTGATGGGCAGGGCATGTCTCCAGGATGAAGGACCACCGCCTCCCTAAGATCTTGCTTTATGGTGAACTTGCCACCGGCTGCCGCAAGAGAGGAGCCCCGAAGAAAAGATACAAGGACTCCCTGAAACAGCATTTCAGCCTTGGCCATATTGATCACCATAACTGGTCTACTCTGGCCTCCAATCGGGAGGCCTGGAGACACACCATCTATAACGCTGCTGATGCTTTTGAGAAAGCACGCAGGATAACTCTTGAGGAGAAAAGACAACGCAGAAAGAATTGTGCCTTGCAGAATATACCATCTAAGGAGTCTTTCTGCTGTGCCTTTTGCAACTGGACATGCCTATCTCGTATTGGCCTTTTTAGCCACCAACGCACTTGCAAAAACTGTGGGTAGAGCCCTTCCCAAATCTTTGTTCGTGAAGCCTAGCCATGATTATTCCTTTTCCACCTTTCTTCTAGTCAAGCCCCATGATTTGGGCGCCAATTAATGTCTTAGTTTAAAAAGATTACCACTTAGAAATTAAGAGACTTCAGGTGGAAGTGTGGAAAAGGAAAAAAAACCCAGCTTTTTATTAACAAAATCTGAATAAACAACAAATGGTGCAATCAAAAACTGTCAGAAGAAACAAAACAAAGCCCCAGTTCCCCAAGTGGGGGAACAGAAATCCATGGCAACCTGGGGAGGGGAGGGGGGGAGGCAGGACTGTCCCGGCAGTTCAAAAGCTGCTCACAGCCACATGTGCTCTCAGCCAGCAATGAAAAGGTCCTTTTTTTTCCCACAGGCAGTCTTGAAAGCAGAATATCTCGCTCTGAGATGGGTCAGTCTCTCTCTCTCTCTCTCTCTCGGTCATTCTCCGCGAGGTGTCCCGTGGGGAAAAACTTCCTCTCAGGAAAAGAGAAAGAGGTGGCCAAAAACTGGACTCTCACTCTGACCACACCCATAAGCCCCTGAACAAAGGACTCCCCAGCTGTCCCTGTGACCACCTTGCTTCCCCGCGAGACCTCCCCCTCTCACTGCTCCTGCGCTGCCCTGCACATGTGGCTCCGGTCCGCCCCCACCCCCTCCCTGACTCCCCCCATCCCGAAAGAAACAGATGGGGGATGGGGGGGATGAGGATGGGGTCGGGGACAGGACCCTAGGGAAGAAAAAGAAAATTCCAACATCTCTTTTCAAACCTATGACAGTTTCCTGGATGCTAACTAGAATAGGTTTCACATGATTCATCCTGCTGCACTCAGTCTGTTTTGAATAACAGCAAATCTTTAGGTATCTAGAAGCTTCCTGGAACAAATTCCGCATCTCATTTGCTGTGTTGGAATTGACAGCTTTCTCCAGTTCCTTTTTCCAGGGTATTTTGCACTTTAGGCCTATTTCTGCAACCTGGGAAAGCCACGTTGTACTGAGCCAATGGAAAGATTATTGGTAGAGAGAAAACATTTGCATCTGGATTAACTTTAGACTAGCATTCAGGTATCCTTGCTGTTGCAGTGAAATATCATTTTTGTTATCATTGCAAGACTGGCTTAAGCTGTTCATCCTGGCGGAAATGTTGCAAGACCTTGGGCTGAACTCTCATTGTAATGTCAGTTCTCTTTGGCTGCATATTATCTAAAATTGGTAAAACAGGACTTTTCTGGGATTAACTCAACCCAAACTGGTTCTTTTCTAGGATTATCTCCATACACCAAAGTGGGATTTTAGTTTTGGGTCTCAAAATGCCTCTGTGCACCTTAGCTTGAATATGCTTGGCCATATTTGATGAGGAAAGTCCTTTCAAACCAGGCTTGTGGTAGCACAAATGATTAGAAAGAATTGTTTTCCTGCTTGAACTGGTGAAAATTCTGTTTAAAAATTTTATTTTCCCCGTGGTCTAGAGGAGAACTAAAGCTTTTGGAGCCTATGGTAACTGGTATCATTCATTAGGAATTGAAATTCCCTGTCTGACCACAAGAAAGAATTTGTTTAGACTCTCTTGTGGAGGGAGAATGAAACAGATGGAAGGTGTTTGAACACTGTACATCACTATTTAGGGGTGGTTATTTCAAGAGGGAGGAATTGCTATGATATTGTTAAGGGCAGGTTGATACTCTATCAGGGGTTAATTATGCTGATACTTTTGGTCTGTGTTTGGCCCCGCCACCCATGAAAGTTTTACTCTTTCCCTGCCAAGTTATGGGAAAACAAGCACTGATAAACGGGAAAGTTGTCCTTGAAGAGAGCTTCTTGCATAAACTGTTTTAATTGGTGTTCTGTGATTGGCTAATTGTCCTCCAAGGTCGCTTGAAGGAGAATTTGAGGAGGAGGAGGATGAAGTAGTGCCCCCAGACTCAATTAAGAAAGACCCCCAAAGTATACTGCGCGTGCGTTAGGGGATTTCCAAAGTTCTCATGCATGCGCAGAAGAGATGCAGTTATATAACTAAGAGGGTGGGATTGACAGCCTCTGGCAGGGCGGTACAGTTATATAACTAAGAGGGTGGGATTGACAGCCTCTGGCAGGGCGGTACAGTTATATAACTAAGAGGGTGGGATTGAGAGCCTCTGGCGGGGCAGTGCTGGCCACGCCTTCCTGAGCAGAGGTGCTCGTTAATTGTATAAAAGCAGATAGTGCTTTCTTAGAGCTAGAGTTAGCTTTACTTCAAGGACAACGTTGCCTTTTGGCAGGGATGCCTGCCAGTTTGTGAACTTACTGACTCTCCAAGGATGCAGCTTCTGCTATGGGTAATTATAGGCATGCTAGGTCGGTAGGATAACTTTATGGGCAACAGCTGTGTAACTGGGGAGGTCATGTTGGGGGCTTATTTCTCTCCTCCTTCCTCCCGTTTAGGTTTGTTCATTTTTGTTGGCCACCTTTGGTAATAAATATTGATTTTTGTTAAGCTTTTAACGGTGTCATGGTTTCAAGCTTCAGTATGTCTCGAACCCTCCCTATTACAGATACACAGGAGCTTTAAATTCTCCTGTTTATTGTCTGAGGTATTTGAAGACTAAACTAATATACACATTTTTCCTTCCTTAAAGGTTCTGCCAATTCTTGAAATTCTGTATTATTTTGAAGAAAGGAATTCACACCATGTTTACATGGCTCTTATAATTTTGCTGATCCTTACAGAGGATGATGGCTTCAACCAATCCATTCATGAAGTGGTGAGTTGTTGTTACGGTAAATTCTTCAGCTCTAAAAATCATTTAAATATTCATTTTTATAAAGATACATTGGTATACCTGTTTCCTCAGCAGAGGCTCTGTGTGTTCATCCAAATTTGATGGTATATACATATTTCTTTCCTAAGGACTAGTAACCTGAAGTTAGTAGAGTAATTTCAAAACTTTTCTGAATGAAGTGAACAAATGTGCTCCCTCTTGTAGAGGAGATGCTGCATATACCTCTTTTTCTGTCTTTTTTTGGTGTTTTGTTATAAATTAATGTAGTAATAGCCAGGTAGGCTGCCTCAAAGATTCTGAGTGTTTGCCATGGAAGTGGAGGGGCTAGAAGAGAGAAAAAACCTCAGAAAATCTTTTTTATTTCTCTTGGAAAACTTTTTTTAACCAGTTTTATGCAGCTGAGAGGAGTTTTCAGTTGGAGTTTTATTTTCAAGATTGAATGTTACTTCCTTACTTGGCATTTCTTTTTCTGTCTTTCTGCTAGATTAATATCTATTTTATATTGTCCATATAATATCACAGAATATGTCAAATTGGAAGCAACCCACAAGGATCATCGAGTCCAACTCCTGGCCCTGCCCAGGATCATCCCCAGGAGTCACACCATGTGCCTGAGAGTATCATACAAATGCTTCTTGAACTCTGGCAGGCTTGGTGCTGTGACCACTTCCCTGTGGAGCCTGTTCCAATACCCAACCACCCTCTGGGTGAAGAACTTTTTTCTAATATCCAACCTAAACCTCCCCTGACACAACTTCAGGCCATTCCCTCAGGTTCTGTCACTGGTCACCACAGAGAAGAGATCAGTGCCTGCCCCTCCTCTTCCCCTCACAAGGAAGTTGTAGACTGCAATGAGGTCTCCCCTCAGTCTCCTCCAGGCTGAACAGACCAAGTGCCCTCAGCTGCTCCTCATACAGTTTCCCCTCAAAGCCCTTCACCATCTTCATTGCCCTCCTTTGGACAGTCTCTAATAGCTTAATATCTTTCTTATATTGCGGCAACCAAAACTGCACATAATATTCAAGGTGAGGCCGCACCAGCGCAGAGTAGAAAGGGACAATCACCTCCCTCACCTTGTTGGCAATGCTTTGCCTGATGAACCCCAGGACATGGTTGGCCCTCCTGGCTGCCAGGGCACTGCTGACTCATATTCAACTTGCCGTCAACCAGGACCCCCAGGTCCCTTTCCACAGCACTGCTTTCCAACATCTCATTCACCAGTCTGTACGAACATCCAGGGTTGCCTCATCCCAGGTGCAGAATCCGGCACTTTCCCTTGTTGAACTTCATACAGTTGGTGATTGCCCAGTCCTCTAATTTATTGAGGTATCTCAGCAGGGCCTCCCTGCCTTTGAGGGAGTCAACAGCTCCTCTGAGTTTTGTGTCATCTGCAAACTTGCTTAGTATCCCCTGCAGTCCTGCGTCCAAGTCATTTATGAAGGTGTTGAAGAGCACGGGGCCCAAGATGGAGCCCTGTGGAACCCCACTAGTGACAGGTCGCCAGTCTGATGTTACCCCATTCACTATTACCCTCTGTGCTTGACCCGTGAGCCAATTGTTCACCCATTGCATTATGTGTTTATCCAGCTGTGTGCTGGATATTTTGTCTGGAAGGATCCTGTGAGAGACAGTATCAAAAGTATGATAGTATGATAGAAAAGTATGATTCTGTAAGAGAGAGTATCAACTGCATTTCCTTGAATAACTAGGTGGGTTACCTTGTCATAAAAGGAAATCAAGTTTGATAAGCAGGACTTTCCTCTCATGAAGCCGTGCTGGCTGTGACCAATGACTGCATTGTCTTTCATGTGTTTTTCAATACCTTCCAGAATAATCTTCTCCATAACTTTACCAGGCACTGAAGTGAGACTGACAGTCCTGTAGTTTCTGGGGTCCTCCTTCTTGCCCTTCTTGATAATTAGGACAATGTTTGCCAGCTTCCAGGAAACTGGAACCTCTCCAGATTCTCAGGACTGCTCAAAAATCATCGAGAGAGGTTTAGCTATGACATCAACCAGCTCTTTGAGGATTCTTGAATGAATCCCATCAGTCCCCATAGATTTGTATGGATCCAGTTGGAGCAGTAGATCCTGCACAATTTCAGGGTCAACTGGGAGTTGATCATTCTCGCAGTCATGGTCCTCCAGCTCAGGGCACTGAGACCCCCTTGGTCCATCATCTGTGTTGAAGACAGAGGCAAAGAAAGCATTAAACACCTCTGCCCTTATCTCTGTCCCTGTTTGGGAGGTGACCATCCTCATCCTGTAACAGGCCAATGATATTCCTATACTGCCTATTGCCATTAATGTATTTGAAAAAACATTTCTGTCCAGGTTCAACTCCAGCTGAGCTTAGGACACATGAATTTTCTCCCTACAGTGGCAAGCAGCATCTCTGTGTTCTTCCCATGTCACTTGACTTTGCTTCCACTGGGCATACACCTTCTTTTTTTGCCTTATTTCTAAGAGAAGATCCTTGCTCAGCCAAGCTGGCCTTCTGCCTCACCTGCTGGACTTCTGACTTTTGGGAATTGCCTGTTCCTGTGCCCTTAGGAGGTGATGCAAAAACATTTTCCCAGGGGACCTTACTTACTAATTCCCTGGTGTCATGGTTTGAGATAGCCCCAAAATCCAATTCCCTGGCTCCATCCCCCCTCCCACATCTCAACCTAATGTGAGATGGGTTTTTCCAGACAAAACACACCAGACTCAAAGTGGGGGAAAGGGAATATATTACAATGACTGTACAAATAAATACCATATCACATTATACACATGATCACAACTATCTCTACCATGACATATGTATTTACAATGATCAGATCTCTTCTCCCCTCCAAATAAAAGTCCAGGAGGGAAAGAAGGACAGATCCCTTCCAGTCCTTAAGCAGCAGCTCCTCTTCTGTCTTCCATGCAGCAGTAACTGGGTTGTTGTAGCTGGATCTCTGTTCAACATACACAAGGGGGTCTCCAAGCCCCTCGGCTCTCCTTTGGTCCAAGCGAAGGCCTCACCTGTGGACTGCCAGCAGGGACAAGACTCGCATCACCACAGGCATATCACGAAATGCAGGGGCATCTTCGTGAAAGTCCCTTCCTCAGGGGATTCAAATTCCCGTTTGCAGAGCTCCGTGCTCTGTCTCCAGGCAGCGGGGGGGGCGAAGCCCTCCTCCACATTCCTTTGGCTGTCCTGGTCCAGCTTCAGGACGCCTTTGAGCTTCTCAGCTCCTCTCTGTAAGTGCTGTAGCACTCCAAGGCTCTTTCAAGTAAGAGTCCATCATCTTCCTCCTTCCAGGAGGTCTCAAAGGAGTTTGGGGGGTCTGGTACAATCTTACCCCCAAGAACTCTATCTCTCAGCTGCTGGCTCTCTTTCTCCTGGCTCTGTCTTCCAGGAGTCTGCGGTGCTGCATGTTGCTTCTGCTGCTCCTTCTTGCAGGTCCTTATCTCTGGCTCTCTGCCACCGTTTCTCTGGTCAGTGTCGGCTGCTGCTCTGTGCTCATGGAGAAAAACATCTCCCGACATAACTACAGGCACCTAGCCCAGCTTTATGCTGTTCCAGGTCCCCGCAGCCCCCCAACCAGGGGCTGGGAGGGGGCCAGAGGCCCCAAGGGGCACAGAGCCCCTACCTCGTGGCTCACAACATGGCCACCACTTCTACAACAACCAAAACTACAACAACTCTTCTCTTCCGGTCTGGTTGTGAGATGTTGACATTTCTGCAGGAGTGCCCATTGGGTAGAATTTCAAAACTTCCAGAGGTTTCCACCCCTTGGGGTCTACCACTTTTCAGCCTCTGGGGAAAATCAAAGTCCAAACCACTACACCTGGGCAGCCTGAAGTCTGCTCTCCTCACATCCAGAGTTGAGGTTTTGCTGGCACTTTTCCAAATTTTGACTAGCTTTGATAGGCCTTGACCATCTGTGATGGAGAATACCTTGGACAATTTTTATGTTCTAGTTTCCCAGCTTCTAAAGCTACGATAATGCATGAGATGTCTGCATTTTTTGACTGGGACATGGGAACTCTCTTTTGGGGTTATGTGAAATTATTGAAATGCAAAAAGCTGGAAGCAAGTTTCAAGGTATCTTAACAGAACTCTTCTCTCAGTTAAATTTCTAGCCTTTTTTGGAGGGAACTGTCATTTTTTCTTCCTGACAAGTGGTAGAGACCTACAGTATTCACTCTCTGAAATTTCAGATTTTTTCCTATAGCTCTATATGTAGAAAGCAAGAAGAGATGATGTTTATATGCAATTTCCTGGGAGTACCTTTTAGGAAAGAGCTTTTAGGAGGAGCACCTATAGTAACCATGCACATAACTGAACCAACATTTTCCTGAAGCTTTCTTCTGCCTCACCTTCACGTGACTTGAACCTGTACATACACACTGTATGTGTATATGTGGGTTGTGTATTTTTGGGTTTCATATCACTAAGTCATTTAACTTCTCTCATAAATTGAGCTTGTTGAGGGTTTAGGTACAGCAGACAAGGTTTTGCCTGTCTCTTCCCTCATCATTCTTCATTCATTTTAAAGGCTTTACACATGGTCTTTCAATAAATTCTTTACTGGATGAGTAAAAGTAGATTTCCAAATTTGTTAATGAGGATCCAGATGTGGAATGAAAATATGAGAAATAAAAATACGTTTTTTATTACAAACAAATTATGTTAGAAAACTTATAGGCATATCGCAAAGTTGTAAGGTACTGAGTCCTGCTTGGGCCTGGTGCCAGGGCTCCTTGTGGCCAGGATAGAGAATTGTAGGTTGCATACAGCTAATGTAAGGCTGGAGAAAGAGCCCCTGTAAATGAAAACCTTTTTGACCATTTTGAGCACAGGGGCCTCTCCCCATGTGCTGAGAAAAAAGGAGGATACATCATCTTGACAGGGGATGCCTTGCAGCCAATTGGGAGGAGGGGAACATCCTCTCCTTTTGGAGAAACAACCTTTTAAGGCAAAAATGAATATGTATTAGCTGATATGAAAGGGTGGGATTTTGTAAAACTATAAAATGCACGAAATTTAAATGCAAAGGGTCCTTCCTCCCCGGACTTAGGAAGAGGGGGCACCCAGCACACTCTGCAAATAAAACTTTCCTTGTCATTACAGTTCCCTTGTTTCACAGGTAATAGCCATTTTTCTAAATTAAATAACATTTCTCACAAAAACATAAATCAAGTTTTCTTGTCCAGTTTATTCTTGCCTTTCAGCTAACTCTGCCAATATAGATGTAGTGTTTGCTGTGCAATGTGGATATTACTTTACTGCTTCCATTTTAATAAAAACACAAACTCCACCTTGTTCCATTTACCCTGCACTGATTTTTTTTTTCAGTCCTGCATTTCTTCTTTCATTTTTTTCTCAATTTAATCTTTGATTTTACTTCAGAGTTTCACTAAATGCTTCTTTATTTTCCTCTGTGGTTGTGTTTTCCCACTCTGTAGTGTCTGGTGAAAAGCATCCATTCATTATAAGCGTTATGTGGCCAGAGTTTTGCTGATTTTGCTTCTTAGCTAGATAATGAGAGATGGCCGTGAAGTGCCTGAGCCTGCAGGCCTGTCTACATATCTCCTGTCAGCCCTACTGCAAAAAAAAAGCTGTGAAAATGGAAACTTGTACTGTCAAAAGCCAATGGAGTGCTATGACACTACAGAGGATAGATGCGTGTTATAGTTTTTAAAATCTTTCAGGGATATTTTTGTCCCTTGCCAACACAGCTATTTGTGGGTGTTGGGCGGGATGGAGAGCCAAAATGGCTTGTTAGAACTGAGTTTTTTACTACTTGCTGAAGTCGAGCTCCTGGGGTAGTTAGCCAATAATCAGCCTACACAAGAGAGTGACTGATGGACCTCTGCATACCAACCCAATTGCTTTTGGGGGAGGAGCATGGATGAGGAGTTTGAACTTGGCACAGAAGGGTTTCTGCTAGACTACGGCCAAAGCAGGGCACCGGGCAGGTGGGGATGGGGGATAGGGGAAAAGTCCCCTTTGGAATGAAATCTCGAGGTGTGTGAGTGGTACTTAAGTTGCTTCTCACCCCCCCCCTTCCCTGCTGCCAACCGCTTTTGTTGGAGGCACCCCGGCAGCACTCCCGGAGACAGTCTGCCTCGCATCTCCCACTCTCTGCCAGGATGTCGGAGACCACCCCGCATCTGTCAGGGCCAGCACCTTGGTAAGGGAGCTTTCTGCTCGACCCCCTCAGTAGCGCCCTATCTCCTGCCTGTCCGTTGCTGCTGCTACGGCTGCTGGCTACCCCCTGGACCGAGGGAACCCAGAGCAGTTGCCGAGGACTACGCCTGCAGTCACTAGAATGGGGGAGGGGAGGATTCCTTATGTGCTATGTGGTAAACCTTGTTTGCCGGCAGCCGTCAGGAAAAGTCTGGGAACGCCCCCTGCTGGTTGGAAGTGAGTCACTGCAGTTTCTGCCTCGCCAGAGCCTGCCAGCACCCCCGGTTACTGTGAGTCACCGCAGCCCCTGCCTCCCGAGGCGCGCCAGCGCCCCCTGCTGTTTGTGGTTATAACTGCACCAAAAGGCAAAATAGAACTTAATTGTTTGAAAGTTTTGGTCACAGTGTTGTTACTTTGTTCTGTTTTTCTTATATATATATTTTAGTAAAGAGTTGTTATTCCCTTTCTACATTTTTTGCCTGAAGCCTCTTAATTTCAAAGTTATAGTAGTTTGAAGGGAGAAGCCTTCTTCCTATTCCAGGAAGGTTCCTGCCCTCCTTAGCAGACATTTTGTCTTGTTAAACTAAGACAATGTGGAATAACAATTCTTCCCCCATCCTCCTCTGTCCTTTACTATTCTTTCCCTTATCCTTTTCTCCATTCTTCGATGGATGGGGCATGTTTCATGCCAAAGGAGACAGCAAACTTGGAGGAAAAGCAGAATACTTTTCCACCCTTTCAGTGCTTTTTCTATTGAATTTGAAGGCGTTTTTTCCCCCCTCTGCTCTTAATCTTGGTGTCACATGGATGGATTGGATGGATGCAGTGAAGGAGAAAGAAGTCTTTTTTTTGTTCAAATCTTAAACTGTGCTCTCTGAAAGTCACCTAAATAAACTATGACAGACCAGTTGATGACTGTGATACCAGTTCTTAAGTATTCCTTATAGAAAGGATTCCTTATTTATAGAAAAAACACATTATGTTATACTTTAAAAAAATCAAGTTACCTTCTTGATCTATGTCATCTATGCCATTCCTGAACTTTACTGTTCAAAATACAAATGTGAGCATCACATCTTAGCTTGTGAACTGTTGGATGGATATATGGGTAGTGGGTTCCTACAGATCCCATGATAGGAAATAAGTGTAGTTAGCCTTTTGTGGAAAAAAGTATTCAAAATCATACTGATAAATCACTTCCCCTCACTCATATTTCTGAATTATTTAAACGGATGTTTCTAGGCACGAATGAGCAAGTTACTCTTCAAAATCTGTGGTATGAAGTAAGAAATTAGTCTCATACTTTCTTAAATATTGACATTTCCTAAAGACTGAGAGGGTATTATAGGGCAGCAAAATGAAGGGAGTCAGGAAAGGTGTATAAATATTTCTGTAAAATGTGAGCATCTAGCATCAGTTAAACAAACTCTTATTCACTGCAAATATATATCAAATTTTAGCAATTATAGCAGAATTATTTTTGTTTCCCATCACTTGAGTAAAGTATGAAGAAAAAAAGATTTTATGTATTTTAGATCACCATGTTTTTCTCTCTGCTGCTGTGTATCCTCTATACTGTTCTTATAAGAAGTATGACTATACAGTCAATTTATGGACTTTTTTCCTTTGTGGTATTTAACTCACATTAATTTTTTGATTTTTAAGTTTAATTTTAGTAAGCACAGTTTTATAAATCTGGTCATTATACCAACTGGTAAACAACTCGAGAAACCACAGAAACTTTTTTGACTGCTGAAGCATTTTTTGTTTAATGAATGTGGTCTTAATTGCCTGGAAAATATAATCAAAACCATAGGTCCTGTTCCTGCAATTGGCTTAGTGCAGTTAGGTACTGTTATAGTTACAAAACTGAGGAAGAAACTTTAGCGATGAATATTCCTACCATTATGTCTTCTGAAAGGGGGCCACCCCGTCTGCGCTGTCTGGGG
This sequence comes from Pseudopipra pipra, assembly GCF_036250125.1. Taxonomy (NCBI): domain Eukaryota; kingdom Metazoa; phylum Chordata; class Aves; order Passeriformes; family Pipridae; genus Pseudopipra; species Pseudopipra pipra. Next base: position 61,479,429 of record NC_087580.1, on the reverse strand, counting down.
AACAGAAGGAAAAAAAGACCCCATGGAAATGAAAGATTGTTTTATTCTTACTGCCATGGGTGCGGGACTGGGGGTCAGGACTGCATGGCCGCTTGACACAGGGAGAGAGAAATAGAGAGCCAACGCAACCTAACCATCACTGCTGGAGCCACCACAATTGCCACCTGCTCCTGCTCCTGCAAAGTCACCCGCTGCCACAGCTGCCAAAGCTGCCGGACATGGCTAGCCACTTTCATTCCCTACCAAACGCAGCTTGCCGTTTTCACCCCAAACCACCTCTGGATTCAGCTTGCCACTTCTGCCCACACTGCCACCACTTCACTAGCCACTTTGTGAGAAATAAAAAAATCTGGTTTTATTATAAGCAAATTGATTTTAGTGGAAAGCAGGGGGTGGTGGAATTTATTTCTTCTCTTTCATTTAATTCCAGGCGTTTTAGGCGCCTCGTGGAGATTGTAAGGTGAAAGGCCTCGTCAGGGCTTGACACCAAGGGAATGTCACGGTCGAAAAAAATATATAAAAATGGAAAATATAACCTGGCCACGTGGCTGGCCTTTGTGTGCAGAGAAACCCCTCTGTACATAGGAGTACATCATCAATCAATCAGAAGGGAGGGTAACATCCCCTCCTGAGTTCGAAAAATTACCTTTTAAGGTAAAATACCTTACACCTGTCGAATATTTAACAGCTTATGTAACCAAAAGGGTACAAAAGGGCACGTTTTTCAAATGGCGACATGCTTGGACCAGGTCATGAGTTCGTGCACCCAGTGCGCTGTTAATAAAGCTCTTTGTTTCACTATATTTGGCCGTCTTCTAAATTTTAATTAGAGATATTTCTCACAACTTGGAATCACTGCCCATCCCGGAACCACTGCTGGAGTGCCGACACCAGTTTGCCCACTGCCCGCCAGCTGCTGGAGCAGCTGTACCCCTCACTCTACCACTTGGAGATAGCAAAAGCAAAACAAAGTCGCTACTGCCCACAGTCCAGCCAAGCCAAGCATGACAACACATGGTAGAGAACAAGGACTCCGAACTGTTATCAACCACTGCAGCTGACCTGAACCTAACCGGGCAGTGTGGAATGGCCAGTTTGTTACTGTGGATCCTTTTGAGCAGCACAGTTTTCCTGGGTGTTATAGTTTCATACTTTTTGGTGAATTTTCCACACCAACAGTCTTTGCTAGGATGAGATGGTTATCAAAACTTCATTGTTTTCTAGCTCGGAATATAATTGCCCCCCACTGAAAAGCTAATGACTTTTCTCTGCAAAAATGGGACTCTTGTTTCCTCTGCCTCTTCCCAAGGCAGTAGGGGAAGGTAGACTTCCCTATGTAATCTTGGCTGAGGCAGCAGCCAAAGGGAAGGCTCTATGGGAGGGGAAAGGGGGGGGGAAGGGGAAAGGATCTGACAGGGGTTTTTTTGGCTGAGAGGTGCTTGGCTCCCCTACCTCTTCACCTTTTTTGGGGGAGGATTGCCGCGCGGTGCGAGCAGGAGTGGTACAGTCTGGTTTTGGATCACTCACCCAGCTCAGGAGGGCGTGGAGTTCCTGCTTGCACCTTTCCCTCCCCCTCCTCCCTTCCTGTGTGGGCGGTGGCTTGCATCAATCAGCAGGAGGGTCCCAGCTGGAGCCAGCACTCAACAACGACTCACGGGAGCCTGTGGCTTATTAATATAATAAGTAAATAAACCATACAGACCTGGCTAGCTGGTTGGGGGTTCAGCACCAAATCCTCTTTATTCAAATGAGACAACAGCTTATATATGGGTTAACATGTCACACCATGTGACCTTAACAACCAATCACCATGGGTACCTCACTGCCCATGTGATAGAGTACTTGGGAAACTACATTTCCCAGGGTGCTGTTTGGCACCCTTCCTGAAACCCAACACCTACATATCCCCCATTTTTATTATTATGATAATTTACAGAACAGTGCACATAATAGAACAGTTTTTAACATTACGACAAGCAATAAAACAATTCTTAACTTTTTTCTTAAAATTACTTTACTATCTATATAATCAGAGCCTATCATGATAAGGCCTTTATTGAAATGCAACTTCTATAACTCCATACACAGTGCAATCTTTAGCACTTGTAATAAGCAAATTCCCTTAGAACTTTTTACCTAAGGTTTTATGTGTATTTGGGATAAATAACAACTCCATTTCAAGGAAAGGGCCCTTAGAGAATAAGTGTTGTGATGCAAGTGTAATTTGTTCAAGGCACATGAAGCACAAAGTATCTAAGTCTACATACATATATGTTCACACAGCTTCTCATTCATTTAAACAGCTTTCACATTCACACGTAAGTGGCCACTTCATTCATCCTCATTCATGCATACTTAGAATTTTTATTATGTCCCTGCTTTTTAACTACACATTTTAGATTTATAAGTAGTTATTGGCTGTATGTTTCTCAGTCTGTCTTATCAATTATTGTTTCTTTGTGATCCTGAGGCATGCCAGTGCTGCCTACTGTTTATGGTTATAACTGCACCGAAAGGCAAAAAATACTTCATTGTTTTCTGTGAAAGTTTCGGTTACGGTATTGTTGCTTGTTCTGTTTTATATATTTAGTAAAGAGCTGTTATTTTCTTTTCCACACCTTTTCACCTGAAGCCTCTTAATTTCAAAGTTATAATAACTTAGAGGGAGGGATTTGGTTTTTTTCCCTATCCTGCCCTCCTTAGCAAATATTTGTGTCTTGTTAAACTAAGACACTGGGTTTTTACTTTTGCTTCTGTTCTCCCATTGTTTTCTTTTGTTTGGTGGGATGGCTTGGCAGGAAAGACACTCAGCCATTTTTGTTTTCCCCTTTTTGTTCCTGAGGAGTGGGGACGCCACTTTTTTTTGATGGATCTTTGCTTTTGTGGGTAAACCGTTTTCTCCCTCTGATTTTTGTAGTTATTGCTATTTTCTTTTAGTAAATAGTTATTTTTTCACTTGCACCTCACATTTTTGTCTTTTCGATATTGGCGGGGAAGGGGAATAAAAGGGGAGGAGTTTCATCTTATTGGAGTTCCCACCTTCCAAATATATTGTCTTTAAACCAAGACAGGTGCCTGTAACCATGTAGAGATCAATTTCTTTGACTAATATTAATAATGATAATAGCAACAGTGTGAATAAGTAAATGCAAGAATTCCCTAAAGGGTACAAGTATTGGTGATTTTTCTTCTCTGATTTATGAAGCTGGAAATAAAATTGCAAAATAACATCATGTAATAATGTAGCAGTAGCCTATAGTACTACTATAGTACTTTATGCTGTAGTAAATAGTGATAGACTGTAAATCACAATTTAACTGTGTTTATTTTTATTGTGTGAAAAAATATCTCAAGAGCAAAATTATGGGAAACTGAGAATCTCTGCTTGGTATATATAGAACTGAGTTACCGTTCTTTGCATCTGCAGTTCTTGCACCCCGAGTTGTAGATGTCCAGGAGCCTGGTGTCAAAAAGAGTAATTAATCAAAACATTTTTATTTAATTATTCTTGCAAGACCACCCCAGGTCTACACTTTTTGTTTTTTCCGTTTTGAATATCATCTGCAAACCAATGAGATTGTTCAAATTAAGACACTGATTCGAGGTAGATGATTTTGAAATTTAAGATATTTTCATGTTTCATGCTTCTGAAACCATGTGAGGAATGGTGATACTTGCTGTTCTTGGTTTTTAAATAGGCATTTCATTGCCTACCAGCTATGGTTGCATTCTTCAGTATGGAGGAGAGGAGAAGTGACAGGGACTGGTATGTAACCTTTTAATTTTGGGGTTTTTTTGTTTGGGTATTTTTGTGGGGTTTTTTAAGAGTAGGGGGCTATTCCAAGGCATAGTTGTCTCAGTGAATGTAATTTTCCAAGGTTGGTGTTTTTAAAGTTTCAGGGAGAACCACTGGCCATTTTTGGAGTGAGACTAGGGCACGAACGTCTTTGTCCATGCTTATAACTGTCAATGTGTTCTTTAACAAGCTCTGGAAACTTCATGTTTTGCACTAGGAATTTGAAATTTGGCAGGTGGCCTTTGTACTAGGGCTCTGCTGCTGATAATCTGATGGAATTTGACCAAATTATAAATCTCCAGGAGAAGGGGAGCAGTCAGTTTCCATCTGCACAGTTGATACGTAGCCAGAAGTGGCCTGATGTCTGTGGTCATTGAATATTCTCATTTTCCTGCTCCCAGAGCCAGCTGGTCTGTTTGCATCCTCCTCTGTCCAGGGATCTGTTGTCTTAGAGTTTTTGATTTTTTTAATTTTTATAGACTTTAGAAGTAGTTATGTAGTGTATGTAGATTTTAAATGTAGCTGTATTGTTTCTCACGATGCTATATCTTTTACCAGTATTTTCCAGTAGAAGTAATGGCAGTAGTCTAATGATTGCACATACCAAACCCCTTCCCATATCAATCCCGCAAAAGTCCGTTAGCTGTTTAGTCTTCTTTTCAACGTGGAATTGCAGAAAGCATCTTAACGCCTGCACCCTAGGGGATGTAAACATGGACACAACGACCTTCAAACCCAGGACTTTGGAGGAACTCCAAGGACTGTACGTGCTGTGATGAAGAGGAAGATGATGAAAGAGGGGTCCCAAACTCCTCCAGACTCAAATCCTGAAGGGGTGTGCTGAGGGGCAAAACCGGGGGGTGGACAAGCGGGGATTGCATGGACATCATTATAAAATTGTAGCACCTGGGTCAAAAAGGGTGCGTGCTGGTTTGTATTCCCAGGGCCTGGAGGCTCGTTAAAGCTTCTACTTTCTTATCTCCTACCTAATTTGGCCTGGAGCCTTTTTTTCTCCTTGGTCTTTTAGGCAACAATCACATATCAGTTGAGATACGCAGGGACAAGCTAAAGCTTTGTAAGTGCTGCTTCCAGCTTCTGTGGTATGGGATTGTACTTCCAGTGATGCTTCTGTTGCTGTTTGGCAATGTTTGAAGCCACAAAGAATCATTTAGGCTGGAAAAATCTCGCTAAGATCATCAAGTACAACCCAGCACTGCCAAGTCCACCACTAAAATATGTCCCCAAGCGCCAAAACTACATCTGAAGAAAGTCTATAGAAACAGGACCCCGATGTGATTAGGAGAAACTGGAGATGCTGTGGCTGCCTGCACAAGGAACATGAAGTGGGTGCAATGGATGAATTAAACAAAAAACAGGTAAGATTTTGGATTGCTGAGCAAAAAATTGATAAAAGAAACAAGATAGAAACAGAGGCACAAAATGCTGGAGAAGATGAAGTCAAACTTCTTGATGAGAGACTGGACTTTTTGCCTTTTGGAGCAATTCTAACCACGATCAGCAGAGGGTGCTGTTAGAACACTGGAGGAGCAGAGGCTGTAGTTGCTCCCTAGTGGCCGGCAGGGGCGCTGTTGGATCACTGGAGGAGCGGAGGCTGTTGACGAACCCCACGTGGCCAATGGCGGATTTCAGCTGTGCTGGGTGGTTCAAGATCCCAAGGTGGGTCCCCCACCCTCATCCATAAAAGCAGCAGCTAGCAAGGGACTGGGACGTCAATCTGTCCAGTGAAGAGTAGGGAAATCCAGGAAGAAAGGGAAAAAAACCTCACAAGATGCTGGCGTTTCTGTGACAGCAGGGGTGGAGTGCAGCTCCGCCGGGACTCTCTCTTACTGGAGAGCGAACTGGAGCTCCCCGGTCCTTGGCATCTCCGAGGGGGGCACACAGGCCGTGGGCTAAACAGGACACGAGGGGTCGGAGGCAAAACTGGGACCTCCCTCAGGGCCTGAAGAACCGATGGCCTGGCTGAGGAAAAAAAAACTGAACCCAGAGCTTGCTTCTCCACCTTGCACACTCCCTGAGTCCCGGTAAAAGTAAAAGAAAGTGCCTTCTCCCCTGGAAAAAAAGTACACCTCCCCCTCACATTTTTCTGAGGCCACTTAGCTTGGAATGTGGGGCCATTAGCCCGTCCTTTTATGTGTGTTCACTCTAACCCTCTTCTCCCACCCCCTCCCTGTTACAACCCGCCCCAGAAAAGGAGAGGGTGGTAACCCAGGTTCTCATCAATAATTCCCTTGGAGTGGATTAGAGTGAAACGACACTGAATAATCGGTGTTTGAAAACATATGTAGGTAGTGTTTATTTTAGAACAATTTTGTTTAAAAGGTAAACAGGTATGTTAGCATTTTGGGTGTTACACCTCTCATCTATAGCAATATGGCATAAAGATAACCTTTAGGGAAAATGCATAAGGGAGAGAAAGGAAAGACAGGATAAGGATAAGGGAGAGTAAGGGAAAGAAAAGATGAGAGTGGAAAGATGTATATAGTCACCACCCACAGGGGCCAGCAATGAAACTTGGTAGTTGCAGCTTCCATGTCTGTCAGTTGAAGTGGAGGCCTTAATCCGTTGGGGGTGGGGGAGGGAAGCCCACACACTCCAAGAAGTTATGAGTTATTATATCCATGGATAGTGTCACGGGCCACGCCACAAGCATCCAACGTCTCCTGGGCCTGCGCAGAGTTCCTGTGAGGGGCATGGTAAAAGGGTTTTTCCCACCTTTCAGGATTGGCAGGGGGGGATGGGCATGCCACAAACCCCCAAGGTCTCGACAGCCCAACGCAGAGTTCATGTGGAGGGCATGGTAAACTCTGCTCTTCTCGCCTTTTCAGGGCTTGACACCTTCAGCAGCACTGGAGGGAGAGATGGGCCCAGCTGCCCATCAGAGGTATAATGGAAAAGTCCTGCAAAAGTCTCCTGGCAATCCTAGAATGCATAAATCATTAACCATTTCAGTCTCTGACGCTCCCTCACTCAACACCTTTCTTTCACAGTAGTAAAGGGAAAAAATTCCAGGCAGGGGGTGTTTTTGGTTTTTTTGTTTTTGTTTTTTTCTTTTTTACAAACAAGAAAAAAATACCTATGACAACATCCTTCTTATGTTGAAGGGCTCAGATATAGTCATAAGTGTTTTCATGCAAGTTTTTAAGAGAATAGGTTATTAATAAAGTTGATTGTTGAGGTTGATGGTGTTTGGATTTTTTAAGACATCTGTATTATTTTCATTGAATGTGAAGTTTCAATGAAATGCACTTAATAGATCAAAGATGAAGTTATACAGCATGATAGCTTTGTGTGCAGTAGTCCTTGTTAAGCAAATTTTTGTTTTGCCCCCGAATAACCCTGAATTTATAGAAGATCTCTGTTTTTAGGGCATGTGTAGGAAAAATGCACCCAGGTACCCAGATAGCAGGCTACAGCTAAGGATTTAGGAAAATTTATTTCCAAAAGCCAAACCCACTAACTTTACAGGTCTAGCTGCACTGGGAATGAAAAAAGCGCACTGTTCTCTCGGGGCCTTTTTATCATCTACCTGGCCCCCCCTGCAGGATCTCCAAGCACGTCTGCAAGAACTTTATCTTTTTTTGTAACAGGGAGTCAACCTCCCTGCCATGCAGGAAGAGAAAACACATAAAACTATTCATGGGAAGATGTCTTTTCGCAGGCAGCAAAACTTCCTTGAGCAAATGTTAACTCTTTCCTCCTTGAGTAATTCTCCTGAAGATTTTTCTACACTTACAGGGTAGTTCCTGTTGATTAATTTTTGCCAGTCCTTTAAGGTAGGGGGTTTTGTGCATATGTTTGCTACATCACTCCAGGTTGGTCAGCCAAGTACTCTAAGAAGAAAGAATGAATTGATGTGGCACTTAGGGGGATTGTTTAATAATGGACTTGGCAGTCTTATGTTAATGGTTGGACTTGATCTTAAAGTTCTTTTTTGACCTAAACAATTCAATGATTCTATGATTCTCCTCCTGCTATTAACTCAGAAATAGTGGTAAACTTCATCCATCCTGATAGTGGAGAGTACTGAAAGATATGAAGTTCTTAACATAGCATATGACTTTCTGTAACCTATTAAGGGAAGACACCTCACATCTGGCAAGAGAAAAGCTTCAGTGTGATGTCAACAGTTAGTTAACCTGTTGATCTGTCCTGTGACCTTCAGCATGTGCAGTCTTGCCCATCAGTCAGAGTTCATATATGCTGCCTCTTGCCCACCTTGTAATGAGGGAAGATGGGAAGGAATTGGCAAGTGTAAAGAGTAAGATCAAAAAGAATATGAGTGTGGTTGCAAAGGCCATAGGAATTTGGGTATTGTCCAGTTTAATCATCTTTCTACACTGTCAGAGACTGAAATGGTTAATGATTTATGCATTCTAGGAGACTCTTGCAGGAATTTGACTTTTGCATTATACCTCGGATGGACAGTTGGGCCTGTCCCTCCCTCCAGTGAAGAGCCAAGTTTGCAGGCTTTTGACTGCTGCATTGTACCTCTGATGGCCCATCAAAGCCCATCCCCCTCTCTGCCAATCTAAAAAGGCGGGAACCAGATCAGACACAGAAAACTCTGCGCAGGGCCCAGGGAGAGGTTGGAGGCTCGAGGCATGGCCCGTGACACTAACCATGGATATAATAACTCATAACTTCTTGGAGTGTGGGGGGTTCCCTCCTTCACCCCCAGCAGATCAAGGCCACCACTTCAACTGACAGACATGGAAGCTGCAACTACCAAGTTTCATCGCTGGCCCGCGTGGGCGGTGACTATATACATCTGTCCACTGTCAGCTTTTCTTTCCCTTACTCTCCCTTAGCCTTATCCTGTCTTTCCTTTCTCTCCCTTATGCATTTTCCCCCCAGGGGTTATCCCTATGATATATAATATATATGGCAACACCCAAAATGCTAACATACCTGTTAAAATGAAATTGTTAAAATAAACCCTACCTATATATGTTTTCAGACACCGATTATTCAGTGTCGTTTCACTCTAATCCACCCAAAGGGAATTATTGATAAGAACCTGGGTTACCCCCCTCCCTTTTTCTGGGGCGGGTCGTAACATACACTTAGTGTGTTTCCACATGACTTTATAATAAAGTTGATGAGATCTACTAGGTGATAATACTGCCGAGGTCTGATTTTTTTTAATACTTTTAAAATTTGTTTTATTCATACTTTAGAATACAATAATTTTTGTCACATTTGAGGCTGGAAGCTAATTTACCTATCTTGAGCAATGTGAGATTCCAGGCAGCTTTCTCTGTTCTTACTCAGACCTAGGTGCTGAAGAATTTTGTTCTATTTTCAGATATTGAAAAATATCACTAGGTATGTGTGGTGGTTTGACCCCCACAAAAATCCAATCTCCAAGCTTCCCCCACCTCCCTCGTAATTTACCTCAACACTGAAGAGAAACTACCTCTGTAGGGGGGGAAGGGAAGATATATACATTTATTCCTATACAAATAAATACTGTACAAGCTAAAAGCAACTATATATATACAATATTACATACTTCTATCATCCCTCTGAGCCCCATAATTCAGTCCAGAAGAAGCCCTTAGGCTGACAGGTAAACAGTCTTTTCTTCCTCACGAAGTTCAAGAAGATAGTTTTAAGTCCATGCTCCTTGGTTCCGTGCCAATCTCTGCTGTGTGACTCTCTCTCTCTCTCTCTCTCTCTCTTCCGTAGCTGCTGTAGTTTTCCATTTCGGTAGCCACGTCTAAATTAAACGTAGGCACCTCCGAATCTGCCTTCGGTCCGTCTCCAATTTCACATGGGGGTTTTTCTTCCCCTGGCACTGAGCTGCTTTCGTTAACAGCCCATCTCCTTTGGCTCAGCTTCAAAATACTAAGCCTCACATTCACTCCCACTTACAGTGAGAGGAAAAGCCCCTGCTCAGCTTTTTGCTACAAGGTCCAGTTATGAACTGTCCCGAGCTCTGCAGTCCTGCTGTCTGGCTGGAAAGGAAGGGGGGGGAAGAGGGCCTGGCCTCCTTGCAAGGAGCTTGCCTGTCTCTCTCCCTCTTACCTCCAGCTGTTGTGAGTCTCTTCCCTCACAACAGACACTCATTCTTACATCCTGCCTTCAGCCCTAGCTTGGCCAGAGCTGTGGGGGCACGGGGGCCACCACCCCGAGTGGGGGGGGGCTCCGTCCACCCCTCGGTTACTCTCACACACTCAGACACAGCAGCAGACTGACTCTGCCAACTCTGCCAACTCACTTCCGGCGGTTGTGATATCTAATTCCACAGGAGCAAAAAAAGAACAACTGCTATTGGTCCTCCTGGCCAGAATCTCAACTGGAACTAAGCATTTCTAACTCAGGGCCCTCCAGCGGGGGGGGGGGGGGGGGGTGGTGCCGGTCAAACCAAGACAGTAGACAGTATGCTGAGCATGTCTTAACAGAGATCTCACTTGGGAGTCTTCGGATACTAGTTGTGATAAGAACCATCCAGTACAACATGCCACGGACAAGGGTAAGAGTTACATGTAGCACTTAGGTGCATCATGTGAATTTCTAACTTCAACAGCATGAATTCAGTTTCAAACACGGTGTGGGATTTTCTTCATTCTGTTCCAACCACTTGGCATCTGGATTTACAGGAAGGAAGGAAATGGACACGTCAACCATATTAACTAAGCACTATGTTAGGTGTTTCTGAACTTGTAGTATAATTTCTTTGCTATGATCCAGTTCATTGAGTAGGATTATCTAAAGACCATAATTCAGGCACCAAACTTATCTCTCATGAGGAGAAATGATTCCTTATAGGTAGTTTGCCTCTCTTAAATGACTCAGAAGTAGGAATTTCAACTCTATTTATTGTTAGTGTAGGACAGTGACTGGGACACAAAACCTTTTTGAGCTCTAGCAAAGCACAACGGCTTCACCTTTATACCCTTGTATAAGATTAGTTTTTGTGCATTTTTCAAACATTTGATTTTATACCTTGTCTCAAACATATAAGCATGGTATCATGCACTTTTGAATATTTTCAGCAGTTAAAAGCACAGGTTTTACATTAAAAAGTAGTAAAAAATATGAAGACACACATATACATATATGTGTATACACATAGATGTATAGACTCTGAAATTTGTATGAAATTGTTCTTTTATAAGCCTTATATTTTAAGAAAACTTATTTAAAACATTACAAAGCATATACACTTGGCATTTGTGCTACATGCTTTTGACCTTGTGTCCTTTAAATCAATATATATTACTCAGTCTTTTAAATGATTCCTGCAGGAGGTGTTGGTGTATATCAAAAGAACAGTTTGATGTGGCTTTTTTTCCCTTTCCTCTTCTTCCTGACAGGACAAATACCTTCACAGAAATTGTCTGGCAGCCTTAGCAAATATGTCAGCACAGTTCCACTCACTTTATCAGTTTGCTGCTCAGAGGATCCTCAGGTAAATATAAAGACTTCTCTTGAAACTCAACTTTGCTGTAACTCAGGAGTAGATGTGAGAAATAAATAAGATGGTTTTATTACAAACAGGGATTTCCATGGTTACCTCATGTTGAGATACCTGGAGGTTATTTGAGGAGATCGAAGAGTCATTTTGTGGTCAGGAGCTGGTGGGTTGCAAGTTGTTCTGGTCACTGTTACTGACTGCTGCTTACTGCCTTGTTTGCTGTTCTTATTGTTCTGGTTGTTCTGATCACTGTTACTGCTGCTGACTTACTGTTTTGCTTACTGGTCTAGTAAGAAGGCGAATCAGAAAGCATGAAAGGCAGTGAGACCAATTTGGGCTCACTGCCAGGGGAGCATGTGGCCAGGGGCAGGGAAACAACCTGATAGGTGGATGGGAACAACCAATGAACTGTACCAAAAGGCAAAGATTGCCTTTTGAGGAAGAGGGGAGCAGAGCCTGATGTGGGAGGTGCAAGGGAGTGGTTATGTAAATCAAGAGACCTTAAAAAGGCTTGTCCTCTCCCAGTCAGGTGTGCTAGAACCAGGTCACGAGTTTGGTGCACCCAACGCTGTTAATAAAGTTCTTTGTTTCACTTTATTTGGCCATCTCTGAAATTTTAGAGATATTTCTCACAATTTGGGGGCTCGTCCGGGATTCGATGTCCGTCAATCCAGTTGAGGGGCCAGTGAACCTGGAAGGTGTGCCCCGCTGATTTCAGCGGTCCAGAGGCCTGGGTCCTCTTCTAGGATGGCAGCGACTGAGAACTCGAGTATGGTTGGCGTGAAACAAAGAGGGAAGAAAGGGAACCGGATCTGGTATAGAAATTAATCCATGGCAACTGTCAAACCTCATGCATGGGACCCAGTAAGAAAAGAGAAGGGCTATCCTCGAAGTATTACCGGGTGGTTGGGTTAGAGGAGTGTGCGTTTGTGTGACTGAGATGTACCAAAAGGTGCGAAGTGAGTGAGAGGTCCTTCTAGCCGAGTTTCCATATCCCTGCGAGGGGACTGGCCGGCAAAGGGACGAAGCAGTTGTTGTGGAGCAAGAGTGCGGTACTCCTTGGGGTGGAGGACTGTGGGTGGCTCTGACTTAAGTAGGAAAGCTTTTGGGTGGTTCCGGCTAACAAAAAAGGCTTTCGGGTGGTTCCGGTTAAGAAAAAAGGTTCTCGGGTGGTTCTGGTTAAAAAAGAAGGCTCTTCATGTGACTCCGGTGGAAAAGAAGGCTTGAAGGTGTAGAGTGTGTGTGTGTGCTAAGGGAGGACCATATGCTAGAGCATGTGTATGCTTACTCCTCGGGATGAGGGCTGGGAAAAGTAAGAGGTACCCAGGGAATAAAGGGTCAGGGAAGACCCTAGGCATCCCCCCAGATAGCCCAGGGGTCAGGATGCTGGATATTTGAGACAAGTCAACTCGGGGTAAGGAAATATTTATGTGAATAAGAAACCGTGGAGTCTTGCTGGGTAGAAGCAAACTATTCCTGGTTCGTGCAGTTAGTAGTGACCAAAGTAATGACCAAAGCGGTCAGAAAGAAAAGAAAAAAAAAAGAGTTCTGAGTGAGATCTTTAGAAAATCTTTCAAATAATATAATGCCGGGGAGAATGAAGTGAAAAATTCAGATTCAGCACCTTCTCCAGGTCTTCCCCAGACGTGGGGTAGAGCCAGGAGGAGATAGGGTTCGGAAGCACCCAGGTAACTGTATCCCCTTGGAGGAGTCCCAGTGTGGGGGGCACAGAGAGGTATGGGCTGTATGGGTGTTCCTCTGACGAGTGCTGAAGTGCGGGAATTTGGGAAGGAGATGAGGAGGCTGCTGGAAGATCCATTAAGTCTGGCAGAACAGTTTGACCAACTTTTGAGACCTAATGTATACACGTGGAATGAAATAAATGAGAACATCATTTTCTGTGGAGGAGAGAGAGGGTTTTAAGGCAGCCCCGGCTGAAAGAGAGTGTTTCGGGGAGGACTCCGGCTTAAAAGAAAGGTTTTTGGGTGATTGGGGTAAGAAGAGAGGGTTTCGGAGCTTTGAGGCAGGCTGCACCTGAGAGAAAAAGTTTCAGGGTTGCACCAGAGAGACAAAGGTTTCTGAGAGAAAAAGTATTGGGCAACTCCAGTTTAAGTAAGAGGTTTTTAAGTGGCAGCTTAGAGAGGAGGCTCGGAAGTGGGGAACCCGTGTGCCATGTGGTGGTTGGGAGCCCGTGTGCTGTTTGTTTGGGAGCCTGCGTGCAGTTTGAGACTGTGTGCTGTTTAAGGCTCTGTGTGCTGTTTTGCAGTTTGCCTAGTGGTTTATAGGTTGTTTGGTAGCTTGGAGTTTGGTGGCTTGCAGTTTGTCTGGTGGCTTGCAGTTCGTCTGGTGGCTTGCAGTTTGTCTGTTAAGTTGCAGTTTGTCTGCTGATTTTCAGTTTGTCTGGTGATTTTCAGTTTGCTGGTTTGGAGTCTGTGTCTGCTGGTTTGGAATTTGTGTGCAGTGTGTGAGCCAAGACTTGTGTGACTCAGTGAATTGTTTCTGTTTCAGAGTTTGTGTACAGTGTATGAGCTAAAGCTTGTGTGTCTTAATAAATTATTCCAGAAGTTTAGTGAGTGCAGTGTGCTTGAAATACAGCATTCAGTATCTGGTATAGGTGCTGTAAGAAAAGTTTCCTCACTGACTTGCAGCATCGATTCTGTAGGTGCTGCAAGTAAGAGAAGTTTTCTTACTGTCTTCTAATACTGCTTTTCTAATGTAGGGGCTGCAAATAAAAAAAATTTTTCCTACTGTCTTAAGTGCTGCAGAAAAGTTTTCTTGTTTTAATCAGCATGTGTTCAGTGCTGTAAGAAAGATTTTCTTACTGTTTTGTAGCATCAATTCTGTGATAAATGAAGGCTATGATTCGTATCAATAAAAGAAACAAATGGGAATGAAGAGGTTAGTGTGACCTCAGGAGAGAAGGAAAAGGATTATAAAACTTAATTGCCCCTCACAAAAACATAAAACAAGTCACCTCCCCCTTATCTTGTACATGCGTTATAGCTGAATTGAGCTTAGCCAACAGGATGTTAACACTTTCTTGTCAAGAAATATTGGAATTTATAACTTGTATAGATAACAGATTAGTCTAGGAAAACATATGTTGAATTCTTGGAATAGCGATGTAAAATGTTTATGCAGGTGTGTAGCAGCAAATCTGCATTATATGAGAAAACTGCCGTTTAAACATGTTTCAAAATGGCTTTTCGTATTTCTGCAAAGTCACTGCTCCTTCTTCCCTACACCCTCTGTGAAGGACTCTTATCTCCCATGCAGGAGTGTCCTGGGAAGATGTCCTGAGGTCTTCTCATTGGACCTTGTTAACCCCTTCCTATTGGTTGTTAACCCCTTCCTGTATACAGGGTGTTCCTGTAAGCCCCTTGGGACTTGTAATTGGTTACTCTGTGAATCCTCCTAACCCTATAAATGTAACCCCTCCAACAATAAACTCTCTCTCGCCTGCTCTCCAAGTCCCGCCTCCTCTCCAAGTCCCGTGTGCTGTCTCTCTGGCTGCCATGGGACAGCGTGGGTGGGGGGAGGGGTGAGCAAGCTCTCCCCTCCAGCGTCCAGGACCTGAAGAAACCCCTGGTGATGGAGTTTTCCCCCTCCCTATCCACATTCAGCCGTCAGAAATGGTACCTCAGATGGAAATGGAACTTAGAACTGGTGAGCCCCACACCATGTGGAGAAAGAGATCCAGAACAGGTGTGTAATGAATATGCATGAGACAACTGGAATAAATATCGAGTTAATATCTATGTCGAGGCGGCAGGCCTAGGAGAGAGTCTGTCTCCTTGTGGTGGGGGGAAACAGTTTTCCCCCTGAAGTTATAAAATGGTAAATCCCCAGGGAGTGGTAACCCTTGAAGTTTGAACCAATGAGTGCTTCTGCAAAATATAAACATATCACAAGCAGAACGGAAGAGAAGGTAGTTGTAGTTGTTGTAGAAGAAGTAGCCATGTTGTAAGGCCACGAGGAGAAAGGGCAGGAGCCCCCTGGGGGGGCTCTGGCCCCCCAGCCCCAGCTGGGGGGGGGCTACAGGGACTTGGAACAGCGTAAGGCTGGGCTAAGTACCTGTGGCTGACAGCTGAAGGAGTTTCTCTACTGTAAGAAGCAGCAGGAGCAGCGGCAGGACTGCAATGACCAAAGAAATGGTGGCAGAGAGCCAGAAGAGATAAGACCAAGCAGCAACAACAGGCAGGCAGCAACACAGAGAGAACTCCTGGAAGGAGAGAGAGAAAGAGAATGAGAGCCAGCAACAGAGAGAGCAGAGTTAGGCTCTACAAAGAGAGAGAGAGTTTGGGTAAGAACTGAAACACCCCAAACCCCTCTGAGAGAGAGAGAGGAGGATGATGAACTCTTACTTAAAAGAGTCTTGAAGTGCTACAGCACTGCAGAGAGGAGCTGAAAAGCTCAGGTGTCGTGGAAAGCTGGACCGGGACGATTAAAGGAATGTGGAGGGGGTGACCTTGGCCCCCCTCGTTGCTGCTGCCAAGCTAAGCTAGCAGCCTGAGACAGAGCACAGAAGTTCTGATAGAACTCTTGAGGCAAAGGCCTTCAACTGAAAGCTGCCTGAGATGTTGACTCAGGGGTGAATCCCCTGAGGAAGGGACCTTCATGGGGGTCTTACACCCCATGATATGACTGTGGTGAAGTGAGTTTTGTCCCTGCTATGCAGTCCACGGAAGAGAAGACCCTCGCTTGGAGATGAAGGGACATGAGGGCTTGGATACCCCTCCTGTGTACTGGCAGAGATCCAGATACAGCTGCTGCATGAGAAGAAGACAGCCTGCTGTCCTAGAGAGAATGCTGCTCTGAAAGTAGAAAGGATCTTTTCCTTCTTCCCTCCTGGACTTTTATTTGGAGGGGAGAAGAGATTTGATCCATTGTAAATACTTTTATGTCATGGTAGAGATAGCTAAGATTTTATATAATGTATTGTAGTATTTATTTGTACAGTCATTGTAATATATATTCCCTTTCCCCCCATTTTGAGTCTTGTGCGGTGTTTGGAAAACCCATCTCACACTGGGTTGAGATGTGGGAGGGGGTTTGGACTAGGGAATTGGATTTTGGAGCTCTCAAACCATGACACTCCTCCTGTCACCACAGTGCTGTTTGCTTTTACCATATAATAAAATTCTAATTTGAAATACTATTTATTTTGTGACTCTGTTTCTCACAATTCTAATCGGTCAGCGTCTGGTGCAAACAGGGTGGTCAGGAAAGAGTTTCTTATTGTTCTGTGATACTAGTTTTAATCAGCATTATTAACACCTTAGTGTCCAGTGCAAGTAGTGTAATTAAGAAAGGTTTTTATTATTTCCTGTGACAAGAAAGGAAAAAATTAACTAGACTGGTACCAACCGCCATGGTGACAGCTTTAGAACACAATAAAGACAACTTAGACAAAGACCTAGTGGGAAACAAAAACCTAGTGGGTACAAAACCTAGTAGTCACTTTGTGGGAGGCAAAACTGAAAGATCATTCAAATTGAATAGAAAGTAATTGAAAGGAAATCAGTAAGAGACATTAAAAGTGTGAATGTCCTGGGTTGTGGGGGATTCCTTCCTCTATTGCAGCAATAACACCCAGTAATTGGGATTAAACTGAAGGAAAGATTGATTTCTATTTTAAATCAAGAATTAACACCTATAAGTGAAGATTTATAGGTGTGACAGAGGCTGCCAACTAACAGAAAAGAGCATTTTAAAGACACATGGGTTTCTGTATTTGCCAAATTCACCCAGACTCTTGTTGGGGTGAGACCTATTGAGATGGTTAGAAGCACCCATTGAGTTCAATCAGAGAGTACTTTAAAGATACATTCTTTTGCTCACTGCTAGCTAGAAAAGGCCAAGAAGTTCTTTGAATCAGTTAACCCTGGATAGTGCTATCTCAGAGATACCATCACAGAACAAATGGCAGATCAATGATTGATTGGGGGGGGGGGTGGGGGGGGTGTTGATGAGGGGGTGCAGAGAGCTTGTCCTCCTGGGGAGCGGGGGCTTGTCAGCTGACCTTTCCAAGGGGTCCACGTGAATTTCGCAAGATTGCCTCTAGTGCAGAAATGGAAATATCTCCTTGTGATTGTAGATCGCCTCGCTTGCTGGGTAGAGGCACTCCCAATCTTAAGAACTACTGCAAGGGTGCAGCTGGAGTATTATTGAAACAAATAATCCCTACGTTTTGAGTGCCTGAGGCCATTGACTCTGATCGGGGACCACAGTTCATTTCAAAGTTCTTAAAACTTTGAAGCAAACAATCACTAAATTAACATTAGAAACGAGACTCCCCTGGACCAAATGCTTGCCTCTTGCCCTTTTTTGAATCAGAACAGCTCCCAGAAGAGATTTGAATTTATCTCCATATGAGATGTTATTTAGGCTACCTTATCCCACATGCCAGTAGTAAGACCCCTACTCTGCAAGTGGGTGATAAACACCTCAAAAAGTATATTATGGTAATAACAAAAAGACTAGAAGATCTTAGACAACCTCCTCCTACTGTCCCTAAATGCAAATGCCAAGGAGAGTTCCCCAAGATAAAAATAACTTTAAAGTACATTTCTTACAGAATTCAAGAAAGAAAAACATTACAGAAAGACATCTTCTTGCTGTGGAACGAAGTGGGATCTCTAATTCATAGAAAGGGTCACCAATGGAGAAATTAGCAAAATAGGTACAAGCTGAGCTGTGAGAACAAGATATGAACACAAGGGATAGGTTTACATCTCACAGTGGGATTAAAGTGTAATAATTGAAAGTACATTGCCTCTTTATTGTGAACTAAATATTACGGTTGTCACATGAGAAAGTTTATGCAAACAAGGAATATAATAGCTCTCAGCAACCATTAAAGAGAACATAGTAGAGGGCAAGATCGGATTAACCTCTGTACCTGCCACAAAGAAGATCTTTTACCCTGCTGTTGGCTGCAAACCAATAGGCATGGGGAGTGGAGGCACATGTCATACTGGACCTCTGCTTACTATAATAGCATTACAGCTGATGATTATTACAGTTAAGAGCGACTGTCCAAAATGTTACCACAATGCTTATTATAAAGGAGCTTTACAACAATTAGAATAAATTGTTTGCAAAGAATAGGAACCCCTTTTTCACAATCAGTTGGGAATACCCCCTATAAAAGAATCTTAAGTACAAACTCAGTTACTGGTAAATATGTTCCCCTAGCACCCAAGACTTACACATGGTCTGAGCACATGGGCATATGATGGAAGCTGGGGTTGTCTGTCGCGGTTCCGAAGGGGAGAGGGGACAAGACACAAGGAAGGGTGCAAGCAGACTTGTTTATTCAGGCGTGTGCCCGGTTCTTAAACGTCCCGCCAGGGGAAGGGGGCAGAACCTCGAGACGGCTATCAGACAGACAAATGGGGGAGCAAATCAGAACAGGGCACAAGCAAAAGGGGGAGGAAGAAGCCTGGGCATGTGCAGTTGTGCACTGTGTAACATGAATACAGTGAAACCACATAATAACAGTAAAGTCCATATGAAAGTCCTGCCAATTGCTGTATGCTTTTCTCCATGCCTGGAACTGTTCTCATCCTGAATCTTGCTTTTCTACATCTCCCCCTCTCTTATTAGTTTGAAAAATGCCTGTTGCGATAGTCCTTCTTGCAGCATGCTGTGACATAGGAAATAGTAACAAAACAAACAAACAAAGTAAAATTTCAAAACAAGTGGACAGTTGCATTTGCTGAGTGACTCCCCCCCTAAAATTGTTTCCAGCCCGAGATGCCACTGCTCCATGGTGTCTAAAAGCTTAGTGATAGTGGTCTTCTGTGGACTACGAGATCCTGGAAAGTAAGCAGAACATGTTAGAAGGGAGAATTTAGGATTGGGATCACGTGATAAGGGAACTGCAGGGATTGCTGTGGTTTCCTGGTACTTGCTGAAGGGATGGGCTACGCAGGATGGAACGCGGTTGAGGGGGTGCTACCTTGTTTCTTGACAGCTCACAGGTGCACTGTTTAAGATCTGGCATTGAATTAAAAGTCACTTTTCTTCTTAAGTCTGGTGACCTTTTCGGGGGTAGCAGTTGTCCATAAATGTTAGTAAGAGAGCGGCAATCTTTAGTCCAGTGTCTGCCTTTCCCACATCGTTTGCACGGCGTCTTGGGAAGCTCAGTCTTTGTAGTTAATTGTGGGCAGTTCTTTTTAATATGTCCTGTCTCCCCACAGTGAAAACAGGTTTGTGGTCCAGCTAAAGCTTCAGCTATTAGTCTTGCTTTATGAGAATTAGACCCCACATTCTTACAAGCCTCTATCATCTCCAGGAGTGTAGGATCCTTTAGCATTTTTAAGGCTTGTTGGCAATCCTCGTTAGCCTTTTCAATCACAAGTTTGTTAAACAGAATGTCTTGGCTTTCCTTTTGCTGGACTTGTCGTGCTATAGCTTCCTTTAGCCGGGTTATAAAATCCACAAAAGGTTCTGCTGAGCCCTGATGAATTAGGGTGAAGGAGGGTGTTTGGACATATGCATCAGCAACCTTTTTAAAGGCCTCCATTGCCAGATCTTTTGTAATATCTAAGTATTTTAAATCCACAAGAGCCTGGTCTTGTCGGCTGGCATAGTTACCCTCTCCATACAGCATATCAATAGCATTGCTTACAGGAATACCATGCCTCTCCATTTTCTCATTGACATATTTAACTATAAGGTGTTTCCATTCCGCTTCAAAAACGGATGCCTGCACAGTCGATAGCAGTCCATTAATTACCGCTTTGATATCATATGGTATTAACCGGTAGGCGAGAAAAAACGATTCAAAAAGTCCAACAGTATAAGGTGAGCCTAAACCGTACTCTACAATCGCTTTTTTGATGTCCTTTAACATAGTATAAGACACTGGACGCCACTCAGGAGCGCGACCTGCCTCTAGGTAGATTGGAAAAGTTTTTAAAAACTCGGCATCATTAGCCTGTGCGGCTTCTGTCCGGAAAGCTTTCCAAATATCGTTGCATGGAAGAAAGTTATTTGTCATCCTGCAAATGCCGGGAGCCTCGGTAACAGAGGCTTCATGGGCTTGGCCATCTTTCCGGATGTTATCGTCGGAAGAGGCTCTGGCCCTGCCCCTTAGTTTCCGTCTACCCCGGGAGGGTGATGACGTGGGGGTAGAGGCGGCGCTGGAGGGAGAGGGCGTTCTGGTGGGAGGGTCCGTGGTCGTGCCGGGGGTGTAGGGGGGCGGGCGCGAAGGCGGGTTGGGGGGTGGTGCCGACGGAGTCCGCGCGGGCGGGCTGGGGGACGGGACCGACCGAGCGCGCGCAAAAAGTTTGCGCTGCCACGCGGCGTGCGTTCCCGCGATCTCCCCCTGCGTGCTTCGGCCCCGTGCGCATGCAAGCGCCCTCCCCCCCCCCGTCGCCATGTCGCCAAGACCGCGTGTTCCCTGTACCGCTTTTTTCCCTCCCGCCGTGCTCGTTTTTCCAGGGCTTGTCTTTTGTTGGGGATTTTGAATTGGAATTTTTATATTTTCGTGGTGATTCTTGGAGATTTTCATAGGAACTCTTTAATTGATGCTGTATCATCATCAGAATCAATCTCCAGGCAATTAGTGCTTCAGTAGCCGTTTTATCTCCCCTCTCTTTCGCTCTCCAGGTATTGTATCCAATTTTCTCCCAGTCTTTCAGGGACATGCTGTCGGAGACTGTCTCCCCTCCCTTTTCAAGCCATTTAGCGAGGGCCTTTGCAGACTTCTTGTCTAAAGGGTGCCCGTTTTCCAAAATAAAGTCTTTAAGCTTGCGGTACACGAACTTTTGAGAGGTAGATAGCGAGAGGCCCATTGCGAAATTATTTTGTGAGGGTGGGAGATGGGATTAGAGGTTCTTCCCGGAGCTCACCTTTCTCGGTGCGGTGGCTATCTTGCCGTAATCTGGGGTTCTACCGGGAAGGACCAGCGAGACAAAAACGCTTCTCTCAGCGCTGTCTGAGCCCTTTGTGGCGTGGGAGAGGTTTTCTTAAGGTAAAAACCTTTTCTGCCCGACGCTGAGTGCCATCTGTCGCGGTTCCGAAGGGGAGAGGGGACAAGACACGAGGAAGGGTGCAAGCAGACTTGTTTATTCAGGCGTGTGCCCGGTTCTTAAACGTCCCGCCAGGGGAAGGGGGCAGAACCTCGAGAGGGCTATCAGACAGACAAATGGGGGAGCAAATCAGAACAGGGCACAAGCAAAAGGGGGAGGAGGAAGCCTGGGCATGTGCAGTTGTGCACTGTGTAACATGAATACAGTGAAACCACATAATAACAGTAAAGTCCATATGAAAGTCCTGCCAATTGCTGTATGCTTTTCTCCATGCCTGGAACTGTTCTCATCCTGAATCTTGCTTCTCTACAGTTGTCAAGCTCCTATTTATATGCTTGGCCAAATAATGCAATTGCAGGCAGTGACTGAGATGGTTGCTAGTCAAACTACACAGGGCTTGGAGTTGCTGGCCTGCCAGCGGACCCAGGGTGGAGCAGCCATATACCAGAACCGACAACCTCTTGGCAGAGGAGGGAGGGGTGTATGGTAAGTTTAATACTGTTGTTTGCAAATAGATGATAATGGAGAAGCAATAACAAATATAGCAACCAATATCCGAAAAACAGCCCATGAATCAGTGCACGAGGGATAGTGACGAGAAAACATGGAAGAAACAGCTGGACTTCCTTCTTTTATGCACCACTAAAACATGTCCCCAAGTGCCACTTCTAAATCCCTCCAGGGATGGTGACTCCACCACTTCCATGGGCAGCCTGTTCCAATGCTTGACAACCCTTTCAGCGAATAAATTTTCCTTCATATCCAATCTAAACCTCCCGTGATACAACTTGAGGCCATTACCTCTTGTCCTATTGCTTGTTACTTGAGCGAAGAAACCAACAACTATTAGTTCTTCCAAAGACCTAGACTCTTCCTAGTTACTGGTTGGTTTCTATATGACTTTTAGCAGAAAGACTTCAGATGGAATCTGAGCTGGGCATTATTACAAATAATAACCAACCGAAGTTCAAATGTACATAGAATTGTGCTGTCTAGTTGTTCAGAGAGCAGAGTGAGAATTTTGTCTGTGTAAGAACAGCAAGATTGTCCTTGAAGTTAACACTTCAGTAATCTTTGGGGATGGATGGGGTTTTCAGGCATTGGAAAAGCTGCCCAGGAAAGTGGTGAAGTCACCATCCCTGGAAGGATTTAAAAGACATGTAGATATGGCACTTGGGGACATGGTTTAGTGGTGGGTTTGGCAGTGCTGGGTTAACAGTTGGACTTGATGATCTTAGAGGGATTTTCCAAACTAAATGGTTCTATGATTCTATTCTATGATTCTATAATTTAGTCTGAGACCTCAATGCATTTGGAGAATTGTAGAGATGGTAGTCTGGTAGGATAGCAGTCTGAAAAGGGCAATGCCTACCACTGGGTGCCAACATGATTGGAGCTGTATTTTTCTGGTTGGTAGTAATGTAAGGATTGGTAGAGAAAATGGACATACTCATGAACTGAAGAAGCAAAGCAAAATGGCAATATTATATATATAATATCACATATAAGATGATATTCTTACACAGTCCAGAGATAATCCATGTTGTTATTTTTAAGCTTCTGCCTTGTTGCAGCCAGGCACTCCATATAATTATATAGTGGAAATTGTAATGAAGGAGATTACTTTAAATTTGAAACAGAACCAGAAAAACAAGAGGAGAGTTAGGGAAACAGGATCTTATTCGGCAGTTAGAAAACTGAACATCTGGACAATAGGCAAAAATGACCACAAAGACTGGGATTTAATTTGTCACTATGATCATTATTGCTTATAAATTAAAAGATTCTACTATAAAAATGTATTAAAATCTGGTATCAAATGTCCTCTGGGACCAGGACATGGGCAGCCTATCCCCTGTAAGACCTTGCAGTTAGTATTTTCTGCATTTTCTTCTCAGGAGATTTACAGCCTTGGATTCACTGGCAGGTTTAAGCACCATAAAGGAAATATTTTAGCCTGATTTTCTCTCAAAATACACAGATTTGTTATAAAGTTTCAGTTATCAAGAAAAGCAGTAAGAATACACATATTTCATATGAGATTGATGTTTTGAGGCATAGATTGTCCTTCCTTTTCAAGTGAAGTTTTGTTGATTTCTTTGGCTATTGTAGAGAGTTCAGAAGGATTTGGGGAATGATATAAAGAAAGAGGTTTCTGTCACCCTCGTAATGCTTGTAAGAGTCAGGTGGAATTAGGAAAGAAGGTGTGCTTAAGAGATACAGACCAGAGACTTTAACTTGTGTGTGCTATAGGATGCAGTATGTTGTACTTGAATGTCATCGTAACTGTGCTATACCTATTACAAAAGCAATAAGTGTGAGATGTACAGCTGGCTGTACTGATTCTGTTGCTGTCTGGAAGAAGTAGAGATAGTAACCCTACTTCTCACTGGTCAGTCAGCCTTGAAGCTGATGGTGAGAGAGCTGTAAGATACCCTGGAGCATGATGCTGGACACTAGAGCAGCTCAATATTGGGTTTTTCTTTTTTTATCAATACAGTTGTTAGTATGCTTAAATATCCATGCTCGTAAAGGATGACTGCATCCCTGTTGTTCCTCAAGTTTACAGTCTCTCATCTGAGAGGAGGCTGAATCCCTTCTTCCCATTTGCATTCTTCAACAAAGTCTTCATCATTGTGAAGTGAATTATGTTTTGTAAGCTACTGTGAAAAATTCCCGTCCATTCTGATATGTACTGATGTATTTGAGAAGTTTCACCTATGCAGTCAACCCATTTGTTTTATGGTTTCCTACATTAGTAATTTAATTTCTCTGCTACGGTTTCCTCTTATAGGAGTCTGATGGGGTTTTCTTGAGTGAAAATATTTATGACAGTTGTTTAAGAATAAGAGTACATGATGTTGCTTTAAACTGTGCTTTTTAAGTTTGGTTTAAGTTTATGCTGGACTAAAAATTGTCTTTAAGTTGTAATGCGTGAGTTTCTGTAGAAACATTTTGCTACAGCAATGCATTTCATAGAATCCTAGAATGGTTTGAGTTGGAAGGGACCTTAAAGATCATCTAGTTCCAACCACCATGGGCAGGGACACCTTCCACTAGACCAGGTTGCTCAAAGCCCCATCCAACCTGGCCTTGAACACTTCCAGGGATGGGGCATCCACAGTTTCTCTGGACAACCTGTTCCAGTGCCTTACCACCCTTGCAAGAATTTCTTCCCAATATCTAATCTAGACCTGCCCTCTGCCAGTTTGAAACCATTCCCCCTTTTCTTATCCCTCCATGCCCTTGTCCAAAGTCCCTCTCCAGATCTCTTGTAGCCCTTTTAGGTACTGGAAGGTTCTGGAAGGTGCTCTAATGTCTCCACAGGGGCCTTTTCTTCTCCAGGCTCAACAACCCCAGCTCTCTCAGCCTGTCTCCATGGGAGAGATGCTCCAGTCCCTCTGAGCATCTTTGTGGCCTCCTCTGGTCTCGCTCCAGTAGGTCCATGTCCTTCTTATGTTGGAGGTCCCAGAGCTGGATGCAGTGCTCCAACTGGAGCCTCACAAGAGTGGAGTAGAGGGGCAGAACCCCCCCCCCCCCTTGACCTGCTGGCCATGCTTCTTATGATGCAGTCCAGAAAGACAACTGTATCTGAAGTTGTTAGTGTGTTAATGTGGTGAAATTAGAATTTACCAATTGCTTAATAAATTTTTTTAACAGTGCCAATAATGAGACATAATTGTTGACTCAAAGCTCATTAGGCTGCTCATGTAGGAAGATAAACAAATTTCTCTCACATGGTTTTAGACTGTGATCATTCTGGTTTTCCTGCCTTTTTTCCTTTGGTGTCCACAGTGCTTTCAGGAAGCTCTTTAACATACAGCTACCTCTTTCATTGGAGACTAGCCATGGGACAGTTGCTGTAGAAAACTAGTGAGTTTTTCAAATCAGAAAAAAAGCTGAGCCAAGAGACGGGCCGGAGGCGGCTCGATTGCCAGAAGAAACAGTTGTGATTCATTGCAACATGTTGGAAGAACTTCAGGCAAGAAATTGGAGATGGGCCAAGAACTCCGGAGTTGCCCTGCCAAAACTAACTGGGGGCAGCCGAAAACTGACTAGGAGGACACTTGATAAGCTGAACTACACTGCAGCAGCCTACGAACCGAGGTATGAGACCGAGAGGGAGAGATCACACAGCAGAAATGACACAGGACGAAGGAGAAAGGACTCAAAGCTATTTTCTTAGACTTCGTGAGGAGAAAGACTGCAGCAAACAGCTGAAGGTTGGTTAGGGAGTGTTCAGGTGTCCAGAACACTCCCATAAGAGAAAGACTGCGTTACCCAGCAGCCTTGAAAGGCTCTTCCTGGACTAAAGTCAAAGGGAGGGGCTTAAAAGGACTGATAGAAGTGTAATAATATATATATAGTTGCCTTTAGTTTGTATAGTATTTATTTGTGTAAATAAATGTATATACTTCCCCCTTCCCCTATAGAAGCCTCTGGCCTGAAAGTTTCTCTCCAGTGTTGGGATAAATTGTGGGAAGGGGTGGGGGAGCCTGGAAATTGGATTTTGGATTTCTAATGTGGCTCAAACTGCCACAATCTCTAACAGTGCCATTTCTCTCAGGCGTTGGATACCTTCCTCCACGGTCTTCCAGGCTGTTTCATGATGGTGCTGCTGCAGGAAGTCTCTGTAAACAAACTTCTCTCTCACACTTGTTAGAAGTCGCTCCCAGAGAGAAAGGGGTTTTGACTCCCTCACGAATGCTTGCTTGATACCCATATCCTGGGCCAAGGATCCCAAATACCTTGCTTCGTTGCCATCAAGTGGCAAGCCTTCACCCATAAGGTTCCACACTCGAATCAACCAGGTCAAAACAGGCTCGTCTTGGCATCAAGTACTGTCATTCCGCATATTGCAGAGCTGGTCATATGACAGGGATTCAGTAATCATCTCAGGCTCTGGGTCCTCCATTAGTTGTGAAGGTCCTGGTTCCCTGTCCTCGTTAACTGGGTGTGTTGACTTGACTTACTTGACTTTATACTTCTTCCTTTGCACCGGGGTCACTTCTGCTCGCTGTGACTTCCCTTCTGGCATGACTGGGGACTGAGCACTTGTGATATCTATTGGTTTCTCTGCTCCACTGTCTTTCTCTTCTGACTGTAGGTGGTGTTTTACAGTCCAGACCATGGTGGGGTAAGCATGGGCTAAGGTCCAGCACATTGCTATGAGCTGTCCATCTCTGAAATTTATGGCCTGATGTTCTTTCAGGCACTCAGCAACCTTACAGGGGATCTGTGTTTGGTCAGGTGAAAGCTTCCAAACAATCGGGGGAGAGTATTCCTTCAGCACCCAGCCTATCTCCTCCCATGCTCCCATCCAATCAGTGTGATTTACGTCTAGGGCAAGCTGTTGGACTGTGGCAGGCTTTTGCACAGTGGCAGGTGGTTGGACACGTTTCCTGGGTAGGGTCCCTAGTGTCTGGGGTAGGTCTTGGGGCAGTTACCAAAGACAACCTCACCCTGTCTCTAAATGCTGGATAGACCACACTGAACAAACACAGCAAAAACATCATCAAGAATATAGTATCTTTAACATCCAGGGGAAAATTCAGCCCTTCAGAAGCTATTGTGGTAGGGCCGGATGAGAAGTCGGTGAAGGGATGAAACAAAGCATTCCCCTGTGTTCCTCTCCCAAAATAGGTACTATTATCAGTAAAACCCCACAAATAGGAACGTGGGTTGTGATAGTAATGCAACCATGTATATATATTCCAAAGAAGAGTTACAGGACCAGAATTCTTCACCCACTGGTACCAGTTTACAAACTTGATAGCAGCCACAATTATTGTAGCCATGGTGTCCCTGTTTAAACAGTGATCCATAAATGGAAAAACCATAGACACAGTCATATGCCAAAAAAAGCTGGACCACATGATGATGCCTAATGGGGTCTCTATATGCAATACACAGAAGGATTACTCAAAAAACTGTTACCCCATTTCTACTCTTCCTCTATGGCCAATTAGATGATTTGAGTGCCAATTAAATGTCTTAGTTTAGCAAGACACAAATGTTTGTTATGGAGGATGGGTTAGAAAAGAAGAACCAACCTCCTCCCTCTAAGTTATTATAACTTCAAAATTAAGAGGCTTCAGGTGAAAGGTGTGGAAAAGGAAAATAACAGCTCTTTATTAAAAAAAACCAAATAAACAACAATGGTGCAACCAAAACTTTCAAAAACAAAGTCTTGATTCCCCAGATGGGGGCCCCATGAGAAATCAGGGGGGCCAAGGGCAGGCTGTCCCTGGCAGCTCAACAACTGCTCACAGCCACTTGATCAGTGGTGGCTCCGTGGCCAACAATGAAAGGGTTTTTTCCTGCTGGTCCCAGGTCAGGCAGCAGCTGCGGGAAGATGCTCTGATAATGCAGCCCCACGACCCGGGGCAGAATACCTCGCTCCAAGACAGTCGGGGGGGGGGGGGGGGGGGGGGAACGACTCTCCCAGTCATTGAAATAAAGACAAGACAAAATAAAATAAAAATTTAGCCATGTTAGCATGAAGTGTGACTTTGCAGAATTGTAACCAATTGCAAATAGGTTTCTGCCCAAATTGTGGGCAGTTAAGATAAAGGGGAACTAAACAAATAATATAAGGGACTGACAGGGAAAGCGGGAAAAGAAAGGTTTTTAGCACGTAGCATTGCAAGGGAGACAGGAGAGGGGTGGGGGAAAAACAGCTACTTGAAATGATAAAGCTTTATGTAACTACTCTATAATAATAAAAATAGGGATAGGTAATCGAATGTCTATTTAGATAAGGCATACTTCATACCAATTCTCAAAGAGTGTATATGATAGATAATTTTTGAAACTTACTCCTTCCAAATGTATAAAAGCTGTTGTGTTTCTTTTCTCAGTGGAATGCATGGGGGGGCGAAACTCCTTTGCATTGCTCCAGCCGGAAATAAAAGTATGCATTTACATATTGTTTAAGGATTCCTTTGAATCATCACTCCCCAATGGAGGTGCCAGGCAGGGAGACAAACCCCTCAGGAAAAAGGAGGGGGCAGCCAGAGAAACCGAAGGAGGACGCCTGCTTCATTGGTCAGCTGGGGACTCTCCCAGTCGGGGAGGAAAAAAAACTTCTCCTCAGGGAAAAGAGGGGGGGGGCCAAAACCGAGGATGGCTGCCGCTCTGTCGGTTGGTGGACAGCAAGTCCTACAAAGAGGGGTTCCGAGGCATGGCGCTGGCTGGTTTTATAGAGAAGCCTCCCCCACTTCCCTACCTCTCTGCGCGCAACCCCACTCCTTCCCTCTTCCCGCCTCCCCCCACCCTGGAAAAAATGGATGGGAGGGGGCTTTCATTGTAGGTGCACACTGTCCAGTAATTGATATTGGGAAAAAATTCCAACATCTCTTTTCAAGCCTATAACAGGGAGTAAACCTTTGGAGCCTTCTAAATGCCACTTTCTGATTTCATAAAGACTGAATTTGGTACTTTGCTTTGATGCCTGTCAGTTTTGAGCATCTTCACTTATCTTAAATGTGTCATTGGGTTTCTACATTCACCTTCATTTCCATCCAGTTTGTGTTCTTGTATCACAAGGAATCCCAGCTGATCTGATCTGAGAGACGGGTGACAACGAGACAGAAAGGATCCTGACACTTTAGTCTACAAAATACTGATGCTAACCTCTGTTGCTTTGCATTGAAAAGTTTTTGGGTTCTGTGGCTTTAATAGCCTAAAGTTAAGTGGAGCATATGGAACTTGTATTTTCTTTAATATATTTAATTTTCTAGAAAATATAACTATGGTAACATTTGTATAGTGAGAAGACATTAGAGAAGTTTTATTATTTTCATTACCTAAAAAAAGAGTGAAAGATTATTGATATGTGTTATAGGTTAGAAATCCAGGAGAATTTTTTCTTCCCCCTGCCCCTGCACTGTAGGAAAGATGGAGTTTGAATGGAAAGAGGGAAGGGAGTCAATTAGCCTTACAAAAGAACTAACTGACCAGGCCGCATTCCTAACTGATGGCCCATCAGAGGCTGGGGGGAGGGGGAGGAGTTTTGGGAGGGGGTGGCTGGGTCTGCTTGGGGGGGGGGAGAGAGGCAGACTGGGGAGTTCGCTCTCTAGAACGAACAGAGTCTGGAGAAAAGGCCTGGAAGTTGGGTTTTTCTGGCTTCTCATCCTGGTGAAGCCGGATCACTGGTCTCGGCTGGCTTTGCACACTGCGTCGTGACTCCAGCGGAAGCCTGCTGTGTTTTCATCAGAGAGCTCTGTGCTCACTGAGGGAGAGAGAAGAGGAGCCTTGAGACACCGTCATCTAGGACCAACAGTGAGTTCTGTTGGGGGTGGACAGCTTTCCTTTCCCCCTTTCTTCCATTGGGGGAAGGGTCCCCCATTTTCTTTTTTGGCTTCTCCCACGACCCAAGACCACCCCCAGACCATCCCCAGACCCCCTCCCCTTGTGACAGTCAGAACCCTACAGCGCCCCCTGCAGGTCAACACAGAGAACTGCAGGCTCTGCACCTCCAGTGATCCAACAGTGCCCCCTGCCAACCGTGATTGGAACTGCGCTAGAAGACAGAGAAGTATTCAGACTTTTTCTTTTGTTTGAAGGGAACTTCTGGGTACAGGACTCTTGTTCAGTTGTTTTTATGTTCTGTTACTGTTCTTGCCAATATACATATATCTTTTAATAAAGGGTTGTTATTTCTTCTTTTTTTCACACTTCCTTGATTAAAACCCCTTAATTTTGAATTTACAATTGCTGAGAGAAAGAAGTTTGGTCTATCTCATAACATCCTCTTCAGCAAACATTCCAGTCTTTTCAGACTGAAACATTTTTGGCGCCCAATGTGGGGCCTGGAAAGAGGAAAGGTGGAAAAAGAATAACTACCCTTTGTTTGAATTACACTCGTTTTGAACCCCTTGTGTGATTGACACGCGTTTTGAACCTGTAGGCACCATGATGTTAGGAGTTGTTACTTTCCTCTGGCATATAACTATGCCAAGATACCTGCCCCACCTGTCAATGTGTTTCAGTTCAGATACTAGTGCTCTCATTGCGATAAGTACCTTTGAGTTTGTGCATTGGGTTTATGATACGGCAAACTCAGCACCTGTGATTTTCATCCAGAATATGTCCTCAAGGATGCACTACTGTTCTAGCCTGGGCTGGGGGCAGAACAGGGTGCAGGAAAACGGAGGCAAATCGGGCCAGAAAACAGACAGATGACGAGACCGAAAACAAAGTGAACCTCGGACCCCTCCAACACACACCTATCCCCAAGTTAAGGCAAAAGTGAAGTGACTCCTGTTTCCCGAGGAGAGGGAAAAAACCCCAAAACCTCATCACCCCTCCCCACAGTCTTTGGAGGGCTATCAGCTTGGAATGTGGATCTGCTGACTAGTTTTTTTGTGTGGATCAATCACCCAAGCCAAACCACCCTCCCCTATTCAACATCTTTCTTTTACAGCGATGCAGGGGAAAATAAAAAAAAAAGAATTCCCCATTTGTTTTTTTTAGAACAAGTAAACCTATGACACCACCATTAGCAAATTTGCAGATGACACTAAGTTGGGGGGGAGTGTCGATCAGCTGGAAGGCAGGAGGGCTCTGCAGAGGGACCTGGACAAATTGGAGAGTTGGGCTGATTCCAACAAGATGAGGTTCAACAAGGTCAAGTGCCTTGTCCTGCACTTTGACCACAATAACCCCATGCAGTACTACAGGTTGGGCACAGAGTGGCTAGAGAGTAGCCAAGCAGAAAAGGACCTGGGAGTTTGGATTGACAGGAAGCTGAACATGAGCCAGCAGTGTGCCCAGGTGGCCAAGAAGGCCAATGGCATCCTGGCCTGTATCAGGAACAGTGTAGCCAACAGATCCAGGGAAGTGATTCTTCCCCTGTACAAAAGCACTGGTGAGGTCACACCTGGAGTACTGTGCCCAGTTCTGGGCCCCTCAATTCAGGAAGGATATTGAGGTGCTGGAGCAAGTCCAGAGAAGAGCAACGAGGCTGGTGAAGGGACTCGAACACAAGTCCTATGAGGAGAGGCTAAGGGAGCTGGGGTTGTTTAGTCTGGAGAAGAGGAGGCTCAGGGGAGACCTCATCACTCTCTACAACCACCTGAAAAGAGGTTGTAGCCAGGTGGAGGTTGGTCCCTTCTCCCAGGCAACTATCAGAAAGACAAGAGGGCTGTAGGAAACATGTCCCAGGGATGCTGGGTGATGCATTCTGGGATTGGTAGTTTCCAGGCTACCCTCTGACACACATGGGCAATGTGAATCCCATTGTGGTTGGTCAGGCGAATCACGTGTCCCCCGAGGGTATAAAAGGGGGCTGTTTTCTTCTAATAAAGGATTTGGTTGTTGGAAATCCTAACAGCCGGGTCATGCTTACTTTATTACATTCATAAGCCATAGAGGGCATGATCTTAAGCTCTGCCAGGGGAGGTTTAGGTTGGATATTAGGAAGAAATTCTTTACAGAGAGGGTAGTCAGACATTGGAATGGGTTGCCCAGGGAGGTGGTTGATTCACTGTCCCTGGAGGTTTTTAAGATGAGACTGGATATTGTCGGAGGACAGAAATTGTGTGAACAATTTCTATTGCATTTCTGAGACCTTTGCCTTGGCATGGCTGGGTGCAGACAGTAAAAAATACTACATCACTAATATGGCTGCAGGCCTTGTGCCAAGGTGAAGGAGGAGTTCTTTTGGCAGGTAAACAAGTTTTATGGACACCTGCTGTTATCCAATTAGTACTGTACACCACAGTATGTTTCCCTTATGTATCCAATGTAATCTGGGGAAGAATCACATGTCTGTGTGTCACAGGCAGCATATAAGCTGTCTTTCCTCTAATAAAGCGGACATTTTTGCCGATCATATTGATCTGTGAGCATTTCTGTCCGTCCCCCTCCGCCATTAGGATATGGCACTTAGTGCCATGGTCTAGTAACCGCGGTGGTAGTGGATCAAGGGTTGGACTTGATGATCTCAGAGGTCTTTTCCAACCCGGCTGATTCTATGATTCTATTATTCTATGATCACTTTACACTCAACATTGAGTGACTTGGCAGAGGAGAATTGTTTATAAATAATTCTATTACAGATTATTTTTCTTTGTACTGCACAGATCTATCAAGAAACCAGTGAGATGCTGTGCGTATTTGGTGGGTGAAGAATTGCCTAGCTTGTAGGTCTCAGAAGATACTTTAACTGTATGCTCATCAAGTGGGTGCTCATCCAGTGAAAACCCTCAGGCATTGGTTTAACTCCTGCCCTATTTAAAATAAAGTATCAAGAATAGTTTTTAGGGAAGCAGTGATCAATGACAGGGAGAGATTGCTGATATCAAAATGTAACTGCCTAACCTTGATGCAAGCAAGACCTTGCAGCATAGAGCTGGTAGAATTTCAATCATATAGGTAATGATCTTGAAATAAGAGGTCCAGGTTGACTTTGAAAGGATTTAGAAGTACTCTAGGGCAGTTGCATGAGTTTACTGTGAAATGATTTGGGAGATTAAGAGTAAATAAATCCTTTTATAACAAGCCCTTTAGTATAATGAACTCTGATGGAAAGTGAAGCAAACCTGTTTGAGACCGGTTTATCTTTTTTTACATGGTGGATGAGTCACTGGAATAGTTTAACAAGGGCTCTGGATTTCCCAAGATTGGAATTTTTTAATGAGATTGGATGCTTTCCTAAAAGATATGTCCAAGTCCAGCCAAAGCTATTGGACTTGAAGGAGGAAGCAGCTGAGGGAATTCCTATGACTTGTGTCAGATGAGCTGATCAAAGTGACTTCTTTTGGCACTAAAAATGGGAGTTACAGGCAGATTGCCATGCAGGATTTTGTTGTTTTGTTTGCCTTACAGATTTCTTTAAAAGGCTGCATTTTGATTCAGAATTTTCCCATTACAAATGTTATCTTCTCAGGTACTATTCCCCAGGTGATCTGACCCAAATAGCACAAAAGACCACAGGTTAACAAAATTCTACATTCTTATGCACAAAAAAATGAAATTTAAAGGCAAAAGTTGCAAGAGCTATGTTCTTTCTGTATAATAACCTTTATTCCTCCCACCTTGGTAAAAATTTATTGCAGACATGATCTAGACACATTCTACCACATTAGCATGTGAAACTAAAACACATCTTGATCAGACAGAATTATTTTTAATTGAATGCTTATGAGCCCACGTTCCCATGAGATTGAATTGGAACAAAATTACTTTCCCACATTTCCATTGTAGCAGTATGTTTAGAGTCTGGGGGTTTTATGTTCATACATAATGTCTGGCACTTAATCAGCATTGGGGAGAGTGTCTTATTCTTTTGTAAATATGTAAATAAGCTATTGTTTGGAGACTAAAAAGAGAAATATTCTGTAGCTTGCCTGAAGAGTTTAGGAGACTGCTAATAAAATGTATCAGACTAAATATAGTTTAATAGTTTATAGCTGAAAGGTGAAAGGATTTATGCTCATGTAAGCCAGTCCTCTGCTTAGACCAAAAAACCTTACTGAGATTTAGCTCCTCTGTAGTATCTACTGAATTTCCTTGGGTGAAGGACATCACCTCTCCAGCAGCTTTGTTAAGTCATTGTCACTGGCAGCATGGAGTGCAATGTGGGTATTCTTTGTGATGCATTATTATCTGCTTTGGTTTCCCAAACAGCATTGCGTGAACTTTGACTAGTGAAGACAACTTAGCAAAATGTGTAATTATTGCCTAAATATATGTCATGGTTTGAGATAGTCCCCAAATCCAATTCCCTAGTCCCATCCCCCCTCCCACATCTCAACCTAATGTGAGATGGGCTTTTCCAGACAAAACACACCAGACTCAAAGTGGGGGAAAGGGAATATATTACAATGACTGTACAAATAAATACCATATCACATTATACACATGATCACAACTATCTCTACCATGACATATAGTATTTACAATGGATCACATCTCTTCTCCCCTCCAAATAAAAGTCCAGGAGGGAAAGAAGGACAGATCCCTTCCAGTCCTTAAGCAGCAGCATCTTCTGAGGCAGCAGTCTGTCTGTCTTCTCCACATGCAGCAGCTGATAGCTGGCTTTCTGCCAGCACTCAACGAGGGAGGTATCAAACTCCCCCGGCCCCATCGCCTCAACCGAGGGGTCTTCCGTGGGCTTCGTAACCCCAGACAAGGTCGTATCACCACGTCATATCACGAAGACACAGGGGGGTCTTCGTGACTGTCTGGTATCTCTTGCAGGGCTTCTGTGCCACTGCCTCTCAGGCTGCCACCGTGGCAGCAGTGCAAGGGGGGGGGGAGCCAAGGTCAACTCCCCCCGCATTCCATCTGGCCGTCCCAGTCCAGCTCCCGGGACGTCTTTTGAGCTTCTTAGCTCCTCTCTCTCTCGTGCTGCATACTCCAAGGCTCCTCTAAAATAGGAGTCCATGTCCCTCTTCTCCAAGAGGGTCTCCAAGGGAGTTTTGGGGAATCTGGTATCAGTCTTACCCCAAACTCTGTCTCTCAGCTGCTGGCTCTCTTTCTCCTGGCTCTGTCTTCCAGGAGTCCTTTCTCTGGTGCTGCATGTTTCTGTTGCTTCTTGGTCTTATCTCTGGCTCTCTGCCACCGTTTCTCTGGTCAGTCCCGGTTGCCGCTCTGCGCTCATGGAGAAAACATTCTCCCGGCATAACTACAGGCACCTAGCCCAGCTTTATGCTGTTCCAGGTCCCTGCAGCCCCCCCAGCCAGGGGCTGGGAGGGGGCCAGAGGGCCCAAGGGGCACAGAACCCCTACCTCGTGGCTCACAACATGGCCACCACTTCTACAACCACCAAAACTACTACTCTTCTCTTCCGGTCTGGTTGTGATATGTTTACATTTCTGCAGGAGCGCCCATTGGGCAGAACTTCAAAACTTCTAGGGGTTTCCACCCCTTGGGGTCTACCACTTCTCTCAGCCTCTGGGGGAAAACAAGGTCCAAACCACGACAATATAGAAAATTATTCACTTAGAAAATAACAAACATATGATACATCTGCCAGTTTTTCAAATTAAAGCACAGATTCTCACCAAAGCTACATTTTGGCTTATGCAAAAGTCCTCTTCATCATGAGCTTTCATTGCAAATGAACTGACTAGCTGTGATTCCAACACTCTTTATGTTTGTATGGAACTAGTGGAAAGTACTGACTGCAGCTAGAATGATCACAGTTGATAATTGTGATTAAGATATTCCAACCAGAATGCCGAAAGATAAGCAACAAAATACATATTTCATTTTTTCCCCTTTAAATAGTGAGGGGTATCTACATCTTGCAATCAATTGAGAACTAAATTTTTAATCCATATACATTGATGTCTAGAGAGAGATCTGGCTGTCTACCTGGAACTGGGTAGTGCCTTAAGTCCTAAAATATTTCAAAGAACTTTGCAAACCTTGAGTAACAAATAATTCACGAGTACCCTGAAAGAATGGTAGAGCAAATAACTTTGTAGATGTCTCTTGGAGACAGAGATATAGGTTATTAAGGGATTCAAATCATGTATATGAACAGTGGTGATGTATGAAATTTTAGCAAAGGACTCTGAAGAACAGAAGCAACAAGAGATTTATGTTGTTAATGTAGGAGACAAGACATTGGCTTTTAAGGTTGGATGCTGTGGCAGGATAGACCCACCCTGATAAGACCTAAAATCCAATAAAGCTATCATACAAGCTATCATGCAAGATCAACTGCTGGAGCCTGGGTGTTGTCGGTGTTAATTATGCTAAAACCATCCTGGTTCACACTCTGCTTTTTGAAGTCTAATTTGACAGATAAGTTGATAGCTGGCATGTAAATGTGTGACTAGCAGTCAATCACTTTATACTATAAAAATACAGTTCCCTCTCATGCAGTCAGGTTCTGACACAACCATTCTTGGGGTGTATGTGTGGAGATTCCTCCCTTGGGCTGAGGACACCCCCAAGGATACTCCTCAAGGTTGAGAGAAAGAGATCTCCCCATGAGATATGGGGTGAGTTAGATCAAATCTCTACTTAATAATTATTTCTTTTTGCTAACTTTAATATAACTGTTCCAATAATTGCTTTGTTACAGTGCACTATACTACTATATGCTATATTACACTCTACTAGGAGATTTATTGTGTAGTAAATAGTTCTGATTAAGATCTTTTGTCTGATCATTTGTATAAAATAAATTATTCATTTTATATAAATATTCTCATTTTGCCAATCATTAAAACCTGCAGGACAAAAGTGGTTCAATCACACCTCTATAATTCCTTAAATTTAAACAATCGACATAATCTGAGGCTAAGATTGGATGCAGCCACACCTAAACTCCTCTCTGAGAAGGGGTTTAGAAAGCAAGGCAGTCCTTTTTTCACCTCATGACTCAACAGCAGAGCTTTTTAATAAATTTTGTCTAAGTCTTCCACTCCCACCCATGATAGATGCAAAGTATCCCACTTCATAAAATATATAAAATTTTATTTCAGTGGTAATTTTTAATCAATAAACCCAAGAATCTATAATGCAGTTGAAAAGGAAAAACAAAAGAAAACCTCACAACATCATTCTTGTAACATCATAGGTGGCTTTCACTTGAAATGCAATTTGGTTAGTTATGCACCTTATTGTGCCTAAGGTGTGTGGCTGAGTAGTCTGCTGATTTGGGGCTGATTTGCGTAAGCATATCTAGTTGCTCTACACATACTGGCTGACTTCTAGGTATTTAATGGTATGTTAGTTTAAAAGCAATGAGTCCAAGAGATAAATCTTGATTTTTTTCATTAAGCCCAGACTGTCTCAAAGCAGATGTTACAATACATGCTGCAGAGATGTTCTGCACAGGAGCCACAGGGTAGAACTGCTTAGTGAAAATACCTGAGAGTTTCCATTTTCCTAATTAGTTTTAAATAAAAAAATCTTCTTTATTTAATATTTGATTAAAAATATAAGTGATTAGAAGCATCATCTGCATGGTTCTCTTTCTGGAGTAGTTCTAGGTGGTGTCTCAGCTGTCCAGCTGTTCAATTTAAATTCGTGATTCTCCAGCAAAGAGGCAGGTGCCACCAGTGATGTGTCATAAGCACATTGCAATGAAGGCAGAGCCCCCAAGCTCCTGAGTCCTGCAGACCTGGCCTGGCTCCCCAGGTGACCGGGGCAGGATGGGAAGGAAAGGAGCTGGATGAAGGGAACAAGGAACACTGTTGACTTGCTTAATGGAGGTGTAGCTGCAAAAGACTTGGAAACTGGCATCCAAATCCATTCATACTGATCTGAATGACCCAAAACATTCCAGATTTGCAGAATTAATAACACTATAAGAACTATTCTGTTATTTTCACTTCCAGCTTCTAATCAGAACATCCAACTACAAGAACTGGGGATGGGGGACATAGTCAGGCTCAAGAGACATAAGGTGTGGGAAGGGGAGAACTTTAGCGACCACCCTAGTAGCAAAAGGAAGCTTAAGAGGGAATACCTCAATCAAGCATAAGCAGCCAAAGACGTAACCACAAGACAGGACTATGGAGCATCCCTTTGCACCCCTACTGGGATATTGGCACAATCAAATGCCTCTGTAAAGTGCCTGTACACCAGCGCATGCAGTATGGGGAACAAACAGGAGTGCAGTCATAGGGCTTTGATCTCATTGGTATTATGGAAACGTGGGGGATTGCTCACATGACTGGAATGTTGTCATGAAGGGCTACTCACTGTTTAGGAGAGACAGACCAGGAAGGTGCAGTGGTGTCATTGCCCTCTATGTGAGGCAACACTTGGAATGTATCAATGTATCTTGACAAGTGAGTCAAGAGCTTGTGGATTAGAATAAAAGGACAGATTAGTAAGGCTGACACTGTTGTGGGTGTGTGCTACAGGCTGCCTGATCAGGAGGAGGAAGTGGATGAGGCCTTCTACAGGCAACTAGAAGCAGCCTCAAAGTCACAGGCCCTGGTTCTTGTGGGGGACTTTAACTACTCAGACATATTCTGGAGAAACTACACGGCAAAGCACAAAAAGTCCAGGATGTTCCTGGAAAGCATTGATGACAACTTCCTGACACAGGTACTGGAGAATCCCACAAGGAATGGTGTGCTGCTCAACCTCATACTAACCAACAAGGAAGGACTTGTTGGAGATGTGAAGGTTTGGGGCAGCCTTGGCTGTAATGACCATGAGGTTGTAGAGTTCGGTGTTGAATGAAGAGGTAGCAGGACAGTGAAAAAGATTACAACCATGGACTTCAGGAGAGCTAACTTTAGCATCTTCAGGGAGCTTCTTGGAAGAATCCCATGGGAACAGGCCCTGCAGGAAAGAGGGGTCCAAGAGAGCTGGTTGATATTCAAGGATCACTTCCTCCAGGCTCAGGAACGATGCATCCCAATGAGCAAGAAATCAGGTAAAGGGAGCAAGACACCTGTGTGGATGAACAAGGAACTCCTGTCAATACTAAAGCATAAGCAAGAAATACATAGGACATGGAAGCAGGGTCAGACCACTTGGAATGAATACAGAGAGGTTGTCAGAGTAAGTAGAAATGAGACAAGGAAGGTCAAGGCCCATATGGAATTAAATCTGGCCAAGAAAGTAAAGGCCATCAAGAAGGGCTTTTTCAAATACATCAATAACCAAAGGAAAACAAAGGATAATGTGAATCTATTACTAAATGGAGGGGGGACCCAGGTAACGGAAGACACAGAGAAGGCAGAGTTACTAAATGCCTTCTTTGCATCGATCTTCACTGATAAGACCAGCCCTCAGGGATCTCTGACCCAGGAGACCAGGGCAAAGGAATGTTGGAAGGAAGACTTTCCCTTGGTCAAGGCGTGTAAAGTAAGATACCCAGGTATCTCCAGAAATGCCAAGGCAGTGGAAAGAATTCAAAAAGTTTAGAAGGCCAGAACACACAAAACTTACAAAATACCTGACGGTGCGGTTTATGCACTGGGCCCCAGGGAGAAAAGGGCAAACCTCTTGTTCACTCCCCAGTTTTATCATCACTGCCCCCCCCAATTCTCCCCAGGCTGCAATGGCCCTGTAGCATTTCTGTAGGTTATCTCTCTCCTCTCACATAGCAGAGAGAGCGGCTGAGAACTTCTCTTACTATGGGGGGGGGGGGGGGGGAAGAAAACATTGAAACTCATTTTGAGAAAGAGTTACCTTTTAGGCAGAAAGCCTTCCTAGCAAAAACAGAGTTCCTAGCTTTCCTGTTACAAATTCTTCTGAAAAGCAAACTACCCCTACAAGGAGGTATGGGTTTCAGAACACGTAGGCAAACTTGACATCCACAAGTCCATGGGCCCTGACAGGATGCACCCATGAGTGGTGAGAGAACTGATGGGCACCATAGCGAGGCTGCTCACGATCATTTTTGAAAGGTTGTGGTGATCAGGAGAGGTGTCTGAGGACTGGAAGAAAGCAAATGTCACCTCGGTCTTCAAAAAGGCCAGAAAGAAGGACCCAGGGAACTACCAGCCAGTCAACCTCACCTCAGTCCCTGGAAAGGTGATGGACAACCTCATTTTGGAGGCCATCTCTACCCATATGGATGTCAAGAAGGTGATCAAGAGTAGTCAGCATGGATTCACTAAAGGTAAGTTATGTTTGACCAACCTGATTGCCTTCTACAGAGAAACAACTATATGGATGGATGAGGGGAGAGCAGAGGATATTGTCTACCTCAACTTCAGCAAGGCTGAACAATAAGGTGGATTGAGAACTGACTGAATGGCTGTCTCAGTTGAACGAGACAGACATGTTTGCTAAGGAGACGAGTTATGAGGAAGACCAAGCTCCTTCCTCTAAGCAATTATAAATTTGAAATTAAGGGAGTCCAGTCAAGGAAATGGGGAGAAAAGAAAAAAAATTACAGTTCTTTATTAAAGAATATATATGTATAGGTAACACAACAAAAGAACAAAAAACCCCAAAACAAACCACAGTCCTGCAACCAAATTCCCACCAAAAGAAACAGTTAAGTACTTTTTACCTTTTGGCACAATTTTAGCCATGACCAGCAGTGGGCGCTGTTGGGCTTGCTTGCAGAGCAGAGGCTGCAGTTGCTCTCCGACAGACAGCAGGGGGCGCTGTTGGATCTCTGGAGGAGTGAGGCTGCAGTTGCTCCCCAATGGTCGGCAGGGGGCGCTGCTGGGCTCTGGCAGCCTGCCTCCTCAGCAAGTTCGCTGATGATACAAAATTGGGAGGAGTGGTCAATAGCCCAGAGTGCTGTGCAGCCCTTCAGAAGGTCCTTGACAGGTTGGAGAGATGTGTAGAGAAGAACCTTCTGAAATTCAACAAGGGCATATGAATGGTCCTGCATCTGGGGAAGAATAACTCCATGTACCAGTACAGGCTGAGGGTTAACCTGTGGAGAAGGACCTGGGGGTCCTGGTGAACAACAAGCTGTCCATGAACCAACAGTGTGCTCTTGTGGCCAAGAAGGCCAACAGAATCCTGGGATGCATTAGGAAGAGCATTGCCAACAGGTTGAGGGAGATGTTCCTGCCCCTCTACTCAGCCCTGGTGAGGCCACATCTGGAGTGCTGTGTCCAGTTCTGGGCTCCCCAGTACAAGAGAGACATGGAGCTCCTGGAGTGGGTCCAGTGGAGGGCTACAAAGATGATTAGGGGACTGGAGCATCTCTTACGAGGAAAGGTTGAGGGATCTGGGCCTGTTCAGCCTCAAAAAGAGACAACTGAGAGGAGACCTTATCAATGTATACAAGTATCTGAAGGGAGGATGTCAAGAGGATGGAGCCAGGCTCTTCTCAGTGGTGCTGAGCAATAGGACAAGAGAAACTGATGGACAGGAAGTTTCACCTGAATATGAGGAAGAACTTCTTTACTGTGTGAGTGACCACACACTGGAACAGATTGCCCAGAGAGGTTGTGGGGTCTCCCTGACCGGAGATATTCAAGAACCATTTGGATGCAATCCTGTGCCATGGGCTCTAGGATGACCCTGCTTGAGCAGGGAGGTTGGACCAGATAACCCCACTGCGGTCCCTTCCAACCTTACCCATTCTACGATTCTGTGATTTCTTCTCACATTTTTGTGTCACCATTCCTTACCACAACCTATTTGACCAAAACATGCAGAGGTGGAAAAAGTAAGGGGTGTGGGTGTGGAAATTAGTCAACTTTCTATTCTAATCCTCCAAATGATTGATTTAAATTGTTTAAGGAGGTTTTGGATCTGCACTCTATAGCAGGATGTAAGGGTTGAGAACTGTGAGCTATTCTTAAGTGGTTTTGTTCTTTTGTATTTGTAGGCTGCATCACCACAACCCTGGACGCTGCCCTTGTTGCCCACACAGAAGCAGGTCTGCAGTGTTTAACAACCTGCTTTGCAGATGCTGCTGAGCTTTTTGGGCTGGAAGTCAGCTTAAAGAAGACAGAAGTTCTCTATCAACCTGCACCTCAGGACGTCTTCCATCATCCCCATATCACCATTGGCGAATCAGAGCTCCAATCAGTCCAGCAGTTTAATTACCTAGGTAGCCTCATCTCCTCGGATGGTAAGATTGACGGAGAGATAGACAACAGGTTAGCAAAGGCATATAGTGCTTTTGGAAGACTCCATAGAAGAGTGTGGCGAAATAAACACTTGAAGAAAAGTACAAAGATCAGTGTTTACAGAGCCATTGTGGCATGGATCCGAATCATGGGTCATCTACCACCACCTGAGACTCTTAGAATGCTTCCATCAACGCTGTCTCCGCACAATCCTAAACATTCACTGGTCAGATTATGTGACTAATACGTCTGTTCTAGAACAAACAGCAGTCACGAGTATTGAGGCCATGTTGCTGAGAACACAGCTGCGTTGGGCAGGACACATCTCAAGGATGAAGGACTACCGCCTCCCTAAGATCGTGCTTTATGGTGAACTTGCCACCAACTGCCGCAAGAGAGGAGCCCCGAAGAGAAGATACAAGGACTCCCTGAAACAACATCTCAGCCTTGGCCATATTGATCAACATAACTGGTCTACTCTGGCCTCCAATCAGGAGGTCTGGAGACACACTTATCTTTAACGTTGCTACTTCTTTTGAGAAAGCATGCAGGATCACTCTTGAGGAGAAAAGACAACACAGAAAGAATCATGTCTTGCAGAATATACCACTTAAGGAGTCCTTCTGCTGTGCCTTTTGCAACTGGACTTGTCTATCTCGTATTGACCTTTTTAGCCACCAGCGCGCTTGTAATAAATGTGGGTAGAGCCCTTCCAAATCTTCATTCGCGAAGCCTAGCCATGATTTGTAGGCTGAACTTGTGAGAAAACATTGATGAGAGTTCTCCCACTGCACTAGCCACAGATCAGAAAAAGCCGTAGGAGAGAAAAATAAGCACAACCACAATTGGTTTCCAAAGATGACTAATCCTGCAACCCCAGTGTAATCTCCAGGACAGAGATTAGCTTTGGTTTTTCTTCTTAATGCTGGAAAAGTTTTCTGGGGCACCAGACTAGCTGAAAACTAGTTCAGTACATGTACACTAATGAAAGAAGATTTTAAAGTTCCCATTTAATGTTCTCACCTCACATGGTTGGTTACTTTAAATATATCTAGGTCCATAATGTGCAGTATCACATCTCATCTATGTTCCTTATTTGTTATCAGAACATTTTATGAAAAAGGAAAGTCCAGATTTTTAGGTAGGATAAAATAAGGTACCTCTAAGGGAAGTGACCTGTCAGGAATAGTGTGATAGGGTTTTTGACTTCCAGATTTTGAAAATTCAACCCTTGTAAGCTTGAATAGATTGAAGTCCAGCTTAGTGGGATTCCACTGAGAAGTGAGCCTCAGAAGAACCTCTACTCAACGGACTGTTAGACACCACTGAAGTTCTTTTTACTTGTTCAGTAGTGCATGGTCCTGCAAAGAGCTGTGCTTTCTTAAATTTGAAGTTTTACTGTGGACTCTGCTGTGATTGCTCCTCAATTTGGCAGGATAGTTGAAAGAGAATTCAATGTAAATATTTTACTTTTCACTACAGTGCAAAAATGTGCAAGTCCTTGCTTTCAATGTGGTTTTCACCCAGCAGAAATTAAAAATTAATTATTATAAAAAAACCCTAATAAATAAAATCAGATCTTTCTGATGCTGCATTCTTCTAATTAGTCACCAACCTATCCTCTTGCTACTAGAGACTTTTACCTTAAAATGTATTTTCTGTATTTCCCAAAGCACTTTGTGGTACAATTGTGGCTTTGCTGGTTTCTACGTTGACTTGGTGTTCATTTTCATCAGGCAGCGTTCCTTGCATTTTGTTGTTTGTTGCAACTGTGCTCAATGTTTAGCCACGCTCATGGTGATTTCAGGCAGTCACCAAGTGGCTGAGGTTGGGACACATCTCTCAAGATCATCAGGTCCAAGCCCCTTCCCAAGGCAGGGTCACCCAAAGCCAGTTGCTCAAGGCTACGTCCAATTGATTTTTAATATTTCCAAGGATGGCGACTTCACAAACTCTCTAGGTAACTTGTTGGCATTTTTTCTTATGGTTAAATGCAATTTCCTGTATTTCAATTTGCCCATTTCCTCTTATCCTTTTTGTGATCACCCCTGAGTCTGGCTCTACATCTTCCCATCAAATATTTGTACACACTGAGATCCCCTTGAGCCTTTTCTTCCCTAGGTTAATCAGTCCTAGGTCTCTCAGCCTATCTTTACATGTCAGACACTCCAATCACTTAAACATCTTTGTGGCTCCTGGCTAGACTCGCTCCAGTATGTGTATGTCTGCTACTGGGGAGCTCAGCCCTCCAGATGAGGCTGCCC
Organism: Pseudopipra pipra; assembly: GCF_036250125.1. Lineage (NCBI taxonomy): Eukaryota > Metazoa > Chordata > Aves > Passeriformes > Pipridae > Pseudopipra > Pseudopipra pipra. Next base: position 61,435,417 of record NC_087580.1, on the reverse strand, counting down.
CAGTGCTGAGCAGAGAGGAAGGATCATCTCCCTTGATGGGTTGGTAGCATGGTTTAAGAATGGTATTCCCCAATTTAGTATTCCCACTGAAACATGCCAAACCACATCCTGCTGGCTCACACTCCACCACTCCCTCCAATTGGCTGGAAAGGAGAATTGAAGGCACAAAAGGTAAAGATCACAGGTTGAGATAAGAACAATTTACTGGAAACAGCAATGAAAAAAGACAACAAACAGTAACAGTAACAATTACTAATGACAAAGTGTACATCTCAAATGTTGGACCATGATGGGCCATGATTGATGCTGGTACAATAGGCAGTTGCAACTGTCTTCAGAGATGTCGGAGGCTTGTGGCATGGCCCGTGACACTCCACTGTAAAACTCCCCACCCTGGGAAGGTACAAGGCATTCCCACCTGAACTGGAAGTGTATAATAACTCATAACTTCTTTGAGTTTGGTGGGGGGTTTCCCCCAGCCCCAATGGATCAAGATCACCACTTCAATTAAGAGACACGGAAACTGCAACTACCAAGTTTCATCGCTGGATACCGTGGGTGGTGACTATATATATCTTTCCACTTTTATTCTTTCTTTCCCTTTCTTTCCCTTATGCATTTCTTTAAGTGTTATCTTTATGTTCTAATGATTGCTATATTGCTATAGATGATATTGCTATAGATGCCTTAATATTGCTATGCTTTAATAATAGTGCTATATTGCTATGCTTTAATATTGCTGTGCTTTAATAGTGTCATATTACTATGCTCTAATGTTGCTTTATTGCTATAGATTCTTTAATATTGCTGTATTGCTATAGAATGATAATGTCCAAAATGGCAACACACCTGTTTACCTTTTGAAACAAAATTGTTCCAAAATAAGCCCTACATATATATGTTTACAAACACCAATTATTCAGTGTCGTTTCACTCTATTTATTAATAAGACCCTGGGTTACCCTCCCCTCTCTGGGGTGGGTTGCAACACCTGGTAAAACACGAACCAACCAGAAGAGAACTCCCTTCCTCCTGCCTCCGCAATGACAGTGAGGTGGTATAGAATAATTACCCCTCCTGGCTACTGCAAAAATTAACCCTGTCCTGGCCAGAACCAGAACAGCACTCTGCCTAATGCAGCCCATGGTGCTGTTGGCTTTCTTTGCCCTGAGGGTACATTGCTGGTGTACATTCAACTTGGTGTCCACCAGGACCCTTAAGTCCCTTTCTGCAAAGCCGCTATGTGATTGGCCCTCAGCAGGGTCGGTAAAATTCATGTTTGCACAACTGTGCTGGTTTCAGTTAGGGTAGAGTTAATTTTCTTCACAGTGGCTAGTACAGGGCTACTAGCCACTGTAAAGAAAATTAACTCTACTCCAGCTGAAACCAGCACAACGCCTTTGGTTGTCATCTGGATAAACTGAAATTAACAAAGATATTTTTATGTGCCTAGAAAGCCTTGTTCTGTCTCTTTTGAATAACTCATTGAAATACAGTTTGTATTTGGTTCCATCCTCAAGCTTTTTCATTCATTTCCCAAGGTGGAGGGGAATTAACATCGCAAACCATGAGGGTTGTATTTGCTTGTTGTACAGTATAGAATAGAAAACTGTTGGTGTTTGCTTTTATCATCATACTAATTCAGTTCTTGGAAGTGCTTGCTTTGGGAAAAACAGTGAATTACCTGCAACATCACAGAAATTTGTCTTTTCAAAAAGTACATTTTGGGGAGGGCATTTTGGGGGGAATTCATGAGGATTTTTGGATTGATAGAGGTAGAAAGAATTACACAGGGGAATAAGATGTATAAAACTGAGTGGAAGGTAAAGTGCAAAAGAACAACTCCTTTCCTCTGTGGGAATGAGGCTATTTTCCAAATAAATTGAAGACAATGTAAATTTAATTACTGTGCATATTGAGGGACTGGAACTTAAAAACTATCATGTTTTTAAGATGGAAAATATTGCATAACTGCAAGAATGCTGAAATGAATCATTAAATCGAATCTGTATCAGTGTTCCCACTAATCCTAAGACTTGAGTGTGCTTGTCTGAAGGCAATAAAATAATCTTTCTTCAGAATGTCAAGTTCAGTAGTGAGTAAGGTAATTCAGGATGACAGTGTATGTGGGAAATAACGACCTTTTTCCTACTGAAAAGTAATGAAAAAGAATTTTAAAATGTTACCTCAAATAAAATCTACTTTCTTTTACATAAGGGCTCTTCATGTCCATGCATTTCTAAATCATACTGGTAATGTCTGTAACACCTTTTTAACTGAAGTATAAAAATTAAAACCCCTGACAGACAGACTACAGTGAAGAAACATGATTACATTTTAGCTCTGTCAAGGTTGGATTACAAAGCATGGGTAAAATGATATTTTTGCTAAATATGGAAAGTATTTTTTTAAAAGATGAAGGGATGGTCTGATATGGTTTGAAGCTGGCTCCCTGCCAAGTCTCCAAACCTTACCACAAGAAGTCGTCCCCCCCCAAACCTTAGGGAGAAGAGGGAAAAAACAACCAAGGAAACCAAAACGAGAGAGAGACAGCTAAAGCAATATATATAAATAGATTTACACTTATGTTACAGTTATATACAATTGAAATATATATATAATTTCACAAGGGAAGGGGGAAGGGAAAAGGAACAAAACCAAAATAAAATATATATATATCCTGATTAGTAGCCCAATATCTAGCAACTAAAAGAATTGGCAAAAGACTATCTTACTACTCTCCTTGGGACAACGGAAAGTCACGCTGGAACGATCACCGGCAACCTCTGTCTCCCAAGGTCGACAAGGTCTTACCAGGCCTTGCTCCCCAACATGACAGACTCAACAGCAGGGAACCTGCACCTCCAAGCCGCCAGAAGGAAAGAGAGCGAAGGCCTTTCCTCCTTTCTTCTTATAACCTGGCTTATGTAAAAATCGTAGGGAATACTGGGTAAATCTGGGCCCTTCCTTGGTTACAAACTGGTCACCAAGGAAGGCCTAGACCAAACTACCACACGGTCAAACCCAGAGCTCCTTCAGTATGTTGACAAGCCTTTTCCTGCTGTGAGCTGCAGTGATTTTGATTGCACATGTTTGTTGTTTGGGATAGCAGTGCTGGTGATGGAGACAAAAGCTGAGTGAATTCAGTACTCCAGACATTTTTCCTTCCTTAAAGGCTTCCAGATGATCTGTTCCAAAACATGCTTCAAATGGCTTCAAACTGACAGAGGGCAGGTTTAGATTAGATATTGGGAAGAAAATCTTGTCTGTGAGGGTGGTGAGGCACTGGCACAGGTTGCCCAGAGAAGCGTGGCTGCCCCATCCCTGGCAGTGTTCAAGGCCAGGTTGGATGTGGCTTTGAGCAACCTGGCCTAGTGGAAGGTGTCCCTGCCCATGGCAGGGGATTGGAACTAGATGGTCTTTAAGGTTCCTTTCAACCCAAACCATTCTATGTTTATATGATATTATTTCCAAGCTTCAAAGGAGAATGCAATTAATGATTTTTTTAACCATACCAGGGTGCCAAAAAGCCAAACCTGCACCAAACCTATGGGGTTGTAGTAAGGATGGGGTGCAGGGACATGCAATACCAGCAGTGAGGATTCTCAGTGACAGAAGCACAGTTCGAGACTCATTTCTTTTCAGCAAAGACTCCCAGGTGAACTGCACAGACAGACATGCTCTGGACCTGAGGATCCCACCGAGGGAGTGAGGGGAGCTTTTCTAACCGGTAAGACCTCAAAACTAGAGCAGAGAGAGGAGGTGCCTCAGTTGCCTGCTCCTGAGCAGGAAGTAGTGGAGCCATGATTCAGTGTGGGTGGCACCAACAGGGACAGTGCCCACCCCCACCCATACAAAAGCCACCCCCAGGGAGTGCAGGTGGGTAGGGTGTGGTATGTTAGTCAGGGCATGGCAGTTCCGAGGAAGGGCACGTTAGGGAGGGCGCTGAAGTTCTGCCAGCTCAAGCAGTAATCTCAGTTGGTAGTCATCACCCTCGCTGAAGGAGCTCAGGCACAGTTTCTACTCTGCCAAAAGTCACATCCTCTGCATGCACCAGAAAGGATGTGGTGACCCACACAGAGATCACAAGAAAGCATGGAGCTGTCCAGGTCTCAGGCTGCAGAGAGTGCTGGAGCCTGGTGCTGCTCTCATAGGGCAGCAGAGAAGACAGTTGTGTGAGATGTGACCAAGTGGGCAATCTGCTCAGCCTAGTGGTAGAGCTGAAGGAGGAAGTAGAAAGGCTAAGAAGTATTAGGGACTCTGAGGAGGAGACTGATAGGTGGAGCTGCACTCTACCATCCCTTAGGCAAACGCACCCACTCTCCACATCACAAGAAGCAATGGATCCCCTACCCTCTCACCATCAGACAGAAGGAGGGTAGCTTAGAGACAGGGGGGAATGGAAACAGGTTTCTGCTTGGGGTGGCAGGTGAATTCCCTCCCAACCTACCTCACCTTCCCAGGTGCCCTTATACAATAGGTATGAGGCTATGGAACTTGAGGACCAGGGAAATGAGAATGTGGATGAAGGTCCATCCAGGTTTGAGGGGTTTCCTAGGGAAGGACAGCCTCACATCATGACCTCCTCGGTTAAGAAAAAAAGAAGAGTGGTAGTCAATGGCTACTCCCTTCCAAGAGGAACGGAGGGCCTGATATGATGACCAGACCCAACCCATAAGGAAGTGCTGGCTCCCTGGGGCCTGGGTAAGGGACATCACCAAGAAACTTCCCAGTCTGGTATGGACAACTGATTATTTTCTGCTACTGGTTTTCCAGGTGGGCAGTGATGAAGTCCCAACAAGAAGGCTGCAATCAAGAGAGACCTCAGGGCCTTGGGACAACTGGTTGGGGGATCTGGAGCAAAAGTAGTGTTCTCTTCTGTCCTGCCAGTTGCAGGGAATGATGGGGCAGGAAACAGGAAAATCATGCAGATGAATACCTGGCTTCAAGACTGGTGTTACCATCAGAATTTGTGGGGTTTTGATCATGGGTTGATTTAGCCTGCTGGCAACAGATGGAGTCCACCTATCTCAAAGGGAAAAAAGGATCTTGGCTCATGAGTTAGCAGGACTCATTGAGAGAGCTTTAAACTAGCTTCGAAGTGGGACAGGGTAAAGTCAGACTTGAGAGATAAGCCTGGGGGTGGCACACCACAGGGACAATGTCCTAGCAAGGTCTTTTGATCTGCTGTCTCAATTGAGGTAGGGGATCCACATGGCAGCAAGGATGCAAGGATTACTAATGTGTTAAAAATGTGTTCCAGGCCCAGAGAGTTGTGGTGAATGGAGCTAAATCCAGTTGGCAACCAGTCACTAGTGATGTTCCCCAGTGCTTAGTTTTGGGACCAGTCCTGTTTAACATCTTTATTGATGATCTGGACACGGGGATTGAGTGCACCCTCAGTAAATTTGCAGGTGACACTAAGTTGGGTGGGGGTGTTGATCTACTTGAGGGTAGGAAGGTTCTATAAAGAGACTTGATCAATGGGCTAAGGACAACTGCATGAGGCTCAATAAGGTGAAGTGCCAGGTCCTGCACTTGGGTTGCAGCAATCCCATGCAACAATATAGGCTTTGGGAGGATTGGCCTGAGAGCTGTTCAGCAGAAAAGGACCTGGGGGTGCTGCTTGACAGCAGCTGAACATGAGCCAGCAGTGTGCCCAGGTGGCCAAGAAGGCCAATGGCATCTTGGCCTGTATCAAGAATAATGTAGCCAGCAGGACTAGGGAAGTGATCATCCCCCTGTACTTAGCACTGGTGAGGCCGCACCTTGAGTATTGAGTTCAGTTTTGGACCTCTCACTTCAGAATGAACTTTGAGGTGCTGGAGTGTGTCCAATGAAGGGCAACAAGGCTCAGGAAAGGTTTAGAAACCATGTCTTATGAGGAGCAGCTGAGGGAGCTGGGTTTGTTTAGTCTAGAGAAGGGGAGGCTCAGGAGGGACCTCATGGCTTTCTACAACTACCTGAAAGGAGGTTGTAGTGGGGTGGGGGCTGGTCTCTTCTGCCATGCCTATAGTGAGAGGACAAGAGGAAATGTCCTTGAGACAGGGAAGATTCAGATTAGATATTAGAAAAAAGTTTTTCACTGTAAGGGTAGTCAGTCATTGGAATAGATTGCCCAGGGAGGTGGTGGAGTCACCATCCCTGGAGATGTTTGAGGCATCTGGGTGATATGGTTTAGGGGTTACAGTGGTAGTGCTGGGTTGACGGTTGGACTTTATGATCTTGTAGGTTTCATCCAACCTTGATGATTCTATGATTCTAAATCCTGGAAGTACCTGAGAATGGTCAAACAGAAATTAGGGCTTCTCCCTGCAAAAAGGCAGCAGGGTCATTAGCCCAACTGAAGTGCATCTACACCAATGCACTCAGCATGGGCAAAAAACAGGAGGAGCTGGGAGCCATGGTGCATCAGGAAAACTATGACATAGCAGCCATCACAGAGACATGGTGGGATGACTCGCACAACTGGAATGCTGCAATGGATGGCTATAAACTCTTCAGAAGAGATAGACAAGGAAAGAGACACAGTGGGGTAGCCCTGTATGTTAGGGAGTGTAAAGTAAGATACATAGGTATCCCCAGAAATGCCAAGGCAGTGGAAAGAATTTAAAAGTTTATTTAGAAGTCCAGAACACGAGAAACTTACAAATGCCTCACAGTGCTATTGAAGCACTGGGCCCCAGGGAGAAAAGGCAAGTTCCCGCCCTCTCCAGGACCTTTAGTATCCTCTCTGTTTCTCCCCTGACTTCCCAAGGCCTCTGTACATGTCTGTTAGGGTTATCTCTCTCTGGCATAGCAGAGAGAGAGATAACATAGTGTATTAGGGAGGGGTTCAAACATACTGAAACTGGAAAACCAAGACACCGTTAAAAGCTTAACAAAAACCCAATATTTATTACCAAGAGGTGGCCAACAAAATGAACAAACCCAAAAGGGAGGAAGGAGGAGAGAAATAAGCCCCCAGCACGACCTCCCCAGTTACCCAGCTGTTGCCCATAAAGTTATCTTACCGACCTAGCATGCCTATAATTACCCATAGCAGAAACTGCATCCTTGGAGAGTCAGTAAGTTCACAAACTGGCAGGCGTCCCCGCCAAAAGGCAACGTTGTCCTTGGTGTGAAGTTAGCTCCCCGCTCGGAAAACTTGTCTGCTTTTATACAATCCATTGAGCACCTCTGCCCGGGGAGGTGTGTCCAGTACTGCCCTGCCAGAGGTTCCCAATCCCGCCCTCTTGGTTATGTAAGTGCATCTCTTCTGCACATGCGTGAGAACTTAGGAAATCCCCTGATGCATGCGCAGTATGCTTTGAGGGTCTTTTCCTAATTGAGTAGGGAGTTGAGCCTTCCTCCCTCATCATCACTTTCTCCTCCGAATGCCCTTGGCGGACAACTAGCCAATCACAGAAAACCAATTAAAACAGTTTACACAGAAGTTCTCCCTCCAAGGACGAAATCACTGTTTTATCAGTGAACTTGGCATGGAGAATATAAACTACTGCAGGTGGCTGGGGCCAAACACAGACCAAAAGTATTAGCATAAATTCACCCTAGTACACATAGCTCTCTCTGAAACCCCCTCTGGACTGCAAAGGGGGAAAAAAAACAGAAGGCACTTTGCAGGCTTCCTAAGAGAAAACACGTTTCTAGCTTTCCCATTACAAATTCTTCTGAAAGCACAACTGTTCCTACAGGGAGTGTCTCAATTGACTGAAGCTTGATGATGGTGCCAATAGAACTGAGTGTTTATGGGTGAGAATCAGGGGGCCAACAAGGCAGATAACCTGGTGGGAGTTTGTTATTAGACCACTCAAACAGGATGAAGAGGCAGGCAAAATATTCTATAAGCAGCTGGGAGAAGTCTCATGATCGCCGGCCCTTGTTCTCATTGAGGACTTCAACCTACCAGATGTCTGTTGGAAATACAACACAGCAGAGAGAAATCAGTCCAGGAGGTTACTGGAGTGTGTGGAAGATAACTTCCTGGCACAGCTGGTGAGCGAGCCTACCAGGGCAATGCCCCAGCTGAACTTGCTGTTTGTGAACAGAGAAAGACTGGTGGGTAATGTGATGGTCAAAGGCTGTCTTGGGCACAATGATCACAAAATGATAGAGTTTTCAGTTCTCAGAGAACTAAGGAGGGGGGTCAGCAGAACTGCCACCTTGGACTTCCGGAGGGCAGACTTTGGCCTGTTTAGGAGATTGGTTGAGAGAGTCTCTTGGAAGGCAGTCTGGAAAGGACAAAAGGGGTCCTGGAAGGCTGGATGTGCTTTAAGGAAATCTTAAAGGTACACGAGCAGGACATCCCCATGTGCTGAAAGATGAGCTGGTGGGGAAGACGACTGGCCTGGCTGAACAGAGAGCTTTGGTTGGAACTTGGAGAAGAAAAGAGAATTTATCACCTCTGGAAAAAGGGACAGGCAGCTCAGGAGGACTACAAGGATGTTGTGAGGTCATGCAGGAAGAAAATTAGGTCTAAAGCCCAGCTAGAACCTAATCTGGCGACTGCCATAAAAGACAACAAAGTGTTCCTACAAATACACCAGCAACAAAGGGAGGGTCAAGGAGAATCTCCATCCTTTGGTGGATGTGGGGGGGAAACACAGTGACAAAGGATGATGTCACATGAAAGGTAGGGTAAGGGGAAATTTACCTGACTCTTAAAAATTATATCTGCTTGTTAGTGCTCCTGGGAGATTGAAACTCTTTAATGTTAGATTAGTCTGTCACTTTCCCTAATTAGAAGGGAACTTCACTGAACCGATACACAAGATCAGAGGATACTCGACTGCCCAGTTCCGGGGGCTGCGCTAACAGCATGGGGACCTCCCAGCAGGTACTCCTATGTGTTTATTCTGTTGCCGGCAAAACTATTAGCACCTTATTAAAAGGACTTACTCTAACAGTTACAGAATAATGCAGTTTATTAATACAAATTGTGACAAGCTAATAAAGGTTCGTAGTCATCAGTGATTGGGTCTGTCTACAAAACACGCTTAAAATAAAGTAATAATACCACAAAACAAGCACAAATACAAACTTTAAAGCAAAGCAACCTACTACCACATTATGAAGCGAAAGCAAACTCTAGTTCCTTAAAACCAAGTAATTAGCGCGCACAACTTTAAATTTCTCATCCAATAAGCGTCCTTAAAGAGGGAAAGGAAGACGGGTTCAGCCTGTCGGCTGATCCAGCAGTTTCAATTGAAATCTTCCTTCGATCTTTTCCCCATCTCAACCTCCTCTTTATACTTTTCTTGGAGTTTGCATGACTGTAGTCACAATCACTAAATCTGGATCTATTCCTTCTTGATGGATACATGACAGAGGTCAAAAGATTACCACATTCCCTTCCTGCAGAATGTTGTGAAAAAAAGCTGCAATACCTTCACATCGCCCCGTCCTTCGGTTCATTTATTATGCTTCGGGAACTTTGTGAGGCAACATGACTTTTATCTGGGCAATGGTAGCTGGAGTCTTTTCTGATCATCAGGAAGTGGCAGCTGGTCTTTCCTCTGTAATTCTTATTCTATTTTAACTTTTGACTTTATCCATTACTCCACATATGAGGGAAAGGCTGAGGTACTTAATGCCTTTTTTGCCTCAGTCTTTAATAGCAAGACCAGTTGTCCCCAAGGTACTCAGCCCCCTGAACTGGAAGACAGAAACAGGGAGCAGAATGAAGCCCCCATGATCCAGGAGGGAATGGCCAATGACCTGCTATGCAACTTAGACCCACACAAATCCATGGGGCCAGATGGGATCCACCCAAGAGTACTAGGGCAGATGGCAGAAGTGTTCAACAAGCCACTTTGAATCATTTACCTGCAGTCCTAGTAAACCGGGGAGGTCCCAGGTGACTGGAAGCTGGCAAATGTGATACCCATCTATAAGAAGGGCCAGAAGGAGGATCCAGGGAACTACAGGCCTATCAGCCTGACCTCAGTGCCGGGGAAGGTCATGGAGCAGATCATTTTGAGCACCATCATGTGACATGTACAGGACAACCAGGGAATCAGGCCCAGCCAGCATGGGTTTATGAAAGACAGGTCCTACTTGACTAACCTGATCTCCTTCTATGACAGGGTGACCTACTTAGTGGATGAGGGAGAGGTTGTGGATGTTGTCTACCTAGACTTTAGCAAAGCCTTTGACACTGTTTGTCACACATTTTCCTGGAGAAAATTACTTCCTCTGTTGTGGACAGATATACTCTTCGCTGGGTAAAAACTGGCTGGATGGCCGGGCCCAGAGAGTGGTGGTGAATGGTGCTACATCCAGTTGTTGGACAGTTACAAGTGGTGTTCCCCAGGTCTCAGTACTGGGGCCAGTCCTGTTTAACATCTTCATCAATGACCTGGACGAGGGGATTGAGTGCACCCTCAGCAAGTTCGCAGATGACACAAGTTGGGTAGGAGTGTTGATCTGCTTGAGGGTAGGAAGGCTCTACAGAGGGATCTGGACAGGCTGAATTGATGGGCTAAGGCCAAATGTATGAGGTGCAACAAGGCCAAGTTGCATCACAACTCCATGCAGCGCTACAGACTTGCAGAACAGTGGCAGAAAAGGACCTGGGGGTGCTGCTTGACAGCGGCTGAACATGAGCCAGCAGTGTGCCCAGGTGGCCAAGAAGGTCAATGGCCTCCTGGCTTGTATCAGCAATATTGTGTCTAGCAGGATTAGGGCAGAGATCGTTCCCCTGTACTTGGCACTGGTGAGGCTGCATCCCAAATACTGTATTCAGTTTTGGGCCCCTCACAACAAGAAAGACATTGAGGTGCTGGAGCATGTCCAAAGAACTGCAACGAAACTAGTGAAGGGTCTAGAGCACAAGTCTTATGAGGAGCAGCTGAGGGAGCTGGGGTTGTTTAGACTGGAGAAAAGGAGGCTGAGGGGAGACATCGCTGTCTACAACTACCTGAAAGGAGACTGTATTGAGATGAGTGTCAATCTCTTCTCCCAGATGTAGCAGGGAGAAAATGCCGAAACTGAAACCAGTACACTGTTGAAAGCTCAACAAAACAATATTTATCACAAAGAAGTAGCCAACAAAATGAGAAGCCGAGAGACAGGAAGGAGAAGGGAAATAAGCCCCCAAGACAACACCCCCCACTCGCTCAGGCGTTATTTATGAGGTTGTCTTCTTACCAACCGCAGAACGCCTAGAATTACCCATAGCAGAAGCTGCATCCCCGGAGCATCGGCAGGCTCACAAGATGGCGGGCATCCCTGCCAAAGCAATGTTGTCCTTCATGTGAAGCTTGAGTCCTGCTCCCAGCAAGAGCTATCTGCTTTTTATACAATTAACCTATGACATCTACCTGGGCAGGTGTGGCCAGCACCACCCAGCTAGAGGCCTTCGGTCCCTCCCCCCATTATGTAAGTGGTACTCCTGCACCTGTGCGCTACACCTTGGGGGTCTTCTCTAAATGAGTCTGGGGGCTTACTTCATCCTCCTCCTCTTCACTTTCTCGTTCAAATGTCCTTGGAGGGCCGTCGGTCAATAGTGAGGCCCCAATTAATTTCAGTTTATACAAGATGCTTCCTTCAAGAACAAAGTTCTTATTTATCAGTGCTTGTTTTCTCATAATTTGGCAGGAAAAAAACAGACTCTCACAGGCGGCTGGGCCAAACAAAAACCAAAGGTAGCAGTGTCTAATTAAGCATGAATACACCAGGTAACAAGGTACAGAATGAGAGGAAATGGCCTCAAGTTGCACCAGGGGAGGTTTAGATTAGATATTAGGAAAGATTTCTTCACAGAAAGGGTTGTGAAGCACTGGAAGCAGCTGCCTAGGGTAGTGGTGGAGTCATCATCCCTGGAATTGTTCAAGTAACATGTGGATATGGCACTTGAGGACATGGTTTAATGGTACACATGCTGGTGGTGCTAGGTTGACAGTTGAACTTGGTGATCTTAACAGTTGAACTTGGTGATCCTGATAGGATTTGTGGCCCTGTGGGAGATCCACGCTGGAGCAGCCTGTGCCTGAAGGACTGCACCCCATGGAAAAGAACCCACATTGGAGCAGTTCGTGGAGAACTGTTGCCCGTGGGAGGGACCCCACACTGGAGTGGAGGAAGGACTCCTCTCCCTGAGCAGCAGCAATTACCTCTAAAGAACTGACCGTAACCTCCATTCCCTTTCTTCCTGCATCACAGGGTCAGAGGAGGTAGAGCTCGGGAAGGAGGGTGGGGGGGGAGGTGTTTTTAAGGATTTATTTTACTTCTCATTATCCTGCTCTGATTTTGATTGGTAATAAATTCAATTCATATCCCCAAATTCAGTCTGTTTTCCCCGTGACAATAATTGGTGAGTGATCTCTCCTGGTCCTTGCCTCAACTCATGAACCTTTCACTATATTTTCTCTCCCCTGTCCACTTGTGGAAGGGAGTGATAGAGTGGCTTTCGTGGATACCTGACATCCAGCCAGGGTCAACCCATTACAGCAACACACATATCCAGTGATCTTCTGCATACAAAACGAGTCTGTTAACCCCTTGCTATAGGTTATGAATCTGAGAGGTGAATTTTTCTTTCCCTGCTTCACTGTAAGAAAAACGGAGTTGGAATGGGAGGGGGGAAGGGGAGGTCATTAGCTTTACAAAAGATATAGCCAGCCGAGCTACATTCCTAGCTAATGACCCATTCAAAGGCTGGAGTGAGGGGGGGAAGGTTTTGGAGATTTTTGGAGAGCTGACCACCCAGATAGAGGACAGGTCAGACAGCAGAGCTTGCTCTCTCGACGGAGACGGGGGTCTGATTGCAGGCATTTGAGGAGAAGGACTGGGGATCTGACTTTTTGGCTTCTCATCCTAGTCAACTCTGACTACTGGCCTCAACTTGCATGCGAGCTGTCTCTTGCCTCCAGCCCGGATCTACTGTGTTTCATCGGAGAGTTGTGTGCCCACGGGAGAGAAGGGAGGAGTTTTGAGACCCCGTCATCTGAGACAACAGTGAGTCCCGTGGGAGTGAACTGCTTCCCTTCCCTTTTTTCCTCCCATTGAGGGAAGGGTCCCCCATTTTCTTTGCGGCTTCTCCTGCAATTCGAGACCACCCCCCCCAGACCCCCTCCCCGCATGGTGACCGCCAGAGCGATCCAACAGCACCCCCTGCAGGCCATGATTAGGACTGCGCTAAAGGACAGAGAAGTATTCATTCAGACTTTTTTTTTCTAGGACTACTGTCTAGGTTTTTTTTGTGTTCTGTTACTGTTTTTGCCAACATACATAATCTTTTAATAAAGGGTTTTTATTTCTTCTGTTTTTTTCCACACTTCCTTGATTAAAGCCTCTTAATTTTGAATTTACAATTGCTGAGAGAGAGGAGTTTGGTCTATCTCATAACTCATCCTCTTTAGCAAACATTCCAGTCTCTTCAGACTGAGACACCCCTAAAGTGGATCCAGATTCTTTTCTGTCAGACTGAGTACTGAGTGACACAGTAGTTTTCGTTATAAATGTAGCAATGACCCAAATATGTATAAATATGCATGCCCAGTGTGTTTGAGCAAATCCATGCTAAATAAAAGCTGCTCAGATGATAAGGATTTGGACCTTAGGCTGCATGGCAGTGATATCTCTTTAATTTTCATGTTGTTGTTTCATTGTTCAGAGTCTGTCTTTGGGTGTTTGGGTGGGAGTTCTACTCAGGCTACTTTCTCCAGTAATTTCCTCTGATTCTCACCCACAGAGTTTTGTTCTCATTCAGGACAAATGTCATCTTTCAGGAGCTATGAAACATTTACCCTTTTGAATTGAGAGCAAGTGGATGAAATGGAAATATTGTGGATTTTGCCCTTTCAATATTCTTATAAAGTATTAACAGGACAAACACCGTGATCATTGAAAGGAATTACATTCATGCCTTGAAACACCTAAGGCAGATTAGGGGTTATTTAGCTCAGAATAAACCTTGGAATTATTCTGAGCTTTACAAACATATTCTCTTTATAGTGGATTGCATACATTTTCCTTCCATAGCTTTCAGCCTTCTGGAATTTAGTTCCCCACTTGCCACTGTAGAGGACCAGACCTAAGCATGTTTTGTCTCAAACATTCTGAGTATTGCTACAGGAAAGATGTGATCAGAAGAGAGCGTCCTGAGGAGGTGGGGCAGTTCTGAGCCAACTTCCTGCTCCACCTTGAGACTCCTGCTCAGTCGTGTGTGTCCCTTCCCGTGTGTTGTCTCCCCCCCCCCCGCCCTGGTCCTGGCCCCGGCCCCATACCCCCAACTCACTTCCTGGAGGAGGGCTCAAAGGGCTGACTGTGCATGTGTGAACAAAATGCACGAGAAGTCTAATTTACATGAGACGTGCACCAGGTTAACTATAAAAGGAAGCAGATCAAGTCTCCTCTCTTTCACTTTGTCTCAGCGCTGGACCATCAATGTGGCAGAACCAATGCAGGACTGGTGATAGTCTTTGTTTTCTTCCCTTGCTTTGCCTGGGCAAAGCACAGCTATCATATTATATTCCATACTCTGCACTGAGGTTTATTATGGGAGCGGGGAGCTTGTGAAGGTGTGTTGTGGTTTATGAGTCAGCACCTTTTAAGTACTGGTGTGTTGTGGCTTGTTAGCCAGCACCTTGGAGTAACAATGTACTGTGGCTTGTTAGCCTCCACTCCTGTGGAAGTGTACTGTACAAATTTAAGGGCTTGTTAGCCAACACCTTTTGAGTCTAAACAGTGGGTTGGTTGCTGGAGTTATGGCGATTGTACAATAAAAGCATAAGAATTCCCTGACACGTGGTCTGGTGTCTTTGTTCAGCCTGATGAGAATTTATAACCCTACCTGTGGGTCATGACAGCAACCGTCTCAGTCACAGAAAAATACTATGGCTCATTATTAATATAATAAATAAATAAGCTCGTACAGACCCAGCTAGCTGGTTGGGGTTCAGCAACCAAATCCTTTTTTCAAATGAGACAACACCCTTTATATATGCACCTCAAAGCAACACGTGACTCCCCTGACCAATCACCAGGAGGTAGTCACTGCCCGTGTGCATGTGAAACAGAGCAAGGATTTTTAGAGGCTAAAATCCTGCTCCGAGAAGAGGCTCACAGATACCACTTTGAGGAATGCTGCATTTAGGTTGTAATGACAGAGACAGAAAACATGTGTTATGAAATCAATTAAGGGAGAGAAGGTATCAGGCTCCGAGAGGCCTGTTTGTCCTTGGTATGCTCTATCCTAATGAAATATAACAAAAAGGTTAACCTAGTAGTCATAAGTTAGATAAGATGGACATTCAGGGAGGTTGGAGAGCTGAGTAAAGGGGTTTTAGTAAGACCACTACTTGTAGCCGCAGAGTGTTCTAGTGCGGGGCGGCCCGTGTCTGTGGCAGTCACAGCCGCGGAGTGGTCTGAGCTTGCGTCTGCGCCTGCCGCGATCCCTGTCCCGTCTGTCTGACCCGCAGTGACCCCTGCTCCAGTGCTACTCCCCCCAGGACCTGTGGTCCCAGCTCCTACTGTGGTATCCACCAGGCATCCGGTCCCTGCCTGTCCTGTGGCAGCAGCTCCAGCTGCCTCTGCTCCAGCAGCAGTAGCTCCGGCGGCTCCCACTGCTCTGGCAGCAGGGCCGGCAGCAGCTCCTGCAGCAGCCCCTGCAGCAACCCCTGCCCCAGCACCCACCCGATTTGCAGTAGCAGCAGTTCTCACATCTGCCCCAGCCACTCAGGCAGCGCTGGTGCCCGGGATTCCCTCGGAGAAATTAAAAGATCTAAATCCTTGTTGGTTGTGCTATTAACATAAATTTGACTGATGGGATCACATTTACCATGGTGTTTCCTCTTTTCTCTCTCTAAAGCCATTTCTGAGAGCTCCACCTCTGCCAGGGCTTTCTCTGGTTTATATTCCCTCTTCCATTCTGGATGATTTAAAGAAGCTAGAAATAATTCAGCATACACAACTTCACCTCTCCTCCTTATGGAAGATCGACATGAGCTGTAACACTGTATTCATTTGAAAAGAGCCAAACTTTGGCCAGATCTCCCTTTGTGTAGTCTATGCAACGGCCACATATTTATAGATAGCCAACATAACTCCTGCCTCTTTAAAGATGTTTCAGGGCCAGTCAAATGCCTCCAGTGCTGCAAAACCAAGGTTAAAGGAGATCCTTTTGGAACCTCTTCCTCTCGGGACTCAACACAACCCATAATGATAACTATTAGGCAGGAAAAAACAGCAAACAAAACTTCCTGGCACTGGATTCAAACCCATGGTCTCAGGATTACTAAATGGGCTCTTTCTCCGTACACCACTGTAGGGTGCACGTGTCACTGCTGGCCTTTATATGATAAAGAAGGATGAGCACGCTCTTCTGAGATGGTGAACAAAGAGATTTATTTCAAATTCCCGCTCCCTTTTATCTCCCAGAACCATGTGACCTCCTTAACCAATAGGGTTATCCATCTAGGCACATGCTCCCTTGGGCTTCTCTGCCCCAGTATGTCCCCTGTACCTTGGACACGCCTCCTAAATCACCCCCTTCTCAATTATTTAAGAAGGTCATGAAAACAGTGTAAAAACAACAGTGCAAACAATCCAAACAGTACATTGTAAACTACCAAAGCTTGCAATGACCCAGCACATTGCTTGCCTTGGCCTCTAACACATCTATTTTAAACCTTTTAAAACTTTCTTATATTCCTAAAGGGTAGTGCAACTTGGAGAAATAGCTTTATTAACCTAAAGGCCTTAGCCCAACTGTGCATAGACTTATAATCTTTATTAATCTGAGGGTTTTGAATAACTGGGGAGTTCAACTTTATTTAAGAAACAGGCTAAGCTTAGCAAACTAAATTTTCCTAAAGTGACCATGTGGCGGAGGTAGTGTTATTTTGTGAGGTGTTTTGTGTTTTAATGTTTGTCCAGTCAAACAACTCTCTTATTCATTCACACGCTCATTCACTGACAGCTGTCATTCCATACATCATACACACATTCATGGATTCTTTACAGACTGCTTTTTGCCACACTGGTAGTCCTTAAATGTAAACCTGAAACATAAACATAACTCTTTTATAACTTCTGCGTTACTCTGGTTCTTGCTGCTGTGGTTGTGTACTTAAGTAGGGTCTTACACACCTTGAAGGAATCCACTTAAACTCTTTTCCTGTAGCCACACAGGCGTAACCTCATCCCCAAGTGACGAGCTCTAACGGTCCCGTCCACTGCCCTGAAATTAAATCTCTCACCATGACTGGTGGTTTGGGAGAGGCACAAGCCTGGGGCCCGTGTTGCTTTTCATACCTGCTTCTTTCCAGCACTGTCACAATTTTAAAAAATTGATAACATACATGGTTTTTCACAGATGTTCTTGAGGGCTACCAGACTCCCCCCCCTTTTTTGTTGTTCATGTAACGTGTTTCAGTGTGTGATGTGCCCTTTCAATAATTGCCTGTCTGATGGGTTGTAACGGCGGGGTCCTTGTATAACAAGGAAGAAATCTGCTCCTCGTGGTGGTGTGATCAAAGAGGCTTTATTTCAAAATTCGCGCTCCTTTTATCCCTACATACCATGTGACTTCTTCAGCCAATAGAGTTACATATGACAGCGCATGCTCTCTTGGGCTACCTGCCCCGGCACATCCCTCGTGCCTTCAGACACGCCTCCCACATATCCCCTCCTCTAATTATATAAAGAAGTCACAAAAACAGTGCAACAAACAACAATGCAAACAACAGAACATTGTAAACTACCAAGCATCGCAGTGACTCAGTACATTGCTTGCTTAGTTTTTTAACTCTATTGTAAACCCTTTTTTAAAACTTTCTTATATTCCTATAGGGTAGTATAACTTGGAGAGATAACTTTATTAACTTGGGTTTATCTTAACTGTGTATAAACTTATAACTTTATTAATCTGAGGGTTTTTATAACTGGGAGATTTAACTTTATTTAAGAAACAGGGCAATCTTAGCAAAACTAAATTCTCATAAATTGACCTTGTGGTGGTGGTAATGTTATTTTGTAAGGTGTTTTGTGTTTTATTATTTGACCAGTCAAACAACTATTTTCATTCATTCATTCCTTTCATTCATCTCATTCATCGGTGGTCACCGTACTCACATACACACATAAAACATACAAGAATATTTGATAGACTGCTTCTTACCACATCGGTCATTTCCTAATGTAAACTTGAAACATAACATAACTCTTTTCAAACTTCTGCGTTGCTCTGGTTCCTGCTACTGTGGTCACATATTTGAATGGGGTTTTACACACCTGGAAGAAACCTGCTTGAGTTCTTTCTTATAACTGCATAGGCATAACTTTCTCTCCATGTCATAAAATCTAGGGATCTTGTCCATTGTCTTGAAATCAATTCTTACCATGACTAGTAGCTTGGGAGAAACAAACGCCTGAGGTGTGTACTGCTTTTCAGACCTGCTTCTTTCAGCACTGTCACAACTCAAAAATTGATAACATACGTAGCTTTTTACAGATGTTCTTGCAGGTTACATCGGTTCTCCCCCCTTTTGTTTAAACTTAGCATGTGTTTCAATATGTGATGTGCTTTTGCTGTTTTATGGTTTAGTGTGGAATGCTTGTGACGTGAGAATTTTCCTATTTGATAGGAAGTAGCTGCTTATTATCAATGTTAATCCATTTTAGTGTATCAGGGTTGCTAAGCAACTAACTCATGTGTTTTACACTTTTGCGTTTTGTCTGGTGGATGTAGTAGCTGTTATGTTTTGTGGATGTGTATCTATTTGCATGTATATATTTCAATATGTCCAATTCAGATATGTATATATCTGTTTGCCAGATCTCACTTGCCATTAACCAGCTAGGGTTAATGCTTTCCTGAGACGGCATGAGTGTGATTTCCCAACAGTGTGGGCATATCTTGATAATGTAGTTTTATTAATCATTATTTTGAATGGTCTCTTTAGAGAACCTGTATTCTGATGGAAAAATGAATGAGGCAATTTTGCTCGCATTAAAACTCTGGGTATGGTGTTAAACAGTGCTGCTTTAGCAGCTTTTCAGTTTCTGTCAGTTATTGGCTGTGGCATGTCAGCATATGATTTTGTGTGCATTTGTATAGAAATCATACTTTTTGTAAATCACAGGAACCAAACAGAACACATTTCAAACAACAGGTAAGGGTTAAAAATATCTCAAGGAAATTAACTTTTCAAGATGGGTGTTATAGATTAGGAAATCAGGGGAATTTTTCTTCCCCCTGCCTCACTCCAAGGGAAAAAACGGAGGGGGGGGGCGGGAAGGGAGGTCATTAGCGTTACAAAGGATGTAGCCGCCTAGGTTAATGGCCCATTTGGAGAGACGGGAGAGGGAGGCGGGGGGCTGGTTCTGTTCGGAGGCGAGGAGGCAGATGGCGTTGTTGGCTCCCTGGGTGCAGACAGGCATTTTTGGTGAGGGGGACCAGAGGTCCAGTTTTCTTTTGGCTGTTCATCCTGGTCAACTCGACTTTTCATCCTGCTGGCTTCGACCTGCCTGACTGTCCCGCTCCCCGGAGCTGCTGTGCCTCAACGGAGAGTTTGCTTGCCCGCAGGAGAGGAGGGGGAGTTTTTCTGAGACACCACCACCTGAGACTGCGGTGAGTCCCCGCCACTTGAGACAGCGGTGAGTTCCCGTGGGAGTGTACTGCTTGCCTTCCTTTTCGTCCCCACGGAGGCGAGGACCCCCCCCATCTCCTTCTCGGCTTCCCCACACGGTCCGGGATCGCTCTCTCCAGCCCCCTCTTCCCGCGGGTGACTGCCGGAGCCCACAGCGCCCCCTGCTGACCATGACCAGGTACTGCCACAGTCCGTGGGGGGAAGGGAAATGGGACCAGGCACTGCAATAAGGGTTCTGGCACAGTTGAGGTCTCGTGCAGCAATGCCACTTTATTTAGGGGAAACAAGGGTTTAAATAAAGTAGGTTTGAGGGGTGGATTCTAACCTGGGGAGGCGCAAGAGATTGACAACTCAGGGAAAAGTGTGATAGGGAGACAGGGGAAAGGTGGGTGGAACTCCCGGGTCTCTGAGGGAATGGGCCAATGGTAGCTCTCCCTGCACTGTGGCAGGCTGTGACCAATCAGCGGCAGAGGAGCGGGAAAACTGGGGAGACAGGGTAAAAAACAACTTTTGGAGGGAAAATCTGAGGGAGAAAGGGAGACAATATGGAGGTATGACAGAATTCATAAAATTTAACAATGAACTGGGGTGCATAAGTGCTTCCCTCAGTGCTTCCTCCCTCTGCTCCTCATCTGAGGATTTCACGCAGAGTAAGTCGTCTGTGGAGACCATCTTTGCCACAGGGAAGTGGTCCTCCAGCTGCACGGGAGGGAGATGCACAGTTAGGCATATAGCAATATCCATGTTTGTAAGTCCTGTCAGGAGGGTGGGTACAATAAAGATTCCCTTAGCCACTGCTGAGAAATGTGATATCATTAAGTATGTTTTGTCAGGATCTACAGGGGCAGATGGCCTGACTCTGGCTAATTGCTCATAAGAGCTTAGGTGTGTTGAAGGGTGGACTACAGAGACAATGATCCAATTAAGGGGAACACATTGATTTTTAACTGGAACAGGGTCTGCCAAATTAGGGGCAACACACGGAACAGGAATAGGGTCTGTTGGGTTCAGGGGAATAGAATCTGCCGGAGGCTTTGGGCTTACAGGGTAGCAGGGTGTGGTGTGGGGCGCAGGATTGAGCGGAGAGCAGGGGTAATTTGTGTCATCACGCCCCCCTGGGCGCTCTGATCCCCGTTTCCCTGATGTTCACAGGAGCAAGGGTGAAGGTCAGGCAAGGATTGGAATGTGACTTTCTTCCTTGACCCTGGGGATCTCCTGGGGGGAAGAGGCTCACCACTGATGTTAGTCATGGACCTACAACTGGAGGACCAATGATGACCTTTCCCACACCTCCGGCATAGGGTTTTAGGTAAATTTGGTTCAGGATTTAATTCAGGACAGTGTTTCTTAAAATGACCCTTCTCTCCACAGTTGAAGCAGGATTGGGGACCTGTGAATGCAGCAGCCAATAGGCGTGCTTTGTGGGAATTGGAGCCTATATTCTTACAAGCTTCTATCATTTCTAGTAAGGAGGGATCTTTTAACATCTTTAATGCCTTTTGGCAGTCCTCATTAGCCTTCTCAATAACCAATTTATTAAACAAAATTTCCTGGCTCTCTTTTTGATGGACCTGCCGACTGATCGCTTCTTTTAGCCGAGTTATAAATTCTACAAAGGGTTCTTTTGGACCTTGGTTGATAAGAGTGAAGGAGGGTGTCTGAACATAATCATCAGCCACCTTCTTCACAGCCTCTAATGCCAATTCTTTGACTGCTTCTAAAAATTTGGGGTCAATTCGAGCTTGATCCCTCCTACTAGAATAGTTCCCTTCCCCATAAAGCATGTCTATTGCCTGCCGGATGGGAATTCCCCTCCTTTCCATTTTTTCATTGACATACACAGTGATCAATTTTTTCCATTCAGCCTCGAACACTGAGGACTGTACTGTGGTAAAAAGTCCTCCTATTACTGCTCGTATATCATAGGGAATTAACGTATAAGCAAGAAAAAAGGATTCCAGCAGCCCGATAGTAAAGGATGCTCCCAGCCCATACTCAACGATGGCTTTTTTAATATCTTTGAGCATGGGGTATGATATTGGCCGCCACTCCGGGGCCTTTCCCTCCTCTCTATATATAGGAAACGCTTTCAGGAATTCCGTGTCTTTAGCGGTGGCAACCTCCTCCCTGAAGGCTCTCCAGATATCTGGCAGCTTAGGCTGTCGTTCAGGGGAGTGCTGCACGATGTCTAAATCGGATTCAGGGTAGAGGCAGACAGGGTAAACCTCGGTGCTATCCGGCCTATGGGCGCGGCCATCTTTCCGGATGTTATTGCCGGAAAAGGCCCTGACCTTCGCCCTGACCCCGCCCCTTAGTTTCCGTCTACCCCAGGAGGGTGATGACGTGGGGGTAGAGGCGGCGCTGGAGGGAGAGGGCGTTCTGGTGGGAGGGTCCGTGGGCATGCCGGAGGCATAGGGGGGCTGGCGCGAAGGCGGGCTGGGGGGTGGTGCCGACGGAGCGCGCGCGAAAAGTTTGCACGCCGGGCTACCACGCGGCGTGCGTTCCCGCGATCTCCCCCGCGTGCTTCAGCCCCGTGCGCGTGCAAGCGCCCTTCCCCCCCCGTCGCCATGTCACCCAGACCGCGTGTTCCCTGCGCCGCTTTTTTTCCTCCCGCCGTCTTGTGTATCTGTCTGCTCAGTGTCCATCTCTGCCTTCTTAGTTTCTGGGAGGCTGATATTCTTGTTCATCACCTGGTGCTGTAGCACCATCAGAACAAGCCTCCACGCGATGAGCGCCTCTTTAGCTAAATGGTCCCCCTTATCGCTATCTCGCCAGAGATCATAGCCCACAGCCTGCCACTTGTCGATATTAGTGTCCTCGGCAAACTTATAGCTCTTGCGATCGAGCC